>NW_028261381.1:107272782-107592782 GCF_051295495.1 Thamnophis sirtalis | reverse complement strand
TCTCTTCAATTTTTTCTTTAATGACAGCCATGGCTTGGCTGAGGACTGAAAGGCCTTCAGTCCTTTCAAGTGTTGTTGTGGTCATCACATATCGAGGAGGAGCTATAAGATTTATCTAAAAAAGAATGAGCTAGTATTAGTCTTGCTTTCACAAGTCTTAACCTGCTCCTCAAAGCTGCTGATAAAAGATGCTTTACATCTTGAACAAATCTCAAAAGAACCCCAGGATTTATGTCATACAGCTCTTTTCCTGAAGGAGTCCATTTCTAGTATTTTGGGGAAATATCACAAGATAATAAACTTTTAAATGACAAGTATTCCATAATATACAGGCAAACTGCATTAATTACAGGTTCTACATTTGTCAATTCACTTATTTGTAATCCTCAAATAAGTACTCATGGCATTGTTGAGGTTATTTGTGGACATACAGAGCAACAAAATATTGGAATCAACCAAACCAACCACATTCCTAAGGTTTCAGCCAATTCAGCATTTGTAGCGTTTTAACAGAATGTAACTACCATTAATTTCCAGTAAATCTCTTTAATTTTCTGCCTTAAGGAAATCTTTTTTTTCCCAGGCTTTCAAAATACAATGGTTTATAACATTGGTAAAATAATTAATCCAACTGAGCCACTGTAAGATTGTAATTGGCTTTCTTGGATCAATTCAGATCTCGCCTTTCCTCTCAACCCAATTCCTATACATTTACAGACTAAGCGGTATGACGATTAAGCCACAGGAGAATGTTATATTTTTTTAAATATATATTCAAGATTTTCCAGAACAACCATGTCATAGGTTATCCACTTACTTTGATTGGCATGCTCTCTGTAGAACAGCTTAGGCCAGCTCGCAGAGCTTCCTTTACTGCATCTATACCTTCATAACCATAACAGGCCACTTCAATATCTAAAAAAGCCAAAATTTTGATGTTAAAAATGTTTAGAAAAATTAAAATCATTAGCAACTAAATATATATAGTTCAATAACATTGCATTTTAAAGATTAATGCTAATGAAAAATAAAAATATTCCTAACTACCAAGCAGCCATAGGCTAAGATGATCCCAAGGAAAATCATGTTACAATTGTACTTACAATAGAATAGAATAGAATTCTTTATTGGCCAAATGTGATTGGACACACAAGGAATTTGTCTTTGGTGCATATGCTCTTGGTGTACATAAAAAGACAAGATACATTCCTCAAGAATCATAAGGTACAATGCTTAATGTTAGTCATAAGGTACAAATAAGCAATCAGAAAACAATCAATATCAATATAAATCATACAGATACAAGCAACAAAGTTACAGTCCTACTGTGCTTAATGTGCAACATGGTTAGGTTGGAATGTTTGAAGCAGAAGACACATGAGAAATTCAATTTTCTTGAATTTGGTTTACTTGTATCTTCCACCTTACAGTGCAATTTTCCCCACACATCCTATGCCTTTGCATCTAACCCTATTTCCCGTTATGAAGAAAGCCCTTCTTCACTATTTCATGCTTCTACAACATGAAAGGAATTCAACCAATGGCTGTCAAGTCTGCAACTGGTAACACAAATGGCCAGATCCCTTTTCTCTCTGTCTCTCTCTCACACACACTCTCACTCACACACACACACACACACACACACATATGTTGTTAAGTGGTTTGGTATTTGAATAAAACCAATTTTCCCCTTTACCTTTCATATGGCATTTATTTTTATTTTTAAAGAAATTAGTTGTCATGTTAGAAATAATTTGAGCTGCTTAAAACAAGTTTTTTTGGGGTGGAGAAACCTCATAAACCACCATTGGAAATTTTTGCAACAAAAGCATTTAACTTGTTATATAATTTAACCACTGAAAATTATAATTTGGATCTTATTACTTGGCAGAAATGTTCTCATTTTCCTAATGGAATAGGAAAATATGGAATATTTCTGATTAATAATGATAACAGAATCATATAATTTACATCTTTAAATTATAACAGTAAATTAGTAAGCTTCATGTAATATGAATCTATTGCCTAATATCTATATACTTTGAATTCAGATGATTCAATTAAGTGATAAACTCTTAGTGGCAATACTGTGTAAAACTGGGCAATCTTCTCTAGTTGTATATACAGTTATACCTCATCTACTCATTAAGATCTGTATGAGCCAGGGCTAAACATTTAGGCAGCTGGCTTAAGCCATTTTACAAATTTTCATCTTCGTCCTTTTATTAGCCTCCATTTGATTTCACTGTTCTGCAAGCTCTTTTCCTTAATTTCCTTCTTCATCTTTTAAGTGCTTCATCTTTCATAACATCTAATGAACACTTTTTCATCTTCCTGCCACTGAATCTCTGATTCCTTACATTTTCAGACACTTTCCAATTCCCGTCTACTCAAAAACATGTTCCAGAAACCTATTTGAGAATTTCTGGTTCTTTTCCTTCAGAAAATTAAATAACTGTTTGGATAACTTATTCAACAAAAAAAAGTGTTATAGTTTGAAATATAACACTATGAAATTCACTTTCCTAATCTATACCCATTCAAACATTTCCCAGTCATGCTTACTGTTCCAGTCCTCAATGAGCCCAAGATAATCACATGTTCAGATAACAACAGTTTTAGATTTACCATAAAGCAAAAAGCAGCATTCAACATATGTTCACCAATTGACATATTCTAGTGCAGTGATGGTGAACCTTCTTTGGCTCATGTGCATAAGTGGGGGGAGCACAGGGGGGCATTGTGTGCGGGCGTGCCGCACCCATAATGCAATGCGCGACACACACCCCAGTGTGCATGCATACACTACAGGCGCGACCCATGTTTTTGCATGCTTTTTTCGCCCTCCCCAGGCTCCAGAGGCTTTATAGGAACCAGGGGAGGGCGAAAACAGCCTCCACCACCACCACCCCGAAGCCCTCTGGAGGCTTCAGGGACCTTCGGAGCAGTCAAAACGACCCTCCGAGAAACCAGAAGTCCATTCCTGAACTTTCGGTTTGCCCATAGGGCTGGTTTTTTGCGCTCCGGAGGCTTCAGGGAAGCTCATGAAGCCTCCTGAGGGCCTCCAGGACGGGGAGGAGACTCTTTTCGCCCTCCCCAGGCTCCTATGGAGCCTGAGGAGGGCGAAAATGGCTTTAAAAAAGGGTGAACTCAGCTGGCCAGCATGCTGACAGGGCAGCGCCTTGCGTGCCCTGACAAATGGCTCCACGTGCCATAGGTTCGCCATCACTGTTAGTATATAGAATGTTCCAGCGACTTAACTTAGGCAGTTTAGGGGACCCACCTGCTCGAATTTTGACTGCCTGTGGTGTCAAACGTCTATTGATATTGTCAATTAGCACACGCTTTTCATCTTCTGTCAAATCCAGCCCATCGAGGATTGCGGGATCTCTGTATAAAAAGAATAATCAAAGAAAATCTTACCAGAATTTCCTAAATTATATATAAAAGAGAACTGTCAAAACAACAAACTATGCAAATATTTAAACACATTTCTTCATCCTGAAAATTAGCTTTGCAAAAGATACTAGTTTATAGATAGAAGCAGGTTAGCATGCTGCCCTATCTTCAAAATGCAGAAAACCTGACTTGTTGAGTAACAATGATAAGGGTACAGGAATATGCATAAAAGTAAGCAATGCACAAATTTATCCTCTAATTTCTAAATTAGTGAAATATTAGAAAGGCATCTTTACTTACGAGACAGCAAGTTTGAAGGCATCATATGCGCCATATCCAGGCTTTCTGTACTTGTCATCAAATACCCAAGCAGTTCTCTGAAACAAGCTCTCCAGCTGTTCATCTTTTGTATATTCTAAAACCTCAGCAACATGGCGGAGGATGCTGTAAACCTGTGTAGAAGCATTGCTATATTTAATGCAATGAATCCTAATCCAATGAAACAATATAACAATATTCCATGAAAATTGAAAATTCCACAGAGGAGATGCCTCTTCTTAACATGTCAAATATTTCATCAATGTACTCACAAACAAATTTTCTGATCCAGATAAAATTTTCAGGGCCTTGTGTCCTGCCATGGTATGTTTTTAAAATCTTGGATATACCTGATATATCCAAAGAGGTCAGAAGTTAAACAATTCTTTTAAAGCTAGGGCAACTGTGTTAAATATGAGGGTGAAGGTTAGTTTCCAAACATTTCAATACGATAGGTAACATCTTCAGTGGAGTTTAGGGGATTTCAGTGTTTGCCACAAAGCCCTTAGAAACAGAAGAACACTGACACTGACATACCCTAAACTCTGCTTAAGATGTTACCTAGCCTGGTAACAAAATGTTCAGAAACCAACCCACAAGCTTGGAGAACGAACCTTCACCCCCTTCCTACACTCGAGCTACAGATATGCACCACTTTTGTGTTAAATATATCCTAGATAAATTTATTTACTAAATGGTGTACAACTTTTCTTCTCTTTGCCGTAGAATGGATAAATTAAAAATCCCATTTTCCAAAGTTAATTTACACTTGCAGAACAAACAGAAAAAACAAAGTAAAATTCTACCACTCCAGAGTTATTGACAGTATAATTGGAAAGCTCTGTGGTGTAGAAATGTTTAGGTGACACGAACTCTCTATAGAGACTCTTTGTATATTACTACATTCATGATAACAGCCATAATTTGGTCACATTAACACATTATACTGGAAATCGGCTACTTATCAGTATACACTGAATACTGATAATGCTGAACTGGACTTTCCTATGTTTATAGCTAATTGGACTATCTGCACATATATGCAAGAGCAGAATACCGTGGTATGAAAATGTATTGTTCATAATATATATGGCACAGGTAGTCCTCAACTTATAATTACTCATTCAGTCACCAGTTACAATAGTTCTGAACTTATGACCATTTTTCATACTTATAATTTAGAATTTAGAATAACAGAATTGGAAGAGATCTTGGATGTCTTCTAGTCCAACCCCCTGCTCAGGCAGGAAACTCTACTATTTCAGATAAGTAGTTGTCCAATCTCTTCTTAAAAACTTCCAGTGTTGGAAAATCCACAACTTCTGGAAGCAAATTGTTCCACTGGTTAATTGTACTGAAATTTCTAAGAAATGTCTTAATTCTATATTGTAGCATCCCCAGGGTCAAGTGATCAAAATTCAGATGCTTGGTGACATGTATTTATGAAATTAAAGTGTCTAGGGTCATGTGATCACCTTCTGACAAACAAACCTAAAGAGAGAAGCCAGATTCACTTAGGGCCAAAAAGAAAAGATTGTAAAATGTGGCAAAACCAACTTAACAACTGTCTTAGCAACTTAATTTCAGGCTCAATTGTAATTGTAAGTCAAGGACTACCTGTATAATTTTAGTTGTATGGCTCGATTTTGTTTGTCTTTATTTTAACAGCAAGCAAACAGAAACTTTTAGCAGAATTAAAATGTATCTCATTATTCAACAGCAGGACAACAAATGTTTCTTACAAAAACTTACAGTTTTTGATTTGGTGAATTTGTCTTCACATTTAATTGCCTCTTCTGGAGACACTCTTCTTTTTGACAAGTCAATGTAACCTAAAATAACAAAAAATATTTTTAAATATATTAAGTCAACTAAAAAACTTTCTAAGTCCTTCTCTCATTAAAAAACTATGTATAATTATTAAGTGCAACAGGAAAGATCTGTTCTTCCAAATTACTGCATACCATCCCTTCTAGTAGGCTGTTCTACAACTTTAGTTCTCTCCTCATTGAATATGTTTGAAAACCATAAGTATATTCCTATGGATTGAAAAAGTTGCTGTATTTGTTATGTAACTCACCTTTCTCCTTATCAACTCTTATGACAACAACACATTCATTTCTGCCAATTCGGATGAGTTTATTTATAGAACGGATTCGTCTCCTGGACAGCTCACTGAGTAAGATCATGCCCTCAATGTTGTTGTATTCCAAAAGACTAACATAGGCTCCCATTTCTGCAATGGACCTGACATTGACCATGACAACATCTTCTACTTCAGGAAATTTATGCTGGTAAAATCTACAGCTTAATCCAGGCATCCTGCAATAATAAATCAGAAAGTCATAAGTATAAATATGTTTCATAATCAAAACAATTAGTAATAGTGAAGTATAACTGAAAACAGAGTAAATAATAATATCTAGAGCTTCACAATGACTGGCTAGCAGTTGTGAACAATGGTCAGGAAAACCTTGTTTCTTTAATTTGTCATTAAATTCATTATTCATTAAAGAATAACTTACAGCTATGAAATCCAAGATTGTATCTTTGCAATAGATATAGAAAATATTTTAAATTAGATTAACACATAAGCTCACTAAACAGCCTTATAAAAATCACACTCCCACCATTATGTCCAGATCTGCATTAACATGCAGAAATCTAGCTGGCATGTACATAAATGTGCATGCTGTCCTAAAAACCCTAGCACTGACTCAGGCAGAGAGATACAGAAGTAAAATATTTTAAACTTTGACACGCCTCTTCATGACTGTAACAGCTGTCTTCACAACTCCAGAAAGTTCTGGAAGTCCCTTTTCAATTCCAAAACCAGAAAGAGGAGTGTGCACCCTACTTGTCAGCAGTCTGCATAAAATCTGTGTTAAGCCAAAGGTCATCTTAGAAACTCTCATCAGAAATTAAACAGGGTGGTTATAGTTGGTGGTAAGTGTGATCAGTGGAAAGGAAGACTTTTGTGTTTATTCTGTATCTGGACAACTATTATTGGTAGATGGACAGTAGTATCAGCAGCCTTCCTATTTTTTAAAATCTCTTACCTGGTCAGGCTGGTTAAAGAAAGGCAATCAAGTTCTGCCCAAATCATTAAGTTACTTATATACCAAATGGGAGAAGAAATAACAGAATGAGTTGGAAAGGTCCTTGGAGGCTGCCTAGTCCAATCCCCTGCTCAGGCAGGAAACCTTATACCATTTCAGACAAACAGTTGTCCAATCTCTTATTTAAAACTTCCAGTGTTGGAGCATCCAGAACTTCTGGAGGCAAGTAGTTCCACTGATTAATTGTTCTAACTTTTTCCTTAGTTCTAGGTTGCTTCTCTCCTTGATTAGTTTCCATTCATTGCTTCTTGTCCTGCCTTTAGCTGCTCTGGAGAATAGTTTGACTCCCTCTTCTTTGTGGCAGCCCCTGAGATGTCGGACCACTGCTATCATGTCTCCCCTAGTCCTTGTTTTCACTAGACATATCCAATTCCAGTAACCCTTCACTATGTTTTAGCCTCCAGTCCCCTAACCATCTCTAGAAAAAAAAGATCCTTAAGTGCTTGAGCCCGAGCAAAAGATCCCAACCGGAGGGGCTCAAACGTACCAAGCATGCCAGTTTGAGGACCGGCGCTTAGAGTCATCTTTATCCCTCTCTGCACCCTGGGCCGACATTGGCACCTGCGGCGGTTACATCTCCAGCGCTGATGAGTCCTTTTTTTTGCGGGCACCACCGCGCAGGCCTTCCCTCCCTTCTCTTCCTCCGCGGCCGGGCTGCAAGGGCGCGTTTGTGACCCAGCGGGGCACGGGGGTTGCGGGGCAGGGAGCCCTTTTGTGACATATTTCGAGGGCAGGCCGAGGGTCAGGGAAGGGCCCGAAGGGACACCACAGAAGCCCATCCCGCTGGTTAAGAGATGCTCTTAAGGCCGCCAGGCCTCTCACGGGTAGCCCAAGTGGCTCCTCGAGGTTACATTGGGGGAGTTTTCGACACAGCGACCCCTTTCCTTCCGCTTGCTGCCCGCAGCCCGGGCGAGGGAATCAACAAAGCAAGTCCCTCACGAGGCATGAAAGTCGCAGGGCCGCCCCACCCTCCCCGCCTTACCTGTCCGCTCTACAAGCCCCGAGCGCCAAACGCTTCTTCGGACCAGACTCTCGCCAGCCTCACGTAGCCGACTCTAGCTTCAGCGTGCCTCGCACAGCGCAGCCGCCAACCCGCCTCTTCCTGTTTCGGGAAGCCACAGGAAGCACTTTGACCAGCGGAAGTGGAAGTCTATGGGATATTCCGGGATAGTAATGTCGACTTCCGGTCTGGTCTATTCTGCTGGGTTTCCTCATGTTAATCGCGCTTTCTCAAGATCCACCAAGTGACCAACTTTACTAAGCTTTGAGACTATAATAAAAGTTTCTACCTTTAAAAAAGCTTGCCAGTATTTTGGTGTTAATCCACGTTGAGCAATTTTAATTCAAACAATTCAAACGTCAGCAACTTCCCCCAAATTCCAGATCCACGACTACTTTCAAGTTTGCCGCTTGATAGATTCTTCTCATAGTCATTCAGGGTTTAAGAAGGAGGAAGAACTCTGATCTTCTTTCAAGCAGCCCGCAGTGGCTTTTCTGCACTAGAATCAGAAGCCTTTTTGTTTCCCTCTTTTACTTCCTGAAATCCCAATTAAGGGGTCGCTGAGACCCACCGCCTTATTCTCGCCTGCCTTATAAGTTCTTGACTTTTTTTAGCTCTATGTTTTTGACGTCAACGACACGCTGCGTCGCGTCGCGCGCAAGGACGCGGGGAGAAAAGGGGCGGGGCTAACCGCGGGAAGCCGAGTTGGAGGGCTTGGTGCCCTTGGTAACCAGCGGGAGTCACGTGATAGGGCTGGTTAGCCGAGAGGGAGAAGGAAGTACTTTTCCGGTGGGCTCGGTCCGTCGCTCAATCTTGGCAAGATGTCGGGCAAGGACAGGATCGAAATCTTCCCTTCGCGGATGTGAGTTGCCTTCCTCTTCTTCTGCCCGGTCCCGTGGACGAGGATGGAGGAGCGGCGGCGGGGGGGGGGGTTGTCGCAGGGCAGTGAGCTTTTATTCTTAATTCCTGAGCGCAGTCTGAATTCACGAATCCCCCCCCCTTGAAATCTCTTTCTCCGTGTGTGTGTGTGTGTGTGTGTGTGTGTGTGTGTGTGTGTGTGTCGGTCGGTCGGTCGGTCGGTCGGTCGTGGGGAAGGGAATTTGCAGGAAGAGATGGCTGGGTTCGCTGTGCTTTGGTTACAAAAACCGGCCCGGTGTGGCAATTCGTTTGGACTATTTAAGGCTGAACTAAAATAAAACTGGCTTTGGGATGTGTGTAGGTGAAGAATAAGACATTTTTGTCCTGCATCAATATTTCAGCATAGCTGCTATTACCATCATCACCATCATCACCATCATCATCATCATCATCATGCCTTTATAGGGGTGTGCATAAGCGCATCAGTGTGCCTAAAGTCCCTGTCCTACTGTCCCCATTTATTTGTACCCATTTCCTGTGTTCATGTTTATTCTTATTCCTGTTATCTTGTACATGAGTGACAAACTAACTAAATAAATAAAATATTGGAAGCTGGGGGACGATCTTTCAGCCTCCATTCAAAATCTGCAGAAAGAGAGTAAATGTTGATCTTCAGTGAGTCCTTGGAAGAAGAATATTTCTCAGTGTCCTCCTCGACACTTCTCCGCCCCCCCCTCCTCTCAGTTAGGAGCAAAACAGAATAAACAGGTTAAAGAAAATGAAGAAGTGAAAAATACATACATCGTGTTGTCATAAAAATAAATGCCTTGTTGTATGGTCGTGAAAATGACTTTGTATGGAACAGGATTGTTGTCATTGAATGTGAACATTTTCAGGGCAAGGGCATTTGTTGAAAGGACAATTCAGCTTTGCTTTGCTTCCTTTCTAATGTGTGGAATATAGGAATAAAGTATGACCTTGCCAGAAAGGGTTGGCATGGGAGAGAAAAATCTCAAAAGTAGTACTCTAAAATGTTCATAATAATAAGAAGGATGATAGTAATTCTGAAGTTTTTTAAAAAAACACCTAATACTATATAGTTGTGTCTGCCTTCATCATCATTTCAAGGTGATGGTTAATCCACCAGTGTATCTTAAAATAAAGTTCACAGATTATGTTTACAGATTGCATGTAATCTAATGTATGTAAAAAAGATTTGACAGCTACTTTGAGGGAATTTCATGTAGTCCAATTCTGTCGTGTTTTAAAAAACAATTCTACTAATTTTATATTTTTGCATTATACTGTCCACCAAATTATATTACTCAAAATCAGATATGTAGGTAATCTTACAATATTTCTATTAGTTATAATCTTGTGCCTATACCAGTAATAGAGTCATATCTATTTATTAATGGAAGTTTTGATCTTTCAAGATTTTTAATTCATATGTGCTATCTGTTTAGTAAACTTTTAAGTTTTCAGTAATATTTTATTATTTAGAGAAAGAAATACTTTTCTCCTTTTAAAAAATGTAAGGTCCAGTAGAAAATGTCATTATTATTTACTTCTTCACTGCCCAACTCCATAACTGAGAGAGATATGGATTATAAAAACATTTTGCTGTGAGGAAGACAATTAAACGTATATGAACAGTGCTGAGACATGTCCATAAGAAAATATTCCTATTGGCATAAATCTTGCATAGATCAGCCATACTTACAGTACATTTATAGAATAGACTAGTGGAAGACACTGTTGACAGCAAACAGAATGATGTTGAAAAATCACACACAAAATCTTGTTCTAGCTAGTACGTATATCAGTCTGCTAAGTAGGCAGTGGTAAAAACTAGCTGGTACAAGAATATGAAATCTCTATTTTGCCTTCTTTTAAAAGGTACACTTCTGTTCTTGAACTTGCTTTCAACTTATTAAAACTCGTAAAAGAAACTACATTAATTCTCCTTGGACAGTACTTATACCCACCCCAATTATAGTTTACTGTTAGGGTACTAATTATTTTTCTTCAGTAGATTTGGGTACAGACAATTAGTAAACTAGTGATATTTTGAATTCATTGGAAACTTGAAGCATGTGGAAAACCAGTAGTGTCTAACCTCTAGGTGATTGGGGAAGTGTGGAAGCCCAGACGTTGCATGTGACTTATTATATACTAATTTCCAAGAACAAATTTCACCATGTGTTATATTACCATTCTTAGTCTCCTGAATTATAAATGATTTAGATCTTATTTGTCTTGCTCTGAATGATAGTAAAGAAATAATGCCAAATATGTCTTTGCTGAGAAATTTATTCATATGATGGAAAGATCATTCCTATTCTGAAAATTCTCCTGTCAGCACTTCTAACTTTTCTATAATCTCCTTACAAAAGAATTTTCCTTCATTGCTAATTTGGAGTTTATTCCCCTGCAAATATTCTGGAATTGTAATTAAGACTGCAATTCCATGCTTGCTTACCCAGGTATACTTAATAGTGTATTTATTTTAAGCAAAGGATGCTGCCCCCAGGCTTGCGTTCTAAATGCACTCTCAGTTTCTATGTGCTACAGAATATTGTGGCTTATTTTCAGAGGCATCCATCTCAAATGATAGAATAAAAAGTCTCACTTTTTCTGATTTCAATAGGGCTCAGACTATAATGAAAGCCCGTTTGAAAGGAGCCCAGACTGGTCGCAACCTATTGAAAAAAAAATCAGATGCATTGACTTTACGATTCCGACAGATTTTGAAGAAAATTATTGAGGTAAGGAGTTTTGCTTTGCTTTATTCTTAAACTTAATATTATTAAACTATTTTTGTTCTTACTAACATTTATCATTGTACTTTTTATGTTGAGTTCACAAGCTCTTCTTTTCTGTTATGCTTGCAGACTAAGATGTTGATGGGTGAAGTGATGAGAGAAGCTGCTTTTTCCCTTGCTGAAGCAAAATTCACAGCTGGAGATTTTAGGTGAAACTAATAAACTTGGGTGAAGGAAGTCCATATGAGATGCCAGCCCTATGCCTATATATGCCTATGCCATCCAGATCATGGTTGTCCCAAAGGTCCTTTTTCAAGGGGCAACTGGACTTTCTGGGGGCGGGGGCGAGGGTTGAAGATGTTTTGCTTCCCAGGGAAACCAGAAAATGAAACATCTTCAAAGAAAAAAGAGAAAGTCCAATTGCCTCTTGAAAAAGCACTTTTGGGGTACCAGCCCTATCTTGAAAAATGAATCTGTGAACTTTGGCGTTTGTAAATGGAATTATGAGGGAGTAGAACATTCTGTAGCAGATGCTTTAAGAAAGAATGAAATAAGTACACTCGTAAGAAGAATTATTTCAGAATAGGATTTAAGAAAAACGGGGCAAAACAAAAATAGTGAGGAGTTTGAATTTGTGAAAATTATTGGCTAGCAGAATTGTGGCTATTTTCTAACAAGGCAGGCAGTGTTTACTTTTGGGCTGCAGAGTTTTCCCTATTATGATTCAGATTTCCTACATGCAACATGTTTATATATTCAAACATTCATACACAAATGCTGCTTAAGCTTATATATACACCATATTTTCTCACCTCTTCCCAGCTTCCACTGTACTACTGCAGATTGCCTATTAACAGCAGGAAATAATTGATGTCAAGGTTCAGTTATTTGATTCCTGGCTATTAATGGTGATTGGAAATAGTGTTCTGTTTCCTGCTACATCGAAGGAACATTAGCAGGACTTTCATGGTCTGTGGTTGAGCTTTATGTTGTTCATCCATACTTTAAAACACATTCAGCAAACATGATGAACTGACAGTCATGGTTTGTTGTGGTCACCATCTTGAAAATTAAGTTTGCCTATATTACCATGAAAAAAAGTTATAGAAATCCACTTTATAAACGGAACTGTGTTGATTTTTCAGGTTAGTTCATTCTGTCATTTTTGTTATAAAAATACCACATAATCCTTAAACATTTCTGCAGTTTTCACCATCAATTTGATTTTTAATATCTGAAAAAACTACACTTGCTATTTTTGATCTTTTCTAGATTTTATGTGAATTAGTTTTATCAGTAAGAAATAATCATTGAGTAATAAGACATGCATTTTTGTCAGACATGCTAGCATTAAGTTCTCTGTTTTTAAAGTTCTACATTAGTTAGTTAGTTAAAACTGATACAATATGGTGAAAATCTTTTGGCAAATAATTTTAATGCACCTTTAGTGCATTTAGGGAAATCTGTTGTGTAGCTATGCAAATTAAAATTTCTTTTTCCCCCCTGTAGTACTACTGTGATTCAGAATGTGAACAAAGCTCAAGTCAAGATCAGAGCTAAAAGAGACAATGTAGCAGGTGAGTCATATAGAAGACTGTTTCTCAGTCTTGGTGCCTTGAAGGTTTGTGGACTTCAAGACCCAGAATTCTCCAATCAGGACTGGAGTTGAAGTGCGCACATTTTCAGAGTGCTGAGGCTAAGAAACAGTGTCTTAGATCAAGCTGTCCTATTATTTTAAGCACAATTTAAAATGCTGGTTTGGAATTCTGAGAGTTGAAGTCCACATATGTTAAACTTGCCGAGGTTGGGAAACACTGGCTAAATGCTCACTGCAGGCCATCACTGGGCCAAGCAATTATGTCTCCTATAGAATTCAGTTTGGAATCACTGGAGAGAACTGGATGATGACTGGAATGGAAGTTGGGAAAAAGTGTACTTTTTACAATCTGTTGTTGTATGGCTTTTTACAGGTGTGACTTTGCCAGTTTTTGAGCATTACCAAGAAGGAGGAGATAGTAAGTTTGTATTTTTTTAAATTGGTGTGTTATCAATAAACTCTACTAAAATTTCTGATTCTTATGACATATCTTACTAAATAACAATAATCCCAGGTTTTAAAATTTATTTGTAAGAAAAAAATGTTTATTTAGTTTTTACATAACCAAGGAGATTTTAAGTTCTGGAGGAAGGTAAACAAGTAAAAGGAAATAAGAGATATTTGAGACTTTCTGATCATCTATTGAAGCATCTGATACTTTTTAGTTATAATCCCAAATGTTGGTAATTTCCCAGAAAAGTCAGTATTAAACTTTATTTGTTTATATTTCATTTATTTAATTAAAATAGCTTTTATGCAACTTGCTTACTAAATTCTAAATTTATTAGATTTTAGTGAAAATTATTTAGTAAGAATGGCTTATTAAATTTATTCTTATATTATTGCTAGCAAGAAAAATGAGTCAGTTGACACTTTCCCTCCATATAATTAATCTCTTTCTGTAATGTCTTCTTTTGGCTTAAAAGTTTATTGAAACTTTAATGAATTAGCTAATCATCTAAATGTATTATTTAGGTTATGAGTTGACTGGTTTAGCCAGAGGCGGTGAACAGCTGGCCAAGCTGAAAAGGAACTATGCCAAAGCAGTAGAACTCCTTGTAGAACTAGCTTCCCTTCAGGTAGGTGGAGACAGAATGCTGTCAAAAAGACATTTGAAATCTTCACTTGGTGGATGATCATTCAAGGGATGATCTGAACTGCCAACTATTTTCATTAGGGTCTTATTTAATACTGTATTTTCAAGTATATCTAACAGCAGTTCTTTCCAAGTTAAATGACACAAGAAGCCACATGCAATATCCAAGCTAAAATGGCAATGTTTTAATGGTGCTGGTTTCATTAGTGCTGGTAATAGTAAAGGCTTTAATTTAATGAGAAAAACAGATTGCAACATTTAGGCTTGATTTTCAAAAGACTGCCTATCTGACCATTGCACATAGTTCATCATCTTTCAGGTCCTAGTATGCGCGCTCACACTCCACCTCTCCAATGGGATGGGATCCCACCTTGGCTGGCATGCCGGCCCTCATTTTCACTGTGTCCCCAGGCTTTTGTCTGCAGCCTCCTGTGAGCACCAGTTATCCTGAGGGAAATTCGAAGGGAACAACTTTGATCAGTATGTTGTCCCTATAACGAGGTCAGATGACCGATTTGCGCATCAAAACTGCTACGGACCTCCACCAGTTTCCTCTGGCCCAGGCATAGTTCATTGCACAAATTACAAATCTGTTGTATCTGGCTTCCTGCTATATTGCCTTGTCTTTGGAACAAGCCTGTAACTTTATCTATTTTGTGGATGCATAGACTCTTCCTGAGATATGTTAAGAGCACTCTATAGGCCAGTGATGGCGAACCTATGACACGCGTGTCAGTGCTGACACGCGTAGCCATTTAGGGTGACACGCACAGGATTTCATGCGATTCATCCTCGGCTCCTGCACGGCCGCCGAGGATGAAAGAATCTGTGCTGGAGGAACGGGGGGGCGGGACGTGTGATCTCCCCCGCCCACACTCACTTACTGTATCGCCGCCGCCCCTTTCTGAGTGCAGGGGCTGCTGGTAAGGCGTGCGTGCCGTGCGCACACACGTCATCAGCGCGGCGAGGGAGGACCCGCAGGAGAGGAGCGCGGGAACAGTGCGCGCCTCTCTCCAGTCAGGCCGGCACAGAGAGTCTACTCCTGGGACTGTCGGTTACGACCGCACCACAGCAGGGAACAGCGGAGTGCCAACGGGAACTGTGAGCGCCATTAGCAGCAACTATTGGGGTGCCATGGACTTGTAATTGCCCACAATAACTGAGATAAGTGAGGGGGAGGTTGTGTTAGCTTGTTAGGCTAGTTAACCCCTAATTGGCTATCTATAATTCTATCTGCTGTCACTGGCCCACTGATGGAGCACCCAAAAAATAAAAAACAAAGGTTAAGTAAAGGGAGTGGTAGTGGCAGTGGCCGACCCTTTCAAGAGACATGGAGCGAGATGTATGGCATTATAGAAAAAAATGGCAGATCATTTTGCGTTCTATGTACTGAAACGGTAGTAAGCAGAACGTGGAATATAAATAGACATTTTGAAACTAATCATTCCCAGCTCTTGGAAAAAAGTGAGGATGAAAGAAGTTACTAAGCAGGTATGTTAAATAATTTGTTTTTGGTTTATTAAATACAATTATATATTGCAATTATACATTTTTGTAGTTTAAACTATAAATTGCGCAAAATTATGTTTTTGTCGAAGTGACACACAACGCGAGTTATGCTCGATTTTTTGCCGATTTTTGACACACCACGCCAAAAAGGTTGCCCATCACTGCTATAGGCCATTCTTTTGCATATTTGAGTAGAGTTCCACATGGCATAATCTCTTCTCCAAGCCTTTGTAAAGTTATGAACTACAGACGAGTAGGCAAACTATTTTCCTTTTTGATGTTTTAAACTACATTTCTCATGATCTGACTCCCTGGTCATTCTGGTTGAAGGGCCGTAGGGATTGGAAGATTGGAGTGGGCAAACGTTCTAAGAACACACTTCTGCACCATTTAGATATCATTGGTAATGACATTTGGGAAAGGAGAGACTGTGTATGAGGTCATTTGATACCTGTCCCTTCATTTAAAGAAATGTGCCTATGAATTTAAACAAACGGGACCCAAGTATACAGAATCATTTTCCTCTTTATATGTGAAATGCCAGGCGAGTGACTATGTTGGTATTGTACCAGTTTTTAGGAACATACCTTTGGTTTGTCTGGAGCTAAATTTCTGAAAGCCAATCTATCACTGTTAATCATGATAATATCTTATTTTCCACTCCATCTCATTTGCTTTTATAGACATCATTTGTTACTCTGGATGAAGCAATCAAGATAACAAACAGGCGTGTGAATGCTATTGAACACGGTAAGTAAAACGTGATGATATGGAAAGCTGTGGGTCATTTATGTGCTGGTAGCACAATTGGTATCTACTCACTCCCTGAATCATTAGACAGGCATTGTTCCCTGATATGTTTCATAGTATCAGAGTTTTAATGTCCCCACTGTGACTGGCTCCTCCTCCAGATCAGACTGACATGCAAAAAGGTCTGCTCGATCGGCCAAAGAAGGCCCAGGGGAGCCTGCCATTGCAATGGAATCACCAGAGGAGAATTCCTGGCCTTCATTCTCACTCTCTAACATTGGAAGATCCTGACCAGGTTGAACCCTGAGCGAGTGATCCCCAAGGGAAGCAGGCCTGCCTGTCTGGGCCTGTAGATGACCCCTAGAAAAATGGCATCTCTGTCTAGGCCCGAACGCTGCTTAGTCCCTTGCCTAGAGTAAGGCTTGCTTGCTCTGAAGGCCTCCCTGGCTGCCTTGCCAGCCTGTCTGGTACAGGCCCTGCTGGTGGAAGGACCAACCTGCTGTTCCTCAAGGGCCCTGTCTGCCATGATTAAATGTGGGGATATAAGGCCTGAAAGGAAACTTTCCCCCACTCACCACCTCAGACAAACAGCCTTAGCGCTCTGGTGCAGAGGCACTGAAGGCAAGGGCAAGCAAAGCTCAACAGTCCTTTGATTGTGAAGGAGAATGGTGCGAGCTCCAAGCTCCCAGCACTCACGCACGTTAATTAATGTGGGGCACGACCATGTGGGCCACCAACCTCCGCTGCTGCCCTCAGCTGTGATGGAGCAGCTGTGAGTAGGTAAACCTGCCAGAAGTCCGGACAGGAGGCTTCTAGCGGCGACCTGCAAGAGACAGGCAAACAGGCTGCTGTAGCTGCTTTTCACGTCAAAAGTAGGTCAACAAAATGGTGGCTGGAACTTTTACCTTCTCAAAATGGCCACCACCACATGGGACCCATCTAAAATGGCCACCCGCCTACACCGGAGAGCTCTGAGGCTCCGTGCCAACATCCGGTTCACTCAGAAGAACGGTCAGCAGCAACGGAGGGCTCAGCGGGGATATAATTGCAGCGGGATCACTGCGATTGCGCTGGCGTCGGCACTCCGACCTATGTGCCTTCCCCAACAGCTGCCTGCAGCCTCACGGTGCCCCAGCGAACCCAGGACACCAGAGAGGCTGAAATTGGCGAGAACCAGGGAATTAAATTCAAGGAAGACTCAACAAGCCTGCTCCAATAATCAGGAAGTAGAATAGAATCTTTTTGAAGTAAATAGAAAGTTAGAGAGTCCAAGCAGCCAATTAGGAATGAAGAGAAACTGGAAGCACGTCTTAGCTGAAAATCTGAAGCCTAGTCGGCACCAAAGGCGTGGCTTAAAGTTTCAATTCAGTCCTGGGCAGATTGGCTGTATTTAACCCATGCTTAGACTCTCTAGAGCAGCGCCCAGGAAAAGAAGAAATTTACGTACACATAGTCCTCAGCTTAGATCACAAAGGAACCTTTTCAGTCTTAAGTTGTAGTTGTTACTGGACTTAATTCTACAACTGTTTTTACACCATGATTATAGTTATTAAATGAATAACATGCTCTATAGCAAATCATGTGATCGTTAAGCAAATTTATTCTTCCAAATGGGTATTGTTTGCTGGAAACTGCCAAAATACCGTCACTATGGTTTACTGCAAACTGGCTGTGAATGTGAGCCATGTGCCTGAAATGCAGTGACCAGGGGAGGCAGCAGTTGTAATTTCAAAGATGGGTCATTAGTAGCTGTTTGGAAATCTGCCATAACTTTGAACTGTTAAGGGATTGATCGTAAATTGAAGACTACTTGTATAAGCTTTCATATCCCACATAGCACAAGCTCTTCTTTTAAAATTGTGTGTGATAGTAACAACTATCTTTTATGCAGTGATTATTCCTAGAATTGAACGTACACTGTCTTACATCATAACCGAGTTGGATGAGCGAGAACGAGAGGAGTTTTACAGGTGAGCCAGCAAGTTAGATATTGAGTATTTTGAATCTAGGAATATTTTTGGATTTCTGATGCAAAGTGCAGATCATCAAAAATGCCTGCATTAAAAATCCTGTAGAAGCCAGAGTTTATCATCTTTACCCTCCAATTTTGGCAACAATTAACCTTGGAGTGAAAGCAACATGGTCAAAGTCACTAACTGAGGTGTGATGGTTGAGGTGGATTTGAACCTGGATCTCCTTGTTCCTTATCCAATATCTTAAGACACTACACCATAGTGTCTACCTTAACACTTGCTGGGAGACTGAAGGGTGTTTTGTGAGGTGGTTAGTTTCAGAGCAAGGCTTTGTGATCATGAAGTTGCTACATGTACTAGGTGTCCTTGAGAACTGCTAGAGGACCAGCAACTTTGACCTTAAAATCTAATCCAGGAGACTAGATTTTAAGGACAACTCCTTTTTCTGACACATGTAAGGGATTACAAGGTCCATGATTGGGGTGCCATTAATGAGAGGACCCTACTCCTAACTACATTGTGAACCAAAATCTGAGCACAGCCTTTCCAACTGATTTTAGTGGACACTTTGGATGGTATATAGGGTGATTTTTAAGTAGTTGGGTATTACAATGCAAAAATTATTACTGCAAACTATTTATGGCATATCTCAGTACTGTGATGGCTTCTATAGTATTTTTTTTTGAAAGCTGTCTTTTGAGTTAGTTAATCATTGAAAACAGTTTGCCTTTGAGAAAGTTGGTCATTCCTACTCAGTTAATTTTGCGTAGGTAAAGCAGACTATGTAATTCAAAGCTTTGTTTGGAACAGACTAAGCCAGATTAACTAAGGGATACCTTCATTGTTTCTAAGGTGGATAATGTGAATGATATTTACATGTAATCCAAGCGAAATAACCCAAGATTAGATTCCTGTGTACCTTGATAGCCTCCTTTCCTCCTCCTTCAATGTATTCCTGGCCATTACAATAAATAAGAATCCACATTCCAGTTGAAAATAACTTTTAAGTTATTTTTCCCATCCTTTCTGTAAATGGGGAGGGAGGGGACTTTGGGTAATATTGTAATTTTCTTACATTTCCATTCTAAAAGGATGAATAACAAAATCACTAAAGTTGATCTCATATGCCTCCCAGGTTAAAGAAGATCCAAGAAAAGAAAAAGATACTGAAAGAGAAGAATGAAAAATTGCAAGAATCACGGAAGGCTCTTGGAGCTGGAGCGCAAGAACCTGCTAATTTGCTTGCAGAAGAAAAAGATGAGGATCTTCTCTTTGAATAGCTATGGATATAAAGTTGTGACTGAAATCTAAAAGCCGTGCTAATCTGTGGACCTTATTTATGAAGTTCTTTCTTTGATGTATTAGCTTGAATATTCCACTCCAGACCAGGAATGTTCTTGTTGTGGAAAATCGCTGTTTAATTTAACTACTTGCATGAAGCAGGATCCATTTCCATTTCCTATCTGTCTTCATTCCTTTGGTATAGTTTCCCTGTGTACTGCCAAATTCTTGTAATATTTTTTATTCATGGTCACAGATAGAGACTAGTGAGCATTTCAGAAATTCTTAACTTGGAATTATTTTTTTCACTAAAGAAGAAACATTCATTTTAAATTGTATATCAATTGATTGTACTGTAAAATCAATAAAGAAATGTGGCTAAATGAAGCTTATAGGTGTTTGTCAAACTTCCTTTGAGTGAGTGATTCTCAAGAGTGTGGTCCTAAAAGTCTCTTGGGTGGTTTACCATTGCCACCCCTCATTCATCAGCCAGAAACCAATGGCTGCTTCAGCCTGCATCGGGTGCTAGTTGTCTTCTTTGGTATCATGTAGCTCTTGACTTAACAGTTCAAACAGTATCACCCCATTTAATTGAAAGTCTAAGTGATCGTCACTAGTCAGTACAGTGCAGAACAGATTAATTGGATAAAAATGGATTACCAAAAAGTAATTTGTTTGCTCTTATACGCATTGAAAGCAATGTGATTGCATTGGCGGCCTGTTACAATTCTATCTTGAAATCCCTTTATCTCCAATCTATTATACAAGGGAGATGGGAAGAAAAAAAAGTTAATTTAGTAGACAATCTCTTTTTCCTTGAGTCCCTTCCCTATCGAGATTGGAGAGAAAGAAATTTCAAGATAATGTCAGCTAGATGCCTGTGGCAGGCTGCAGCATAATTGCATTTGCTTTTGATGAGTGCAAGTAAGCAGGTATTGGGGCATTCCAAAGGGAGGAAGGGGTAATTAGTTAAACGAAATTTGAAGGTGTGAAACTGAGTAGTCTGGTTTCTTTCCAGTGGAAAGCACAGTCATGATTTCCTATTTAGCTGAAGTCCCAATTGGGGAAGAGTATTTGTATGTATGCTGATATCAGACTGACTAGTGGAAAATCCTGTCTTTATAGATCTTCTGCTTCTGCTTTATTTTTGGATACACACTAGTAACCAGTCTGTGAAATATATATCAGAAGAGAAGCAATGGAGGAAAATGCAAGAAGGGTAACAAACATTTAAGAGTTTAAGAAACAAGAATTTCTTGATTGAAAATAAATAATTGCATGGGACAAATAGAAATGTGAACTCTTGCTGTTCCCCTTCCCTCTAAAGGCAAATTTACAAATTTGCATAAGGCTCTCATGTATGCAAAACATAACTCAATGCAAAGTAAGAAAGAAGTGAACTTTATTTTTGGTAAGCAAATAAATGGTGCAAGATTTGCTAATTCTTTCTCAGAGGACAGTGAAAAACCTTCACAATTTAACACACAATATTCAAGTTTCATTTGTTTAGTCCGTACCTTACTTGTCATAAGGTTGTTACAAGCTGCATTTGAGCTGTTAAATCAGGTTGAAAATATTCTCAAACTTACTCAAGGATTAAGAGTTTTTATTTAAATACTTTTGGGCAAACATAACATATGGAAGAAATTACCATTGAGAATCACCTGTGTAGTTAGTAATTTCTACTAACTTACCTTTTTCTGCAAAGGTGGAGGGCGGACAATGCATAGAGAATATTGGTTATCATGCCCCAGTTTGCTAATCTGATGGATCTGAATTGTACTCTCACAGATAATGACTTGTGCCAAGATAGTTTCCTATTGAATCATTAGAAAAAAGTAAATTGGACTGATGCACTTGAATAGTGAAAGAACTTCAAGCAAGTATAAAAATCAGGTGGCTTTTGTCTCCATAGTACATTGTGGCTATAGGAAATGCCATTACATCTCTGCAATAGGTGATATCCAATTTCATCTGCCAGCTGAAGAGATACCATTGGTAGAACACATTCTTCCACAACTGGTAACTCCGTGGGCACTCCAGAGTTTGGGGACTCCTTGGAACAAGTCTGGATAATGTCAGTGGAAATAATTTTGTACATGGTTAAATTCAATGATAGCTGAGAGGGGTACAGTAACTGCACTTTAAAAGTGCTTGAGGCCTGTATGAATACAACACTTCCCTATTCTCTCTTAAAACAACCTGAGCTTTATCCAGCTTCTATAGGAGCCTGAATAAAAGGTAACTGCTTTAAGAATTTCACTAATTTTTAATAAGCAGATTCTTTTAAGTAGTGACCAATCTTTTTTTCAGGTTTGCCAGAAAAACCTGAAACACTTTAATAAAACAGGGATGTTATGTTCACAAAAGGGAATTTGGAGTCACCAAAGCATGCAGAGTCCGAATAGCAAAACTTCCCATAATCAGCCTTCACCGATCTAGTACTTCCCATATCTCTTATGACTGCAATTCCAGAATTCTTTATCTTGGCTATGCTGCCCAGGAATTCTGGGACCTGTAGCCCCAAATATATCTGGAAGCACCAAGCTGGTATAAGAATATTTGGAACAATGCTGGTGATATTTATCACAACAGACTGCATTGCAGTTTTTATAATTCATTCCATACACTCATCTTTATTACAATATTTTGTAATAAGCCACTAAAATAAAAATATATTAACAGTTAACATTTACTTGAAGTCAGGAAATATACATGTTTACATTAGCATACAGTTTACAGCATTGGTGCATTGTCACAGTTACCTTACAAGCCTCTTATTGTCCTTATTAGACATGGTTACATTCATGCCAATGAAATAATGTTTACTTGATTAAAAATGTTCCTGTTTCAATAGCCAAGAAAAATCCAGTACACTCATTCAGCATATAGCAAAACACTTAAATAGTAATCAATGTCTCTATTTTTTTCTAATCATCATGCATTTTGAAAGACTTCAAAATGCATGCTTTCAGCAGCAGAATAAAGGAATAAATTTGTTACTACCAACTGATCTATAAAATACAATTTTAACAATCTTAATACCATTATTTGGCTTTGTTGCATCTGTTTAACTGCCGTAAATATTTTCTGTAGTCTTTTAAAACCCATCTAATATTTAGTAATTTCTCTGTTCAGCAAACTCTAGATTCTTAGATATTAAAAGGGCAACAAAAACGTAACAAAGGGATTGTTTTGTGCATCTTAATATGTAATACACTCACTGCTGTGTCACATCAATATAATTAATTTATCTATTGCTCCAGAATTATAGCAGAATTCATTGCTCCTGGATTATACCAGAATTCAAGTATGATAGTGAAAAAAGTTGTAGGTTGGTATTCTACGTACATGTAAATGTTACACCTATTGCAAAAAAAAATCAAATACAGATTTTACTATCCACAATGCAATCATTTCATCCTAATACTTTGTTTTAAATTGTGCTTGATTCTGGGTGATTTCATAGACCTTTGCTTGAAATATTCTTAGAAACAAAAACTAAAATGTTTCCCTGCCTTTTTCAACTTCTCAGTTTAATCTTTTTCTGATTATTTCCTATCCAAGACTATCCTTGTTAAATTTTTCCAAGATTAGCATAGAGTAATTGAAATATGGTCATTTTGCAACAATAGTTATGAAGAACAGGACATACATGTTCAAAGTTGTATGCCTGGTCTACAAACTTAATTATGCTTTAAATGTTCAAGATGCATATTTATGTCTCAGGAATTATTCCAAAGGCTTTACTGGATGAGGCACATTACTAGGTGATTATTTTACCATCAGTTTATAAATATAAGAATAACAGAATTTGAATGGGAGGGAACTGTTTTATATTTCCATTTTTTATTTTTTCCTCTTTTCTTGCTTGCTGAGGGATGCTTATAATACTGAACAATTTCAGTTCTTAAGCTAGTTTTTCCAAACAGTTGCTACATGCCATAAAGCATGTTCAACAATGAATAAAAAAGTATTATTCTTGCTGAGTTCTTTTCTATTTCATATATTATGAGGGGGGAAATGAAATAACATAAAGAAATAGCTAATACTTCACTTATTCAACTACACATTGAAGTAATTCCAGTGTAAGACAGTATATAAAAATAAAAGCTATGGTTGAGAAAAACATTTATTAATATTCACATTCAAGGGTGCCATGAACAATAAAGTAACAAAACTAATCTATTTCCAAAACAGCTATTACTGGAGAAGCCGCCAATATTTACCCAATGGACCTTTTCAGTAGGGATTTCTAGAAAAGAGAATAAGACAAGTTCCTAACATCCATATTATGTTACTGTTCCAGGGCTATAACCCGATTACTTAATACTAATTCCAACAGCCATGAGATGTCTTGTACCTACATATAAAAATACAAGAATATATGCTAATATTCACTATTCCCAACTCTAGTTTTCATTTGTTTGTTTATGAAAACAATTTTACATTGTAAGGAAGCAAAGCCTTGTAAAAAATCCATATAAGAATTGTCATAAAAATATAGCTTCCCTTCTAAAATGCTCCATAGTTCTTTGGGATACCAGTGGCTTCCAATCAAGTGATGTAGACAAAAGGGGGAAAATCCATAAAAATATCACATCTCAAATATTGACTTATACATAGAATTCACCTTTAGTGGAATCTCATTTAATAAGCTATCAATCTGATTTACAAAGTATCTAAAGACAAAAAAATGTTTAATTATTTACATTATACATATTTTAAAAAAATTACAGTGCTATTGGATAAAGGAATGTTTAATTTAAAAAATTAAAATTAAATTTAAAATTTAAAAAAATTCAAGCCTAAGGACAACTCCATATTAGTGGCCCCTTTATACTATGAAGAAGAAAATGTGCAGATTAGTTCCTTTTTCTTCTTGATTATTTCATCCATCCAATGTTTCCTAAAGGTATTTTTGAGAGCTACAATATTTTCATTAGATCATTAAGTTACCAGTGTAAAGTAACCTATATTAATAATGATCATGGACTGTATAAATATACTTGCTTGAAGACCAAAACTCTAGTCTAGACAAAAAGAAGCTGTTAGAAAAACCTTTTTAAATAATTAAAATGTGGCTTGTTCACACTGTGTCTAATTAGAAGTAGAGAAAGCCAGACATTCTACAATCACAGCAACATAGTTGGATTTGAGGATTAAACAAATTAGTAAGGATGAAAAGGATGCAATTGGCAAAACCCTTTCTTCATTGGCGTGGCTCTGTTTTCATCGCAGCCAAGAGGATGGAACCCACTGAGGTTCTGTATCAAGTTTGTTAATTAAACGAAGCAATTCTTGATATGCTTTGTCAATATCAGAATTCACAATCGCTGTATCGAAGTAATGGCCATTATTTTGCTCCATTTCTCTGGTTTTCTCTATGATTTCTCTTAGTTCTTCTGGCTGAAATTGAAATGGAAAAAATATCCTATATCAGTAATATTTATCTTGCTTTATAAAAAAACAGAACTCATCTACATAAGAGAAAGGAATATACAAGGCAGACAAATGTTAGGATAAAAACTACTGATTTTATTTTTTATTTTTAATCCAAATCATTTCTTACAAGTTTTAACAAACAGTGGAAATTTGTGAGGGGGAGTCCAAAGAAGTCTATCTTTGTTTTCTCCTTGCTTTTATTAAATTTACCTCCCTATTAACCTAGTAGAAGTCACTATACAAATTTAGGCTAACTTTAAGAACTAGGGGAAATTATTTTGTTAACCACGAGATCATTAACAGAAAAGGGAAATCGATTAAGTTAGAACTAAACTCTAGTTGCGCTAGTAGATTAGAACATAAGCATATAATTTCACTAGTAGGTTACAACATAACTATATAATTTCCCTCTTTAAATATTACTAATGTGACAAGGGCACTCAGCCATAAGGAAGTAAATTGGGATGTTACTGGAAAATATAACAAGGCTGAAAACATATAATGATATACATTACAATGATAGAGTTTTCCAAAAATTTAAACAACACAGTTGAAAACATTAATATTACCTTTGGAGTTTTGCCTTCTTTGGCCAGCAATGCACGAAGCCGTTCTTGTGAAGGAGGTGCAATGAAGATAATATATGGTTTCAAGTCTGAATTTCGTAAACTCTTCAATGACTAATGTAAAAATCAAATTTGTGCTATTAATATCCATACCAAACAAAATGAAACTATCAAAGATTAGTCATAACATGATACAAATTGGAAACAGGAACTGGATTTGGGCAACTGAATTCAGGACTAGTCTTCTTAATATTAGCGTATTCTATTCTATTCTAAATATTGGAAGTGTTTATTGTGAGTTGGACTAAGGAGAAATTTCCTAAGGGTGAGACCAATGAAGCTCACCACGCCCATCCAGTCGGTCATTAGGGCAGAGAACCGGTTGTTAAATTATTTGAATTCCACCTGTGGTTCAACTATTAAGTTTTTCAGCATTACTGCCACATAAATTGATTCTTAATACAACTTAGCCTTAAATGCAGCTAATATACAGCTAATGTTTAAATTTCTTAACAAAGCAGAAAGCATTTCATGGTTATCAATCATCGCAGTACAATAAAGTTTAATCAAAAATAGTCTGAAGCTGTTTGGTCTAAAGCTTAAGGCACCAGCTTAGAAAGACTATGAATTTGTCCCGCCTTAACCATGAAAGCTGGCTGGGTGAACTTGGGCCAGTCACTCCCTCTCAGTCCAACCCACCTCACAGGATTGTTGTGGGGAAAATAGGAGAAAGAAAGTGTGCTGGATAGGTTCTCCACCTTGAACTATTTGTAAAAATAGCAGGGACATAAACAAACAAACAAAATTTAAAACTTTAGAGTCCAAAACCTATGTCATTACCTGTGTATGAAGATTTAAGAGACATATCTTTCCAGAATTGATCACCTGCCGGACAGAGTCTATGCTGGTACCATACAGATTCTTCTCAAATTCACCATGCTCAATAAACTTTCCTGCTGTAATATCCGTCTCAAATACTTGCCGTGATACAAAATGATAATCCCTGGCAGCTACTTCATTGTCCCTCCTATTTCGTGTTGTATCTAAAAAAGATCAGACTTAATAAATCGGACTTAAGCGGACTTAATAAATCTTGAGTAAGAAGGTACATAAATAGTATTATAATGTATCAATTTTTAAGTCTTTATGAAAAAGAACTGCAAAAACTATTTTTCAGTCAAGCGTCCTTGAGCTAAATTAAGAACTTTTAGTTTTATATTCAAAAGACTACAATTCTTTAAATGAGTTCAAAAATTGTTACGTGTTGTAACATATGACATATATTGTTATATATAACACACTTCCAAACACGCAGCTGAATTAAGAACACTGCTGAACACAGGATGCAGAAAATGTCACATGCAATTGAAATTATTGAAACAAACATTCTTAAAAAAATGAAAAATAACTAAATTGGTAATGTGAAGTTTTTTTGAATGAGATGACTTCATGTTTATTAATCACATATATAATAACAAATACACAACTATGTAAGATTAGACTAAAGCATCTTCCCTCAATACCACTATATGTCGAGTGTAGTGAGCTAGAAAATGACATGTTAAGAAATAGAACAGAGAGATGCCCATAATTTCAACTTACGAGGAACTGCTGAAGCAAATCGGTCAGCTTCATTATTCATTAATCTTTGCCACAGTTCATTTTGACCACAGTTCTGGGGACCAATCAGGACAATAGGTCGTTTCCTATTTGCTGGCTGGTGATAAAGTGACATTTCTTCATAAGTCAAAATCTCCTCGTTGTCATAATCTTCAAAAACAAAAATCCAGAATAAATGTACAAATTTTAAAAGCTTATTCTATTGTAAAAAAAATAATTCTTGTAGCAGTGACAGGTTGCTAAATATAAATTCTATTTTGCAAATATCAGAACTCTTTGGATTTTAACAATAATTTGAAGTTTTCTCTCATTTCTTTTGCTGCTACTCAGCTATTTTTTACAATTATAAAATGATAGATGATAAAGAGAAAATGATAGGTAGACAGATATCCTATGTATAATAATATGCATAGTGCCTTCCTAGTCAATTGACCACGAAAGTAGTATGCATATTATAACAGGATGCTTATATAGCTAACCCAATGCAACATTTGTGTCATACATGCAATAAATGTTTCTGCATGTATTGTGAAGTGTTATATTACAAGTTGCTAATGTTGATACTAAATTACAATGTGCACGTAATTCAAAATGCTATTTATTAGTAGTTATTAATAAACTGTGTTGTGTGGCTTCGAATATAGACACACACACAAACACACAGACACACACATATATATATACACACATGCATGATATAGACTGACAAGGTTGAGATTTAAATTAATAATAAAAGTACTCTGAGATGCCTTTAATAGATTAAGAAAATTATTCACTCAAATGATGATCCAAAATATTAGGTGTGGAAATGTGATGACATGCTTTTTGGCATCTTTCTTCATTACATGAAGTATCAAAACAGAAGGTCTATTTCCCATCCAAATTTTTGATACAGATTAAAAGAAATACTCATAGATGTAGTCTTCAATTTATAACCATCTGTTTAATAACCTTTGGAAGTTATGACATTATTGATAAAAGTGACCTATGACCAGTCTTCACACTTATGACCATCACAGCATCCTCATAGTCATGTGATCCAATTCAGGCACCTGGCATGTATTTTTTATGGTTGCAGCAACTCAGGGTCACATGATTGCCATTTGCAACTTTCTTAGGGAGCTTCTGACAAGCAAAGTCAATGGAGGAAGCTGTATTTGCTTAACAACCAGGGAAAAAGATCACACAGTCAGGCATGACTCACTTAAGGACTGCCTTAAGTGATGGAACTTCATTTGGAGTTCCATGGAACAGGAATTCTAGTGGTAAGTTGAGGATACCTGTAGCCCTGAAGATTAGAATCATTTCTGAACTGCTGTGGAGACACTGAACCCTCAAATAAGAGTTACAATTTGGTGGTAATCATGAATGTGTACAAAAACCAAACAAAAAGGACAAGAGAGAACATATATAAGATATATCTTAAATATTTTAAATGGTTCTGTATGACTAATTTATTTTTAAAGCAAGCAAGTTGAGCTATCGTAACTATTGTACATTTTGGTAAACCAAAAAAAAAAAAAGGGGGGGGGAGAAAGGAAAGTTTTACAGGTATCCTCAACTTATAACCATTCATTTAGCAACCATTCAAAGTTACAAAGGCACTGAAAAAAATGATGTACAGCCAATCCTTGCACTTACAACCACTGCAGCATCTCCATGGTCACATCATCAAAATTTGGGCACTTGGCAACTGGTATTCATTTACTGTATAACAGTTCAGCATTCTGAGGTCATGGTTCACCATTTTTGACCTTCCTAGCCGCCTTCGGACAAGCAACGTCAATGATGGAAGCCAGATTTGTTTAACGATCACATGATTCACTTAATAACTGAAGTGATTTACAACAACTGTAGAACTAAAAGGTCCTAAAATTGGGTGCAATTTACTTAACAACCACTTTGCTTAGCAACAAAAATTTTGGTCCCAATTTGTGGCTGCAAGTTGAGGACTACCATATCCTATTAACACTTCATTCATCTAGAAAAAAAGTATTTTGAAGTCGGTTAAAACTCTTTTCTTACCATCATTTTTGTTGGCATTATACAGAACTTTCTTCCGTTTCTTTTTGTT
The DNA here is from genome assembly GCF_051295495.1 of Thamnophis sirtalis. NCBI lineage: Eukaryota > Metazoa > Chordata > Lepidosauria > Squamata > Natricidae > Thamnophis > Thamnophis sirtalis. The sequence continues at coordinate 107,563,412 of NW_028261381.1, read as the reverse complement.
CTTTTTTGCACACCAAAGTTTTCCTAAAAACAACCATAAAACAGTCAGTTACTCAACTCAGTCTTTGTAGCTGTTTTTTCTACACAATGCTTGTGAAGAAAAATTGCATATAAGAACTTCACTTAAGAAAGACTATGTTAAAGTTGATATATGGACTTCCAACTCTCAGAATCCCCAGGGCAGACATCCGGAAAGTTGAAGTCTACACACTTTAAAGTTGCCAAATTTGAAAAACATTGAGGTAGATGTTAAAAAAAAGGGGATACTTAAACCCGATCACATCTCTTAAGACAAATCAATTGTCCAGATAGTAAATCCATCTATCCGCCACAACTATTAAGAACACTAAGGTTGCCAACAGAATTTTTTTTGAAGTTTTCCACTTGCCTGATTTTTCTGGCTCTTTGTCCTCTTCTATAGTTTGCTTCATTGCTTCTCTTTGCTGCTGAAAACTTTTTCCTTCATGAAAGAAAATATGTATAAGAATTAACACTGAAAAAAACATAACTTTCTTATTAAAAAATATGTTATTTTGAGAGCATTTCAAAATCGGTTTGAAGAAAACTGCCATTGTTCTAAGCATGTATCTTTCATAAAATTGTATGAAGAATATTCTTCACACCTTGTGAGCAATTTTCTTTCATCTATTTGGCTAGTCAAGACAATGGCATAAAATGGATTCATGTTCAAATTAATTCTAAAACCACTTCTTATTATGGGATTGGCTCATCTCACTTCCCCTGGCAGAAGGGGCTTGCTATGGATCCAGTTTGCTGATGGGGTCCAGAAGAACCTATTTTGGAACATTGTGCCCTGCGAGATGAGATCTGTCTCCACCCTTTCAGCCTTCTGAAAAGACCTGAAGAACTGGCTCAGCCAATTAGTCAGGGGTCCTGTGGGGGCATCCCTCATTGGAGATAGTAGATTGATTGAGAAGATCATACCTCCAGCCTGTTTATATATTGGTTCCTTTTTAACTCAGATTTTGTTAACTTTTAATGATGTTTTTAACATTTTAATATTTTATATCAGTTTTATGATGTTGTAAGCCACCTATAGTCATTCAACAATAAGATGGGCAGCATATAAATTTAATAAACAGATGCTACTCTATTAATTTATGTTATGCAATTTTATTGTATTTTATGTCTACTTGTTTGTTTTGATGTTGATGCTCATATTCATTTAGTTGTGTCTGACTCTTGGCGATTCTTTGGGCCAGGTCTTTCAACATCTTCCGATCTTGCACTGCTTTGGGTTTTTTCTATGCTCTGGCTGGTGTCAGCTTTCATGCTGTCCAGCCACTGAGTTCTTTGGCGGCCTAACTAACTCTTCCAAATTTAATTGCTTTTTCTAGTGATTTATTAATCATAGGTTAATCTATTTTCATTGTAGTGTTCTCTCATCTAAAGGACTGATAAAAAGAGCTGTGATACGTTGCTAGTCATTAATATGGTACAATACTAAAATGCTCTCGTTCTTGTGAAAAAGTATAATTTTAGCAATTTAAATAATACATTCCCAAACTAATGTTTATTAATAGGTCCATTCTACCTTGCTGTATCTTAAGGAAGCAGTAGGATTCCTGCATTATGAACATGAATAAATTTAAATTTATTATTTGCTATATATAGTAGGAGACATTTAAGTTGCAAGCCTCTGCCCTACAGCGAATATTCCCTTTGTAACTTCAATACATTTTATACATATTTTATTTAAGACCAATAGCACACACATATTTTCTTCTAATTTCAATATTACTGATTACATTTCAAATATATATGAAAAACTAGTTTTAAAACATGATACTACTGTTGAAGATAAAACAATAAAATGAGCATATAACCAAACATTAAGTTTAATTATTAAAAACCTAGGGGAACACCAGGTCACTAAATTGCTGGTATTAACTGTGCTATTGCGTCTGCTTTTTGTCAACTCTTCAAAAAAGGAATAATGATTATATTATATTAGAAGGCATAATACAAAATAAAGAAAGTCTTTGCTCAAGAGACCAATATGAAGCATTTGAAATGTTGTCATTCCCAGCGTGGGTGGGTGGATATTTTATGAGTGTCCACATGAATTGTCTGCTTTTCTTAACATTAAGCACCTGGAATGAGGCCTGCCAAAGGCTGATTTTCTTCATCTCCATCTCGATAAGCCTGCCACCAATTTGGATCTTCCTGGCTGATCACATGAAGTATATCTCCTTTTTGAAAAGACAGCCCTAACTCTCTGCAAGGGACATAAGGGTCATCAGAAGGATCGTAGTCAAAGTGAGCCTTCACATGAATCTAGGACACAAAAATATACAAACACAAAAATGGATAGGCAATTCTAATGATTAACCTTACTTCAAAAACAGATTAAAACTCCTAATGGACACAACATCTGATGAGTTCAATAGATTCCTGGAATTCCCAAGGAATGTGGAAGGTCTTCTATTAGGTTCCTTGCTGAATACTGGAATATAGAGACGACTAGGGCGCTTAACAGGATAGGCCCTGACTAGGCACTTCCTGTCCACTACTCCCATGCAGTTCTTTGGTTTATTGAAAAGCATAGTGAAGTGAAGTAGGCAAAGAGACAGCTGGAACAATGCTCAAGAAATGACTGTAACCTGACATTGGTAGGAGCCCAGATTCAAAGCTATGCTGTAGTGATAAGGGCATGGATAGCTCGGCAGCTAATGAATTCTTCTGGGGAAGGATAGTCTGGAAGGTAGTCAGTAAAGTTGCTACTGTCTGGATGAGAATTTCATAGATAAAATTATTTGCTTGTGTTCCCAATTAGACGATGGATAAGCAGAACTATAGAAATGTTAGAAATAACATACTATTATCTGGGATGCTTTTGGACTCACAGATCCCCCAAAGTGAACAGAGTGCTCTGCAATCTTAGCTTTGCCATTTGTGAACTGGATCTGTCCCACATCTGATGAATTAAAGCAGTAAGGCAGGAGACTCGAAGTTGGATCTCACCTGTGATTAAGTGGGAGCTATCAGAAATCCTTAAAGAGGTATTTGTTCGCCCACTTCTCAAGAAACCAGGCTTCAATCTAACAAAACTGAACAATTTCTACTCTTTTACATTCTTTTTTGGGGAGGAGGAAGGGACTGGGAACATAGTGGGGTCAATACACAAAGGGCTCTGGAGGATATGGACTAACTAAGACCCCTGGCATTCTGGCTTCAGACCTGAGCAAGTGTTGGAAAGTGCACTGGTTATTCTCATAAATGGCAGTTCTTGGATAGAGGAGGTTTGACTATCCTGATGTTTTAGATTTTATAGGATGCACTATTATAAATTTATTCATGTTAAGAAACAAGAAGGCTGCCAGCTCAGGAGGATTTTTTCTTCTCTGTTACTAGTCCTTGTACTTCTCCCAATGATTATCATGGGGAAGGGGCAACGGATACTAAGGAAGCCACTAAAATGTGTATGTCCCAAAGGTGCTTTTTTCAGAGACAATCGGACTTTTTCTTTGAAGATGTTTCGCTTCTTATCCAAAAAGCTTCTTCAGCTACCTTGTTTTCCTGAAAATAAGCCCTCCCCGGATAATAAGCATAATGAGGCTTTTGAGCACATGTGCTAAAATAAGTCGTCCCCTGAAAATAAGCCCACTCTGAAAATATTGCAATACAGCAGCAGCCACGAGGTGACCATGCTCGCCGCCTCCTGCACCTCAAAAATAATAAGACCTCCCCGAAAATAAGACCAAGCACTTATTTCGGGGATCAAAATAAAATAAGACTCTGTCTTATTTTCAGGGAAACATGGTAAGATGTGGACATAACAATCCAGAAACCCTTTATTATCCTCTCCTATTTATTTTCTCCTGCCTGTTAGAAAAGAAACTCACTCTTCAAATTACTGCTCCAGACATTTGTAGAATTATTTAAGACTCAGAGTATTTTTAAATTAAATTTCTTTTTCTTCTCATAAAGCCTGAATACTTCTTTTAAATAATAAATTGGGGCAGGACTCTAAGTAAAATTCAAAATGTGAATTTTAGACTGCTATAACCAAGCATCAAGGAATTGCTTAGTTTTTGAAATGTCAAGTGACTCTGAATAACATGTCTTTAGATTTTAATGTTTGGTTTTAATTTACTTCTGTTTTAACATATATGTATAGATACATTTTTATCACTGTAAGCTGTCTGGAGTCCCCCTATGGTAAGATGGATGGCCAATAAGTTTTATAAACAAACAAATATAAATAAAGAGATTTTTTTTTAAAAAAAAACCCAGAGTTTAAACGTCAACTGTGAATCTCTGTTATGTGAAGTTCACATGTCACATACCACTGTCTCCTTAGTAGGTGGAGGCTTATTCTGCTGGCTTGGAATCAGCACAAATGTCAGAGTGCCATGCATATCTGCCTGTGAAGAAAAGCATTAGTGAATTGTAATTTAAATTAATCTTAGGTTTCTTGGTAAATTACTGTTCTTGCCCAACTGTCTTCTTTCTGTATGCTGATCCTACATTTCACAACTCCATTTGGACATATTCTGATATAAAGTGTTGCATTATTCTTCTTTTAAAAATCGGCCAAGTGTATCAGACCTAACATCACAAGCAGTTTAGCAATGAGAATGGTACCATTATTGAGGTTATACTTCGGAGACAGAGTATCCCCAGTTTTTATTTATGAATTAGCTTTTTATCAATATTCCAATATATTTTAATCTGATGGATTCTGACACTATAAATACTCTGCTATTATTTTCATTTCTTTATGCCAAAGAACTTTTAGAAGAGTTTTTCAAATAAAGAGTGGGATATGATTTATTATTTATTTGTGTTTATTTATTTATAATCTCTCTTTATTTTTTTTATAAATAATTCAAGGCAGTAAACATAAGTAATGCACCTTCCTCCTCCTATTTTCCCCACTACACTTCACTGTACCAGTGAGATGCATGGCACAACAATTTTTAATTAATAAATAAACTCTCTTAGATGACCTGAGCTGAGCGAAAGGGACTGGGCCAAGATTACCCAGCTGGCATTGTACTCAAGGTAGGAAACTTGTTTTAAATGATTAGGAATGCATATGCATTAGGCTGTATCTCATCCATATCTTAATGTACTGTTAATCTGGATGTTTTCTGGGTTAATATTTGTTTATTGAGTTCAAACCAATTAAATTTATTTGTAATTGTGTTGTGTTCTCTACTGTTCCTTACTAACAATATGATAATCAGCCTTTCTTTGTTCAACATACAGATATTAAGCCATTCTCATTATATCTTAAGATATACATGGACATTTTGGTTGGTAAAATGTATTTAAACCAGAAATAGTTACAACACAGAGATTAAACATTCCAGAAATATAAGCTTAGAAGCTTACGTACGCCATTAAAGTTCAGCCTAAACAAAAATTTTGACTTCCATAAATGGGAGTTGATGAAGCTTCAATAACTGATTCTTTGAAACTGTTGCCATTTGTAATTGCCATGCTAAGGATAACATCAGAAGGTTTTCTTTGCCCCACCCTTTTTTCTCAACTGTATTGCCTGAACAAGTCCCCACAGTTTTTTTTGGCAAGATTTTTCATAAGTGGTTTGCCATTACCTCCTTTCTAGGGCTGAGAGAAAATGTCTGGCCCAAGGTCACCCAACTGGCTTCTTGCCCAAGGCAGGACTAAAACTCATGGTCTCCTGATTTCTGGCCCAATGCCTTAACCATTATACCAAGCCATTATATCAAATAAGTGACATAACATACCAGCAAGTCAAAAACCTCATTAACATCTTTTCCACGAATTTCAGTTCCATTGATTTCCAAAACTTCATCACCTTCATGTAAGAGCCCACTCTTTTCAGCAGCACCTCCCTTCACTATTCGACTAATGATGACGGAATCCATTTCATTTCGCACTGTGGCACCCTATGTAATAGAAAGTGAACATTTGAGATGATAATGAGAAATATCTTATTATTAAAATTAAAAAGTTTGATTTGAACTAGATTGAAACCACCACTCAGGCACCTTAAGATCACTCTATCAGTCTATTCCAGTGTTTCTCTACCATGGTAAATTTAAGATGTCTAAAATTCTACTCTACATGCTGGGGCTGGGAAACTTTGAGAATTGAAGTCCAGACATCTTCAAATTGGTCTGATCTATTCCACAGAGCAACACAGGAGACAGAAAATCTACAAGAGAACCATGCATATTTTTGTTTGTAAATGATATTCTGCAGTCTTTCAGGTATAGGCTAAAAATAGAAAGAAAAGAAAGAAAACCAGAAAATACAGTTTCTAGGTAATGTTTAGTTTCTATTATTAGCACAACAACAAAAACACAAAATGCCTTATGGCATCTTGTGCCAATCATTACAAAAAAAATATTAAATCTACTAATAAATGTGCAACATCATACTTAGGTTTTGTGGCTCACAGAGCCAGAAAAAAATAACCAGAATTTTTTTTTTTCATTTTTCTTCAACTTATCATATGGATATAAAGTGACAAAAACAAAAGTGTCCTTTGAGAAGAAGAGTTGTAATACAATGGTAAAGATGCATGTATCCTTTCAAGATATGGCAGGTTAGGAAACACATCACAGGTATTCCAGCAAAACTATTTTTATAAGGTATAATAAGCACAAGTGTGAAATGATATCAGTTTCTTTTTATCCAACCTTTGTGGCAAATAGAATCAAAGGGATTGTTTTGAGTTTATTCCTCAGGCGTTTCATTTTCCCAAATTGTGTCCCTTAATGACTCCTTCTTTCCAAGATCATCTCTACAATCATTTCTATATGCTGTGATGAATATGAGTGCAATTACAGAACTAGTGTACCGAGGCAGAGGAAAGCAATCCTGCTGTGTAGTTTATCCAAAGCACAGCAGTTTACTGAAATGCATTATAAAGATTCATAAAAAATTCTGTAAGGCCAATTTTTTTAGCATACTTTATATGGAAAACAACAGCAAACCTAATAGATGCCTTAAATTAGTCTTTAGCATATTCATATATTGGAGAAGATTGAGAGCTATGTCTTATAAACATCGAAATTATGTTCAATTTTCAATTCAATTTTGCAGAAAAATACATATGAGAAACCAGCACTTGAATCTGTTTAAAATAGATTAGAATTTTCAGGAGAATCTGAAAATGTGAGCAAAAACTCATTATTTATCAGTCCACAAAGCCAGCAGTAGAGTGGGAAAATGATTTATACATTTTTATATATCCGAGGGAGAGCATTTATATTCCTTTTTTTCAGATAATGTATCATAATGTACTATAATGATCAGACCAAGTATTATGAAAAATATGGGAGTATAGTCAATGTTTCTCCAGATCACATTTAGTATACTTACCAATGGAATATCTCTAGCTTTCTCAATGCGAACAATTTTAACTGTTTCTCCTCCATACACCCCAACATTTTCATATATCTTTTCATCTGCCACTGATTCTGGTTGCATTTCCTGCTCAGCAACTTTATCATGAGCCAAAAGTAGTGCCTGGTGCAAAAAAGTAAACTTAAAATTTATTATAGTAAGTTGTACCACTGTGTTTATTATAGTATGTACCAAATAGTAAGCAAGAATGGGTAAAAGTACCACAAAAATTCAGTACTGGAATGCAATATTAATCAGAAGACACTTTTCTTGTATTTTCTTCTGATTCAATATGGGTGGACAGTCAAATTAAGGAATGGTACAAATACGGGCAGTTAACAACCGTAACTGAGACTACTAGTTCCACATATGCATGCAACAGCAGTTCTGGTTGCAGTTGTTATGCATATTTGTTAAGGGCATGCATGTTTGTTACATGACAGCAATTGCTGCCAGCTTGCCCACTGACATTATTTGTCAGAAGCCAGCAGTTACGGGCCAGTTGCCAAGTGCCTGAATTACAATCATGTGATCACAGAGACAGAACAAGGATCCATCATAAATTTCTCTTCAATGGCATCATAACTTCCAAAGGTTGCCAAATGAGTACTTGCTATGCAATGACTACCAGTATTTCTTGAATAAGGTATAAAAATTAAAGCAGCAGGAAATTATTTTCCATTTATTATTCCATTTTATTATTAATTCATGTTTTACTATGAAAAACAGCAAATAATTGTGCTGGCCATTATTGATGTCAAGTCTGATTCTGGTACCATTAAAAGTACTCACATGTTCATATTGCTAGCATTTTATAACTGACTCTTCAGAAATGTTCAAAGTCAACAAATCAATTTGTTTTACATTTTGATTTTTCATCGTTACAAATACCAGTAGAAATACACTTGTAGTTATCTCAATTATGTAATTACTATTTCTTTGAAATTAGAGTTTTACCATATGGAAAGAGGAAAAAACAGTTGATATCTATATATGTTGTTTACAGTATATTTTAAAAAACTGAATGTTTTATACTTTAAAACAGATTATTTCTACCTGAACATGAGGAGCATTCAATAAAGAATTAAGTTCCAGCCCATCTTTTTGATGGCTTGGTCTCAAAACATTTTGTACCTGAGAATTAGAACACCAAAAATGTGATATCAATTACCATCCATCATAAACAAAATACTATTTTACTTTTCACACAAGAACACCTTTTCTATAAATAGCGTAGTATATTACACATTGGTTTCCTAACAATTTTTTTAATACAGTAAATGGATAAAAGAAATCGGAGACCACATTCATTTTTAATATAACACTCCCTCAGAGTATTCAAAGATCAATATTCCAATTCCAAATGTCTCTGGAAAACAGCCATCTAAGTAGATCTCCAACTCCTAAGTGTTCCATCCTGAATAAATGGAATCCAACCTATGTGTTTATCCTGAGGGCAGGGAATGCTGAAGTTCTCCATCCTATCTGAAGTAAAGGGGATAAGAGTCTAAGGCTGCTCTTTTTTGGTGGTTTCTCCCACGCTATGAAAATGCCTCAAAGATGCATGGAGTTCTCGTTCTGCTAGGCTTTTGCAAGACATCAAATGCTATTTTATATTATCATTGTTTTACCTCAAAGGTGCTTTTTGAAAAGGTAAACTATTCAGTTTCTTCACTTCTTGGATGAGAAGCTTAACATCTTCAAGGAAAAACAAAGTCCAGTTGACTTTTGAAAAAACACCTTTGGGACAACCATAACCTAGATGACTGAAAATCTCCACAGATACATCATTGTTTTAATTATAATGGTTTGGTAGGACTACCTTGATAGGCTAATTTCTCTTTGCTGCTGCTAAAGTTTGGTGGGCTGTTTTTCAGAGTGAAGTCAAATCTTTTTACTTATGTTTTAAAAAAAAATACAAATCTGTTAGAGAATTTAGTTCTTCTAAAGAAATGTTTAAGATGGAACATCTGTTTTCTTTTTAAAAGCAAGGTATTTCAATGCAGATAGTCCTTGCTCAAGTATGTTAATTGAGACCAGGAACTCCATTACTTTACTGCATGACTGTAAGTCAAAGGGAACAAAGAGAGTTCCAGTTGCTGTTGTTAAGCAGGAACTATGTAGATCATTAAGCAACGCTCTCACATGACTATGTCTTCCTGCTGGCTTTCCCATTGACTTTACTTGGGAAGCTGGCAAATCACCATCAGATGATCCAGGAAATTTTGATGGTTGGAAATCCAAGCACCCAGATCACAATTATGTGACCACAGGAGCACTGCAACAGTTGCAACTTAGAGAACCTGTAATAAATATCTCTTGTTTGGCTTAGTCACAAGTTCAATAGTTGCTGAAGAGTAGTCATTAATCAAGGACTCCTCTGACATACAAATCTGTGTTTGAATTTGTTATACAGTGCTTCAGTTATTTTGCTGCAACTATTTTACTTTAGCTTTTTGCTTTATTATATTTTTTGTGGGTTCTAGTTAATCACCTACAGTTATGTAGTTAAGATGGCAGCCATATAAAATCTCTAAATAAGTAAATGTGCAAAGTATTCAATACTCCTAATCTGGCAATATTGAAACACGCCAATTTCTTTACAGTGCTTCTAATAATTAATTCATAAGTGATAAAAGGGTTCGGATGTTAACACTGAAATAGCAAAATACAATGCAGATTGTAACAAATGTTTATCCAATTATCTGTAAATATTTGAAAACTTAAAATGACCGTAGGAGTTATGCAATTTTTTAATATGAAATGTATATACCAGATCTATATTTTTATTTAAAGAAGTTTAAACATTATTCAGTAATTTGGTTTTGCTATACAACCAAATTTAGAGAATGAAACACTACTTGAGGGCATTAAATTGTAGCTGGAAATCAATTATAACAAATTTGATATAAGAATGGAGATGTGTAATTTCTGTGAATACTATTGCATCTATTTATATCTTTAAATACTTTTAATTTTACAAAAACAGTTGAGTGCTAAATAGAATAGTATTTTCTCAATCTGCCCGAATCCCAAGAATTATTGGAGGATCCAAGCAGGATTGAGGATGTCTGGTCAAAAAGCTGCTGTGTCGTGCCACAAGGGTTTTGGGGAACTTCTATTGTTTCAAAGTTTATTTGATGTTCCTATAATGATACAGTGCTATTTAAGAAACACATACATGTTCCCTTGGACATGCAGAACTGTAATCTTAACTACTGTATTAATGTAAAGAAATACTTTACATACTTTTATATTTCTTTAGAGAATGAAACTTCACATTTCTTAAATATAGTCTTTAAAATATGAAATAGTATCTTGCAAACTTAAATTATCATACATATTACTTCTGAGATCTAAAAAGCATTTTCTTCTAAACAAGGAAAAGCAAATACTAATTTAATTATGGAGAACTTTTAATGCCACACCTAAGACCACTTTGGAACAAAGTAATGACTAGTACTTTAATTACTAAAATAAGAATGTATACCATACATACCTCTTGTGCAAGTTCTTGTGCATTGGAGATAAGAGGATATGGGGGACTTGCTTTGTTCATATGCACAGTAACAGCATTGTGTATCTTAAATGCATTTTGAAAGTCAGTATTTTGCACAAGCTGTAAAATGAGAGCAATTTCCTCCTGACTTTGTGGATCTATCAGCGTGTGTTGGACGTGTTTAAGAGAACACAGCAGCTCATCAACTTCTGCAAAGGGAACAGGTGCACTAGTAAGCATGGATTTACTAAATACATGAAATACATTTGGTTAACTAGCATTATCTCACTATCTACAACAGTTATTATTTCCTACATGAAAACAGTCTGGTGTTTATGGGATAATCTTATGATTATCCCATAAACAAACCATATAGAATCAGGTAAATAAAGTCTTATAACAAATTAGCTACAAACCAAACACCCTTAAAATTCATCTTTACTTGATAAAGTATGTTTATCAATAACACAAAATAATTCCATAACGTTTGACAAGGCCAAAGATAATTAAATAAAATATTGAGTTTGAAAATTGCCTGCATCCAGCAAAAATTACAGAGAAAAACATGTGCACCCTCATCCCCAGTGCATCCTTGTGGAAGAAGGATAGCCAGTGGTCTGAAAGGCTCTTGACCATCTAAACCCCCACCCTCTACCCCCTTGGTCAAAAAACCCAACAGAGAATATGGAACCCATATCCTTTCCAGTATAGCCCTACAAATATGCATAGATGGAAATTGAGAGGAAAGGAGAAACACACAGACTCCCAGATACAACCTGTGAATTCATTATGCAGAATAAAATACAGATGCCTCTTTTAATTATTGGGAAGAATCCCAAAAGTAATGCTTCACTTACCTTACCTTGTTAAATTTATATCACTTCCTTGGGCCTCAATCCTGAGTAAGTTATACTCGTTTTCTGATTTCCAAACTCATATGAGATATCAATGTAGGGAAAGTACTGTCATACTACAATCCCCATAACGATTATCAGGAGACAAGCTGAGAAGGAATCTACTTCAGGAACTTCCTACCTTTTTCTGTATTTTTGTATTACATACTTGGGAGGTTCTACATAATCTCAAGAACAATCTGCAGAATTGCTCTTATTGGTGCTACTAATTAATTATCCTGAGCTTCAAAGTTTTTAATAGCACTGTACTGTGTAAGCTAGTTACACCTTGGAAGGAAAATTATGCACATGTCAGCAATATAGTTGTACTATGTTTTTTAGGTGGCTGAAAAGTCAAGGAATTTAATTAGAGAAAGTGAAGAAGGGAGGAAACAGGAAATTCTGATTCATGGCACACCCTAAATTCTGAAAAGATAACAGAAGATGAAAACATTTTCTCATCAAAATAAAAAAGTTTTATCTCACTTCATTATTTTTGGAAAGCACAGCTTTAGACATCAATTGTTCACTATCAGGCTTTAAAATGGCTAAATCAATTCTAAAATTTGATATGAGGTTATTTAAAGTCAAAAGACTTGTCCCTTTCAAGATTAAAATACTACAGTGGACATCAGATCACCATTACTTCTATCCTGCCTGGCAATTGATCTCTAATTTTCAATTTATTAAACTTAGGTCACTAACATGGGTTCTCTAATTGATTTAGAATAAAACTATAAATCTAAAAATAAACCCAAAGCTATTAAAAAGTTTTTTTTAAAAAAAAAAAGTAAAGTCAGTGAAAGCAGGCTTAAAATTTAAGTTTTTACAGCTTTTTTAAAAGCATAGAAGCAAAGAAGTTAAACCTATCAATACAGTAGGGCAACCATTCTAAAGAACTAAAATGATCAAAAGTTTTTTCAAGAGAAGCCTAGGGCAAATGTAACTAAGTCTCCCCAGATAACTGGGCTGTGAGGCATGGAATCATACAGTTACAGAAAGCATTGTCTCAAAGAGCTTGGCCCTATACCTTATAACATGGGTGTCAAACTCACGGCGTCATGTTGCAGTCACATGACGTTTCGTGGCTTTTTTCCCTTTGCAGAACTGGAGTGGGTGTGGCCTGTATGTGACTTAATCCTGCCCATGAACCACCAGTTTGACACCCCTGTCTTATAAGGTTTCTTTAAATAATAAGCAGCATCCTGTAAGAAGTCAGCTACAATGCAATGCATTGGGCCTGTATATAATGTAGTTCCTTTACATTCTAACTGCTGAGTTCTATCAATTTCTAAGTTACACACAAAGGAAGTACTTTGTGAAATTATTCATGGGTGGGCTTCAAAACTTTTAGCAAAGGGTTCTCTACCTGGTTGCTGGGTGGGAGTGGCCATGGTGGGGGTGACCTAGTCAGCCTCCTGCACCATGGCAGGGGCAGTGGGTTTTGCCCTGCCCTGGGCTCTACAGTCTTCCTTTGAACCTCTGGGAGGGCGAAAACTGCCTCCCCAGGCTCTGGAGTCCCTCTGGAGGCCAGAAATTTCTGGAGTCCCTCTGGAGGCCCTAACTTCCAGTAGGCCCATTTTTCACGCACATGCCCCTGCACTTACCTGCATCCAAAATGGGCCACGTAGGGACTCCTGGGAGGGGCAGGGAGGGGCCAGCCAGGAATGTGATTTGTGGGTTCTCCGAACTGCACAGAATCTTAGCTAGAGGTTCTCTCAAACCCCTGTGAACTCCCAGCAGCCCACCCCTGAAATTATCCAGTAGCTATTTACCAACCCCCACTCCTCAGTTCATTATACAAATGTGCTTTTTAATTCATGAACATATGTTTACCAACACATACAATGAATAATTCATATTCCAAAGAGCAGCAGAGGACAATAAGGATAACACTACAAAAATAAGAGAAATAAGAGATTTCTTTTTCAGCATGACAGGAAAGTCTATTAGCTGAAGAGAAAGGAATGTGGCAGGATTATCATAAATAAATGTTATATAATACATCTCTGAAGAGCAACGCAGAAAATAAATCTACCATACAAAATGAAATACTTTCTTATTTTCAACATAATCAAACAAATATATAAAAGGTTTCTAATAGAGCGGATATCTCCACATCCAGGGCAATTACTGGCAGGACCTGAATATGACTACTGTCATGTAACAAATATGCCTTCATGAAAAGTTACTTCTATATCTACAATATACCTGGGATATATAGAAACCAGGTATTTTGGAGACAAATTCATTTTACTTATCATTGAATTAGAGTTCAAGCAATACACTAACATGTGAAATGATTCATTCATTTCAAATATGAAACTGTGAAATCTGAAGTGTCACATTCCGGATGTACATTAGCAATCATACATTATTCTCTTGCAAAATAAAAACATTGTAAGATGCTTACATAGTCAAAAATATTTTAAACAATAACAGCTTAAAGGAAGTTAAAATTTTATTTTGAATAACAATGCTGCTGAATGTTGAAAGATTCCGAAAGATTGAGAAAGAAGAAAATATACCTTTCAGATAGTAAATTATAATATAATCTCCTACAAAATAAAAACACCTTTTAAATGTAAAACCTACAAAGATAAATTATTGCTGTTTATCTGAATAGCAATATTGATTCTAAGTAGAAAAATGCTACATTTAACTTCTAGTAATTTTTTATTAATATTAGAAATTATCTCAGTTGTTAAAAAATGCTCAATAAATGAAGTAAAGAAATGATAACGCAGTTTTACAATTCACCTATGTTAGAACTTTTATCTTCAGAGGCCACCAGGATATTTTTTCTTCCATGTTCCTCTTTTTTCTTTTAAAGTCCTTCCATAGTATAGAATATAGACTGGCATTTCTAGACAATTTTTTCAAGACTATTTTGATACGCAAACACCACTATTATTGAAATTTAATAGTTAAGATTCTAAGATGAGCACAGATCTTCATCTCTGTAAACAAGAATATTTCTATGAATGTATCAGTCTGTTTTAGCTGCAAAGGACTAAGGACCAAACTGGAGTTATGCTAAATATTTCTCTGCAATTATCAAAAGCAAATAATATGGCGAAGGAACTAATAATTAGTGGAACCTTATCAGATATGGAGAAGAAAATGTTTAATTCCCTGCTAAATCCTTTTACTTAGAGTAGTTGTACAAGATAAAAAAGTGGATTAATGACAAAGCATTGTTCTCAAGGCTCAAAGTTCTAGACCTATTGAAGAAAAAAATTAAGAGACTTTTCATATCACAGACTGATAGTCTACAAATACATTCAAAGGATATCTTTATTTTGTAACTAAAATAACTTTAAAGTCACTTTTTACTGCAACCATATGGAAATAATTTCACAATATTTCCCTGATGTTTGATATATCTTTACCTTTTATAAATGTAAGTCCTAATGTTATATAAAAGAAGTCTGAACAAACAAGTAAGACGGAAGTTTGAGACTTGTTGATTTTATATGGTTAACAAAGACATCCACTACCAACATCCCTTAGTGCAATCATTCAGTTAAGGGAATACCAAGGCGACTTGTTCTTAACAACTATTATTGATTTAGGCAAACCTTCCCCTATTTAAATCACTTTCTTTAAACTGATGTTTCTCCTATTCGGTTAAGAGAATCATGTCATACTCCACTCAAAAAAGGACTTTTCTGAAGCTCTGATAACCTTTAGTACATTGATGGCAAACTTTTTTTCCCTTGGGTGCTGAAAGCGCGCGCATGGGTACATACCGACACCCATAATGCAATCCCCCCTGCAGGCCCCGTCCATGTGTGCATGACCCCCTGTGCTCCCCCCATGCATGTTCCCTTGACCCCCGTTTGGGTTCTAGCAGGCCTCCCTGAAGCCTCCTGGGACCAAAACCGGGGGAGGGCGCACCCCCCATCCCCCTTTTTTAGTCCCAGGAGGCTTCAGGGAGGCCTGCTAGCACCAAAATGGGGGTCGCACGTGCATGCACAGAGGAAGCACACACGCATGCACACAGTTTTAGTACCCAAGGAAAAAAGGTTTTGCATCATTTCACTAAAGGTTATCAGACTTTCAGAAAAGTTTTTTTTAAGTGGAGTATGGCATAATTCTCTTATCCAAATCCGCACGACCCCTCCCCCACCACTCACGCATGCACACACAACTCCCCCACCCTGACACAGGCGCACACCTTTCCCAGTAGAGACCTGAAAATCAGCTGGCTGGCGGGAGGCACATGTGCAGTGGAGCTGACCTGAGTGATGGTTTGCATGCCTGCAGAAATGGTTCCGCGTGGCACTGTGGCACGCGTGCCATAAGTTTGCCATCACAGCTTTAGTTGCAAAATGTTTTTAAAGGGTTGAGCAGCAATATTTTTTACAATACTAAAAACATAAAACAAAACATAAAAACATAAAAACAAAAAGCCTATAGTGTATTTTGAAAATTAGTACAGAAAATAATGTTTTTGACCTCTTGTCCATACACCCACACAACCCACCTGGAAGAGTTTTTCTAATTAGTAAAAGGACATGGAAAATATCTTATATCCGTCTATAATTGATATGGTGGATTTATCTATATTAGTATCCTCTGCATCACACTGAAACTTAAATGAACTGAATAGCGATAAAAGAAAGCAATAATGCAGAATCCAGAAAAAATGTGCAAAAAATTATTCAGGACTTATTTTAAAATCTTAAAAGGATGCTTGCTATTTATATAAACAGATAAATTTCCCTTGCTGCGCCATTTTGTGTGTCCGTGCGCATGCGCAGTTTGTCTTGGTTCTGGTAACGACCAAATTGAGTGCCTACTAAAGTCCTGGAACAGATTACGGTCAGTACTCACTGTATGTGATGACATGGCAAGAATCTTCAGCAGTATACAACTTATTTGACTATTCCTTTTAAATAGTTAGGACTAATTTTAATGTTTTAAGAGTCATTTCTATTTTTATTCCTTCTTTTTAATTCCAAGAACAACCTTCTAATCTTTTTTTTTAAATTTAGGATGTCATATTTCAAGATTCTCAATGCATATGTCATGTTTGCCTGTTGGAAAAGTTGCCTGTTTAGGGATCAGTTTTAATACTGTGCTTAATACAGCTAAAGATATATATAGAAAATAATGGATCTTAAACACGTCTTATGCATAAAAAGCCATAGGATTACCCTGGTTTAAGAACACCTAATAGTTGTTTTTTTAAGGATTCCTGTTATTACCTTGGAGTACCTTAGCTATGCTGATGCAGATTTTAAAAATTCTAGAACTAAAAACTAAATTTGGTGTACTTGAGAATGTTTATTTATTAAAAGGATTGTTTCTCTGTTACGGCTTCCGTTCTTTGGGATGGCTTTTCTGTGTCAGTGAGATTGTCTCTATTGATAATTACATTCCAAAACTAGTTCGGAGATATTTTGGTGGATTTGGGAGTCAGTTGTGACCATGATTGCAATTCATCTTAATATTGCTATATTTTATAATTGCGAAAGAATAGTGAAATTTGGCAAATATAAATTAAATTAAATTGGTATGAAACAATACCTAACATAGGAGTGGATTGCATATGTTTGACTATATTTAAATAAGCTGTATGAAAAACTGATTTCAAGCACTTCTTGAAGGAGGAATACTAATTTTTGGAAACATGAATAAGATTTTTTTTCTCCCAACATGCATAAATGGATAAATCTGCTTTATGTAAAAGTAACTCTGGATGCTCTCTCAAAATGTCTTAAACTACATGCTATTTCTATCCGTTTTTGCATTATGGTGACACAAATATTCTGCATGGAAAGAAATTACACAAGTAGGCACATACTAGGGAATACACATGAAAAACAATATGTTGGCAATGATAGTAGCAAGCACACTATGCAAACAGCCCAGTGTATTTCTACTGTGTGCCTGCTTACTCTCTTGTAATTCTTTCCTCTCCAACCTCTTTGCTGTGCTGTGGGAGGAAGAGTCAGACAAAGAAGAAATTGCTTACATGTTGCTTTCTTTCCTTCCCCACTCCTCTCTCACAAAGTAGATATTGGTTCTTCCCCCAATCAATAGTTTTACCACCACAGAACAATTTTACTAAGACTCTAAAGATAAGGGCATTTCACAGTTCTTTTCCCTCTCTATTCCTATTCTCACTACATTAGACTTATCTGTTATCCATGCCATTTCTATATGCTGCTTGGTTGGGATCAGAAACAGTAGGAAAAAGCAAAAGGAAGACAGATAACAATGTAGATTTGAAACTTCTGCTTCAGAGTATCTCTTTAAAGACAACAAAGATTGGGAATGGCAATGAAGAACTGCACAGGTGTTAGAGAACATCTTCATAAATATTGTTGCTTATAGGGAAGGCCTACATAAACATTATATGTTCAGAGAAAAAATGTTGCTGATTATTGCTTTTATATTTATGCTGATAAGGCATAACTATGAATTTCCATTGCCTGGTATCATTCCAATTGTAAGTATACATCTTTTTGCCTATTTTTATTCTCTTTGACCTTTCAAAGTTCATTTTATTAGTCACGAAGAAGGGTTTGTTAAGAATCTTGTTTTCTTACTTGCTCAGTATGGAATAACATGGATCTCATGTTCAAGCATGGCACATACTTTGCCCGTTTTCCCAGTTGCTCTCTGGAGCTTAACTGCTGAAAAAAACCCCAGTGCTTTTGAATTTATAGAATTTTTCCAATAAATTACATGGTGGTTGGTGAATGGTTCATTTCTAGGTACTATACTGAAGATTTCAAGTCCATGCAATGCAGCTACATCATACATTTGTCTTTGCAGATCCCTGTAAACCTAATTAAATTTTTCTCAAGCAATAGATGAAAGCTCTGGTCTGCCAGTTGGGGGTCTTTCTGGTTTGGGATACTTTGCAATGATAACTCATGCCCTCATCATCTTATTAATGGAATTTACATGGGTTTTTAATGAATAGTAATTCAGGAGCTGCAACTAATTCAAAATGCAGTGGCCTGGGTGGGAGTAGATTTATTAGTGTTTTGCCTCGTGCTAAAGTCGCTGCCCTGAGTACCAAGACGTTTCTAGATTCAATTCAAGATGTTAGTTTTGTAGCCTACATCAGTGTTTTTCAACCACTGTGCCGTGGCACACTAGTGTGCCGTGACATAGTGTAAGGTGTGCCGTGGGAGAATTACTTTATATATAGTCAATATAAGCACAGAGTTAAATTTTTTAAACATTTTCTAATGGTGGTGTGCCTCGTGATTTTTTTCATGAAAAAAGTGTGCCTTTGCACAAAAAAGGTTGAAAAACACTGGCCTACATGAACATTCTCTCCTGACCTGAATCAGCTCTTTGAAGATCTACTTCAGATTTCTTTGCCATCTAAGGTAAAAAGTGGGAGCCTGGAGTTTCAAAGTTTCCAAACATCCACATTATGGAATATCTTGCCCTCCAATATGGTGCTCTCCACCTTGCAACCTATTTTGATCAGTTTTGGTTCAGATGGTAGAGTTGGGCTACACTTGTAATTGTCTAATTTTCTTAGGTTTGGATGGATATTTTTTCAAGTGAAAGATCTTGAATGCTTCAGAAAGGAAAATAGAGTAACATTTTATCATTAAAGATGTATAAAATTGGTGGCGAAGTGCATAGTCCACCTCATTTATTCTTTTTTTTATATTCAAATGTTTTATTTTCATTTTTTCATTTTCATTTCATACAGTCACATATATACTGTGCATGATTGGGGCCATATAACATTGGGCAATAAACACAGCCATCCTTGTCAAAATTACTCCCCAAAATACAAAACCAATATACCACTTCAACCCTCCATACACCCTTTCTTTCTCCCCCCTCCAACTTTCCTTTCTCCCCTCCAACATTCCCCTCTCCTACTTCCCCTCCCCCTCTATCACTCCTTTCTCCCAATACACTCCCTCCCTTCCATCTCACCCTCCTTCTGATCCGCTCTCCCACCCTCTCTACCCCTCCCTCTTCTTTCCCTCTACTCCCCCCTTCGGTGTATTTCTACTATCTATCGATATACTCAGCTTCTTATTTTTATACTAAAATTTAAAAAAGCAACAGTATACAAGTGCAATCATGTTACTTTAAAATCTGGCACATACTATATTTCCCCCCTCCCCCCCATGACCCCACCTCCCTTCCCCCCTCCCGACTTCCCAGAGCCCGTACACGGTATAGCTTTTTATCAAACACAGTCTAAGATGTATTAAAACCAAGAAAAAAAAAATAAAGAAAAAAAAGGGAAAAGAAAAAAGAAAGAGAAGAAAAAAAGTCAGTAAAATCTCTGCGTTGAACTCAGCTTCTTACCATTACACAAACTTTAAGCAGTTTACATTGTTCCTAATCTTAATTGTTTGATTACCTGCAGGATTTCCCCAGAAGTTATTTGTTGATTCAGCTTTTGCCTGTACTCTTCTCTAGCTAGGGGCCTTATCTCTTTATCTAAGTATCTGTCTATTTCTAAACCCTTAATTTTGTCCTCTTTGTGCCTCCTTCCTCTATAACACAATTTGGATACATTTCAAATTTTTCTTTTGGTATCCTCTTCCAACTCTTTTCGTTTTTGCCCTTGTTTATGTCTATATATATTTTTTTATATTCATCAGTACTCCTCTCATATATGCTTTACTTACATCTCCTACAAATTCCCTGAATATACCCTTATTCATATTCAGAACAAAGTATTCAGATAGCAATTTTTTACAATCATTAATATACTTTTCATATCAAAATAAACTCCCATTCGACCTCCAAGACCTTCTTGCCTGCACACCTCATTTATTCTTAAGGCACCTTAAGGTACATAAAATGTAAACCATTTACAGTATTCTAATTGGAAAATGATGGAAACTTTTTGTTAAGGTTTCCATCATTTTTCAACTGGAATACTGTAAATGGGTCGAATTTTATTCCAGCAGAATGCAATAATCTCAGAACTCTGAGTTTTTGGTATGATTTTTTATTTTATTTTATTCATGCAATGTATGAACTGGGAAGGATGCCTGCCATTCCTTGGTATTGAAGTATTGAAATATTTTTCATTGTTATTTTCTTTTTGGGAAAGGCAGATGTCACAAGCAGAAGTAATTAAAAGTACAAGTCACAAGCAGAACATTTCCACATATGGGAAAAATCCAAGTGAAATCTGGAGAGCTTTTCTCAGACAGCGTACACAATTTTGAAACTGACAGTTCAATAACCTGGTAATAGAGTTTCCCACACAGGAAGTCCTTGACTTACAACTATTTGTTTAGTGATTATTTGAAGTTACAAAAGTTTTGAAAAAAGAGACATAACCATTTTTCATTTACAACCCTTGCAGCATTTCTGTGGTCACGTGATCAAAACAGGGACCCTGGCAACTGGTATCTATTTATGAAAGTTGCAGTGTCCTGTGGTCATGCGATCACCTTTCCAACCCTCAGATGAGACATGAACTCATGGTTTCTTGATTTCTATCCTAGACCAAATATTATTTTGCTGATGTACAGATACACTCTGAAAGTCTCCTAAAGGCTATGAATGGCTATTTTGGTGAAAGGGGCGGGGTTTTGGGAGGCAAAAAATGCTGTATTCAGTGTATAAGACATACCCAGATTTTCAGTCTCTTTTTTGATGGAAAAAGGTGTGTCTTATACTCCGAAAAATACGGTACATAAGACAATTTTATTAAAATATAATTTTAAGATTCTTAGAGTGAATGCCTAAGCAAGCATTCTTTATCATAGAAATCATACAACTTATTTTGAATTTTCACATTAATTGTTTTTAGTTCAATAACTCGCTTTTTATTAGATAGTTCTCACTTACCAGGTGCTCATTCAGCAACTATTCAAAGTCCTGCAGTCATGTGACTGCCAAGAGCAACTTCACAAAAGACTTCAAAGAAGCAAAGTCAATGCAGAAGCCAGCAGGAAGTTGCAAGTCAAACATATGAAGCTGTGCTTAATGACTACAGATGATTCACTTAATGACTGTAGCTGGAACTGACATCAGATGTGTGGCCATATTATGTTTACAAGAGACATTTCCTGCAAGGATTTTTTTTTTGATTGCCCCAAGGAGATTGCTACTACACTTCAAATAGAACAGTTAAAAAGATGGAAATCTCAAGTAAAACATCTTCATAATTGGATAGAACTGTCTGAGAAGCTGCTTGGAGGTGTGGAGAAGTAGAAAGTCTTGAGATGTTTAAACAGGCTGCACACTGGTCTGGTTAGAACTAAAGATTACATGGGGAAAAGGAAATTTCTCCCTCAAGATGGGGATATTCATGGCAAATGTGGCACTATTCAAACAACTATCCATCTTTTATACTGCTCTTTGGGACTGACTTGCACACAGAATGACTTGCTGATCAGAAATATCTCTGCCATTAACAGGGTTCAGTACTGGACTAGAACTATACTATTTATTTATTTATTTGGAGTTTTTATATGCCGCCCAATCCCAAAGGAGTCCAGGCGGCTTACAAGAAATATAAAAAACACATAACGACAAAACAATTTAAAACAGACACCCCTCATACATTCATTCTAATCGGAGCCGCACCTCAACAGTGAGGTCAACAGCCCCAGGCCTGGCGGAACAGCCAAGTTTTTACGGATTTCCTGAAGGCCATCAGAGTGGGTATGGTCCGGATTTTCGGGGGGAGCTGGTTCCAAAGAGTCGGAGCAGCCACCGAGAAGGCTCTCGTCCAAGGGCCCACCAGCTGACATTGTTTGGCCGACGGCATCTGAAGGAGGCCCAATCTGTCGGATCTTACTGGCCGCTGGGAGGTATGTGTCAGCAGGCAGTCTCGAAGGTATCCTGGCCTAAGCCATGTAGGGCTTTAAAGGTAATAACCAACACTTTGAATTGAGTCCGGAGACCAATGGGTAGCCAGTGCAGCTCACGGAAGATAGGTGTAACATGGGTGTACCTTGGCACACCCAATATCGCCCGCACGGCCGCATTCTGAACTAACTGCAGTCTCCAAATGCTTTTCAAGGGTAGCCCCATGTAGAGCGTGTTACAATAATCCAGCCTCGAGGTGACAAGTGCACGAGTGACCATTAGAAGCGCATCCCAGTCCAAATAGGGCCGCAATTGGTGCACCAGACGAACTTGAGCAAAGGCCAAATATATATGGATTTATATTTTATTAAAGTTTTGAATTTTGTTTCAATATTAAATTAATAATATCCCCTTTTCTAGTTTCTGCATTTCTGGCATGAGAGAGACAAGACAAGATCTTATGATTCACTTTATGATCACACTGCTTAACCAGAGTTGCTCAGTCCCCATTATGGACTGTAAATGAGGACTAGCTGCATAGACACAATCTCTCAAGCCTAAGTAAATATTCATTTAGAAGCACTAAAATTCCCATTGCATATAAAATAAATTGTTCTACTTAAAATATACATACCTAGGACTTTCACAGCACAATGCGGGCTCTCCAGAATTACTCCTTCTCCTGTGTCAAACATAGGGTTGTCTATTCCAGTCTTGGGAGGAATTTGTGCCAGCTTCTTCAGTCTCATAGAAGAATTAAGATCAAGTTCTTGTTTTTTCCCATCTTCTTCCCGCCTTCGCCTTAGGTCCTCTTGCTGTTGTCGAATCCGTTCAAGTTGAGCACTCCGCCGTAATGGCATCATGCGGTTGCCTAGATCACCTGGGCAATCCACAGCCATTTCCCTGTGTTTCTGAGATTCTTCAAGAGGTGCAAGATCCATAATTCTTGTTTCACTGTCTGAATCTTCTGTTACATGTCCATTCATATGAGAAGTTGTCATTGTTCTATGTGAAAAGCTATATGGCTTGTCAGACATAAATTTTATTATAACACTTCTTTTCTTGGTAGTTCCACTTAAAATCCATTATAATGTTAAATAATTCTTCTTATGCATGACCAGAGGAATATGAAAAAAATCTCCAGGAAGAAATCTGAAAAAAAGGAGATTATATCAAAATGAATAAAGTTAATGCAGAAAAACTAATGCTTGTATTTAATATTGTGTGTACCTTAATTTTCTAGAGGAAAACTATGTCATGGTATACAAAATTTCCTTGTTTCCAACTCTCAAGTAAAAACCTACTTCTGTTTAGTGGAGCCAATTAAATTAAAATTTGAAAAAAAATGAAATTACAATGGAGAAGAAGCCTCAACTACCAACTCACTTAAACTATGAAAATATGGAAATGTCTAGATGAAAATGCACGCAGACACATATTCAGGTCACCTATATTGGGATTAGGTATATATAAGAAAGTCTTATTTTTGTAAATGTCACTTTATCCTATCCATTTTGTTATTAATACATGCTGATTTGCAAAACAAAACCACCATGATGATCACTACAACATAAAAAGACTTAATAAAACAATTGCCTGTTTGTAGCAATCAACCTCTTTTACTCCCATTTTTTAAAGTTTTTCATTAGTTCAAAAGGGTGGTTTGTTTTGAAACTTATACTTGATCTCAGCACATCTTTTACTGTCACAAACTAAATTTAATTTATTAAAGGATAAAAATGCACCTCCCTGTTCATGTTGTCTTACATTAGATGAAAGGGCTATCTAGTCCACTGTTTGTTTTTAATAGAACTACCACATGTTCATGGAATAAATGTGACGGCTACTATCTGACTGTCCCTTGAGATCTGGCATGTGGTCACATTGCTCCTAGGCTTCTAGTTATTATGTTTGCTACTATAGCCAATAAATGCCGATAGCTTTTATCTAATATACTAAAACTCTCCTGCCTGTCTGGGCAAAGCGGTGAATTGCAGGACAACAATTTTAAACCAATGTACCTCAAATGGTCTACTTTCAAGAATGCATCCAGAACCCATGACTCCTATGGAATTAAAACTTGGCAAATTTAATACAGCATTTAATGACATAAAATTATCATAAAGTCTTATAATACAAAATATCCAAAAATATTTCCTGTGGCCAACTCTTGAGGTTTGACCTGCAGATACATCTCTGAATATCTCCATGAATTTAAAGGAATTCTCCAGTACATTAGGTCAGCTATTCTTGAAGGCATTGAGAAATCTGGTAAGGAAACATCCCTCAAAAAGGGCTTCAAAACACCAAATACCAAATGAAATTAGCTTTTTCATAGACTGTCAAGGTTAGGCAGGTTAGCTAACTTCTAGCTGTCACATTATGTAATAACTATCTCTTAAAATATGTCCCTGCTGAAAAATAGTTTGCATCATTTCATGAGTGACGTTTATTGTTAAAAGTGAATATGATTATGTCAACAGATATAGCCATTTATTTTAATTCATTTATATTACACCTATTATTCTTGATGTTAGTTAAATTTCAGTAGATGTTTTTGTAATAAAATTGGCTCAAGAGTATCCTCACTAAATAATTTAGTTGAAAGAACTAGCTATCAGAAAGGTTTTCTATTACTGTTTACAGCAGTGGAAAATGTATTTCAATATGAATTCTTTGTAAACTTCTGAGCTACATGAAAGGATTTCTTATTGCTTCACAGCAAATCATCTTCCTATATACTATATACATAAGATAATAAAGTGTGCTTATGCTAATAAAATTTGTAAAGCAATCGCAATAGCATTTATATACAGCTCCATAGTGTTTTACAGCATTCTGAGAGTGGTTTACAATATCCACATATTGCCCCCAATAATCTGGATCCTCATTTTACCTACTTCAGAAGGATGGAAAACTGAGTCAACTCTGAGCCAGTAAAGATCAAACTCCTGGCTGTGGACAATTAGCCTGCAATACTAACACTGAGCCACCAAGCTCTTTTATTGTGTTAAGATCTAGTTATAAAACTGATGTATGTAAAAAGCCAAGGTTAACTAACCTTAACCAACATAAGTTCAACATTTAACAGTTCAGCTGATCTTCAGGTATAAGCAGTATTTATAGGAGTACCACATAGAACACCACAGGGCTTTAATTATATACAGTATTGTTCTTAGACCATGGAATTAACATTTTAATGTCCCTTGGCCTTCAAGAACTATAGCTCAAACATCCCTTGCTCTCATTGTAACGTCCTGACAAAGGTCCATAAAAAGAAAAAAGAAAAAGAATGCACACTGTTATCTTCATTGTAGCAAAGTCCTGGTAAATATATTTCTTTTAAAATAAAAGCAAAGTAATAGTCTTCCTACAAATGAAATGTTTCAGTTTTAAATTGATTCTATGCACTGAAATAGAAAAGAGAAAAAAGAGTGTTTATCTCCGATAAGCAGAATAAGAACCATGTGTAATTTTCATAAATCATTGTCATTAACTATTCAATACATGCAAGACCATAGTTTTTCATTCTAAACTATAGCTTGCATATTATAATCTTATGAGAGAAAACATGCTGGCAGTAAATGGAAACTTATGGCAAATCCCAAGAAAGGGTCAGAGCATTTGTACAATGAATAGTGATACCTCCGTTAATATGAAATAATAAGATTGATCAAATCAAAGAAGGTGCTATAACAGGAACCCACAATAGAAGCAACTGTCCATGAGAAGAATAATCAAAGGAAGAGCATCAAAGAGAAGTGTTGATGCTTTCCAAAAGCAAGTAAGAGGCATTCCAAAGAGGGAAGAAGTGCTGGTACAGAATGTAAATAATCCTGTTACAGTAGAACCTCTGGTTACGAACGCTTCTGACCACGACCAAATCGGGTTCTGACCAAAAAATTCACACAAAATTTTTTGCGGCCAATTTCCCCTTCCGCACCATTTTTTTTTTTGGGTAAGTGCCAAATTTCCAAAATTAGGTTGAAGTCACAACCAAATTGGTTTGCGACCAAAGTTATGGAACAAATGATGGTTGTGACCAGAAGTTCTACTGTATTTTGTTTCTCCAAACTCTGTAGAAAGTACAAGAAGATTAACTCTTCTTGACATGGTTACTGATGCAATAGGGAAGACAGTAAAAGATTTAGAAATTTCAGGAATATCAATGGAAAATTGCAATGTGATGATGGGATTCTTTACTTATTTTTGTTGAATTTCAAAAAGTAGATTTTAAGCAATAAGTGGATTCCATCACATGAGAATGGGACAAGAAGTTCAAGAGGGATGAGTCCTGGGACAATTTAAAAAAATCTAATGCAGAATAGAATGGAAAACAACAGAAGTAGTCAAACTAGTTATATGAAAAGCTTACTAAAATCTAAAAACAAAGGACACATATAGACAGTAGAAAAAGGTAAACTGACATGGCATGTAGCCCAGAACTGTGGGGGAATCCTTAGCTGAATGTTATCAACTAAGTACTGAAGAAATACTTTGGCCAATAATTTTCTTGAGAAACCCTGATGGAAGAAATGAAATGCAAGATAAATGGATGACAGCAAATATCATTATCTTCAAGAGAGACAGGGTGAAAAGGATCCAAGGAACTAGAGATTTTAATCTCTAGAGCAGATTATAGAGATCATTTTCTGAGCATCTTGAAAACAGAGCAATAATTACTAGAAGTCAGCATCAACAATGACAAATACATTTGTCATGAACAAATTTAGCCACAGTAATCATAATCTGTTTTCTGACTGAAAATCTTTGAAAATAGATTGTACACATATTGTCAATATAGACAGTCCTCATTTACCAACAGCCTTATGCAGCAACCAGGTACAGCTAAAAAAATAAGTGACCAATTCTAGTATTTACGACTGTTGCAGCGTCCTGCAATCTTGCGACGAAAGGCAAAAGGAAAATCATAAATTGTGGCCACATGATTTTTTACTTAGCAGTTGTGTTGCTTTTCTTAATGACTGAAGTGGAAGTGAAGAACTTAAGTTTATCATGGTAACATGATTTTCCACATAGGAAATGAGTTATTGGTCTCTATTGTGGTTGCTAAGCAAAAACTACCTTTATATATTCATAGATCTGGAATGGGCTACAGAAATAATCTGGTCCAATCTACTCAGATACTTGAGAGACCGCCTTCTGCCAATTACATCCCTGCGACCAATAAGATCACATAGATTAGGCCTCCTCCGTATTCCATCGGCCAGCCAGTGCCGGCTGGCAACTACAAGGAGGAGGGCCTTCTCAGTAGTAGCCCCGACCCTTTGGAACGAGCTCCCCGTAGAGATTCGCACCCTCTCCACCGTCCAGGCCTTCCGCACAGCCCTTAAGAACTGGCTCGCCCGTCAGGCCTGGGGACAAGGATAGTTCCCCTCCCGAATGATGAATGTATGTTGTTTACTATTTTATTATATGTCTTATCTTAATGTTTGTATTCCCCCTCCCCGATTTTATGTGAGCCGCCCTGAGTCCCCTCAGGGAAAAGGGCGGCCTACAAATATTAATAAAATCCTAAAAAAAAAAATCCTAAAAAATCCTCAGAGCACGATCTACTACATCTCTGCTAGATTAGCATCTAATCTCTGCTTGAGTTCTTGATGAAGGATTCACTACTTTATAAAGCAGCCTGCTCCACAGGCTGATAGTTTGTACAGTCAAGAAGATCATTTTAATATCTAGCCTAAAATTACTTCCTTGTAATTTGAACACAACACTGCTTTTTAAAGCAATAAAAATGTCTTAACCCGCTATACCGTTGAGAAGTTGCTCAAAGGAACTGGTCAAGTTTATAAATCAGTAATAGGTCACTAATAATGTCAATAATATTTAGGCAGACAGATATGTAAAATTTTATAGGAGAAAGATTTTTGGATCCTATAAATAGTCAATAGAAACTGTAAGCATTCATACATAACACATTATTTGTAATTTGTCAAAAGTAGTTTAAAAAATAATTTTTAGCTATCTTTTAAGTATACGTTTCTTTTTAAAGTGTAATAAATATTTGGAAACAGAAAATAATTTGTAATATGTAAGATATCTCTTCAAAAAAGAGATTCATGAAAATTTTATTTAACCACAATATCATCAGCACAATCTGTCGTTAGCTATTATTCTAAGAAGAAACACCATAGCAGTTTATCTATGGAAGATTATGTATCTATGTAAAATAAAAAAGCATTAATTGAACTGAATCAAATGTAGTATTGATAAAAAGAGCCAAGGTCTTAATCAAATTTGTTTGCTGCTAATTTTACTAATTTAGAACCTGCTTAATCTGATGGTTAAGGCACTAGGCTAGAAAGCAGAAGAACATAAATTCAAGTCTTGCCTTAAACATAAAAGCCAGATAGGTGACTTTGGACAGTCACTTTCTCTCAGCCCAATCCACTTTACAGGGGAGGCTGTTGTGGGGAAAATAGGAGAAGGAAGATGTTCTGAATATGTTCACCACTTTGAGTTACTTGTAAAAATAATAAAGTAGAATATATAAATAAATAATCTAGAAATTGATTTACGTTTACATTGATTTAGGTGGTGAGAAATATTTAATTTAACAAGGATTTATTTTTTGCTACTAACAGTTTTTACTAGCAATATAAAATTCTTATGCCAGTATTGTAGAGTGTTGTCATTATGCAGAAAATAGAAGGAAGGTGCATTAGATAGGTTTAGTGCCTTGAGTTATAAACAATGAAGGTGGGATACAGATAGATGGATGGATGGATGGATGGATAGATAGAAAGAAACAATGGTGTGTGATTTTATTCTTTTTCCCCCTCTCTTGTCTTTCCACCTTTAGGCAGCAGCTGGAACTTCTCATTTAGGATAGATTAGCATTCCTTTGGCACTCTCTGCAACTGAATGTTTGTTTCTATAGCAACTGCTTTCCCAGCCAAGAAAGGGGGGGGGGAAATTACATCATGAAGTTGTATCAAGCCATTCCTCTCTCACTACGGTTCTCAGGAGATTAACCTTTTAAACTAAAAAAAAAATGAGTAGATGTTACACAGTACAGCATACTTCTAGCAGTTATCAGATCAGTTGGC
The DNA here is from genome assembly GCF_051295495.1 of Thamnophis sirtalis. Classification (NCBI taxonomy): domain Eukaryota; kingdom Metazoa; phylum Chordata; class Lepidosauria; order Squamata; family Natricidae; genus Thamnophis; species Thamnophis sirtalis. Next base: position 107,533,810 of record NW_028261381.1, on the reverse strand, counting down.
AAATGGGTAAAACACCGTAGTATTGATACCAAAACCTCTGAAGAACAGCATATAAAAATATGCTTTATTTAGTCAGTCACTTGATATTGCTTGAATACTTTAAGGACTCAGGTGAAGATTAATTTTATGCTATACATTTAAAACTAGATTCAATCCAAAATAATGTATCAGTTATATAAATGCTGCATAGATATTACTGAAATCTTAAATAGGGAAGTATTTTAACATTTGGCTGTTTCTTTCAAGGAGATACTTGCAATATTAATTGTATATAGAATTTATCTATATATGCAAAATAAAAGATTCAAAACATTGACCAAATAATTTTCACTGCAAAGAAATGCCATTACAGTAATAATCCATCCTGGATAATCTGTATTTTAAGCAGAAACAGACTAATTATGATTTTTCAATCTTTAGGAAAAAACCCAATGAAATTATATTTGATATTATCACAAACAATTTACATTGTTCTAGATAATTAAGTATCAAATTCCTTACAGTCTTTCAAAAAGGCATGTGAAGAAATATCTAGATCAGAAGGCAATGTAGTGCTCTCCAGATATTTTGGAACTATACTTTTTCATAAAATGTAGTCAGCATGGTCATTCCCCTCCCCCCGCAACTTATAAGTTCATTTAGTGACTTTTCGAAGTTGTAACAGCACTGAAAAAGAAGGCCATTTTTCACACGACTATTGCAGCATCCCCATGGTGATGGGATCAAAACTCAGACTCTTGGCAACTGACACATATTTATGACTGTTGCAGTGTCTTGGAATCATGTGATCACCTTTTGTAGCCTTCTGACAAGCAAAAGTCAATGGGGAAGTCAGATTCACTTAGTAATTAAGTTACTAATGTAAGAACTGCAGTGATTCGCTTAACAACTGTGGCAAGAAAAGTTGCAAAATGAGGCAAACTTTACTTAACAAATATCTCTTATTAACAGAAATTTGGGGCTCAATTGTGCTCATAACTATATGAACCGGATGCAATCAAATTGTTTATTATGAACAGCAGAGGAAAATAAGTAAATCTTCACAGAAGCAAAAGACACTTCAAACCTAAATTATATTTATTCAATTATGGCTGAATGAAGACTCTAGAACAGGGGTATCAAACTTGCGTCATCACAGCTTCGTCATGTGATATATCACAACTTTATCTAAATGAATGCATCCTCAAAAGATGATTGCCTATCATCCTTTGAACATATTATAATTGTGATTCCCTTCTTTTAACAAGTATAACAAGAATAGGGAATAACAGGAATATGAATAAATTTAACAGATTACTATTTCTCTTTCTGTATGAGTTTGGAAATTTAAATAAATTACAATATAGTAAATTTATACTGTAAAATTTAGAAGGCTGCCCACTAAAATGAAGACTTTGAGTGTTAGACCAATAAAACTTGGGAAATAATTATGTACTTCTATAACTGTAAAGCAAAATAAAGAGCACTTTATTTCTTGGAACACTCCTGAATATTTTATAATTTCATAAGGAACTTTCAGCCATTTGATCACGTATCCTACTTCAATTAGGAGTGGCTTTTCTGAGTCATCAGTTTAGTTTCATTCAACCTGTTTTGCACTGAGTAGAACTTTCAGAGTGTGCAATGAGATAAATTATTTTGCAAGCCTCATCTCTTCTGTATTATTTTTTTCTGCCCCAGAGAAAAAGAACTTTGCTCTCTAGTAGTTCAATGAGGTCAATATCTAAAGCATTTTTTCTGAAATCAGGCTACAAACCCTTTGTAGATTAACTACAGAAAACTACTTACACTGTATCTTTACAAAATATCAGAACATACCAGAACTTTCCTTCCCCAGCCATTCTGGTATTACAATGATAAATGTACTGTAACTAAAGAGAAGACAGAAGTCATACCCTCTTGAACCCAACACTCAGTGAGGGAACAAGCAGCCTGCCACAATACTAAGTTACTTCTAAAAAACAAAACAGTGACATAAAGATAGCAAAAAAAATATCCCTTTATGACAAAGAGAAAATTACACCTTATTCCTTCTCCCCTCCCACCATTTTTGCAAGTATATATGTATTATAATTTTTCCTGGGGCTATCAATGCAAGGCACATCTTAATTTTTTGGATATTCCTATAACAATATGATGTCTTAGAATCTTGTAGACACAGCTTACAGACATAACAGTGAACTAATATCAGTTACGAGGCTTACAGAAATAGGTTTGACTTCACAAATTTGAAAAAAAAACAGCCAGTTGGAAATATGGTTTATATGTTTGGAGAAGTTACATGTGGAAAATCAAGTAACATTGTATACTAACTGCAGTCAAAAAATCTTTAAGTTGATATATATTTTAATTGAATTACATGGAAAAGTTATCATAACCATTTATCAGATAGCACGAATGGATTTTGCCAGCAAGATTATGTCTCCTTGAAGGTCTTTCCTTGAAAATGCAAGAGTCAAGGGAAGGGAATTTAGCTTTTAACCATAGAAGTAAAAGTCTACCAATAATCATTAAAACAAGAAAAAAACAATAAAACTAAAATAGAATATATTGACTGTGTTCAGTCTAGAAATGATCTTCCATATCTATTTTTGCCTTTACCCTCTTCACTGATGTAGAGATTTTCTGTTAGAGCATGTTGCTCTTACTGATATCAGCCAATATGACAGATTTCCAAAACTCAGAATAAAAATATAGTCAGTTAATAAGTAAAACATATTGAGGTACTATATCTCTTCTATTCACTTCAATGGGATTGATTTAAATGTGTGGGAATGCACAACTTCAAGGTGTTGCCTGATGTATTACTGCAGGACCCTCCTAAATTTCCTCAGGAACCAGTCATGCCAGTTAAAAAATCATATGAATATTTTTACATTCTATTTTGAAAAAGCCTTCAGGGCTACAAAGAATCTCAATCACCACACCCAAAGTGAGTATCAAGAAGATAATGTTATAAAAATCCTCACTGTAAGTAACTTATCTCAGACACTGCCGTATCTTTACATGCCACATATGAACCCACTATGTCAAGCAAAATATATCTTGGACCTACTATACTGACTTCAGAACTTTTCAGTTTTTGGCTGATCTTAGTAGATAAATAAAAAACCACCAGTAAAAAGAATGTGAACTATTCGCAAACTGAAAATCAATTGAGAATTGAAAAATCTATTTATATCTATGTACAGTATATCAACCAGCATTATGAAGTGGGATTTTCAATCTAACAAAGTTTTTGTTTTATATTTATATATTTAAATATGTACAAGTAGTCCTTAATTTATGACCACAATTAAGCCCAAAATTTCTGTTACTAAACAAGACAGTTGTTAATTGAATTTTATAACTTTTCTTGCCACAACTGTTAAAGTTAGTAACACTGTGAATTTGGCCGAGGTGGCGCAGTGGTTAAATGCAGCACTGCAGGCTACTTCAGCTGACTGCAGTTCTGCAGTTCGGCTGTTCAAATCTCACCGGCTCAGGGTTGACTCAGCCTTCCATCCTTCCGAGGTGGGTAAAATGAGGACCCGGATTGTTGTTGGGGGCAATATGGTGACTGTAAACCGCTTAGAGAGGGCTGAAAGCCCTATGAAGCGGTATATAAGTCTAACTGCTATTGCTATTGACTTTGCAAAAGCTGACCATATAACCCTGGGACACTGCTACCTTCACTGCTACATGCCAAAGGCCAAACATCCAAATTTTGATCACATGACTACCAGGATGCTGCATCATGTGAAAAATGGTAATAAGTCACTTTTTTCCAGTGCTGTTACAACTTCGAACAATCATTAAGTGAATTGGTTATAAATCGAGGACTACCTGCATACTATTCACTTTTCTAAGATTAGCAATAGCCATTATCTTCTTACTATACCATGCAAAAATCTATGGAAAATCACAAGCATGTAATGAATGCAAGAGTATCATCGTCCATTTTCTCAGCAAGTTAAGAGATACACCTTCTTCAGTTAAGAAGGCAATGCATAATTATTATTAGCAGGAATTCATAGCTTTTTCTTGCATATATTAATCAGTCCTCTTTTCAAATCATGTGGCAACGTATTTTGCAACTTATTTATGCACTGTATTTTATAACTCCTATAAATAGTATTTAAACTCTAACAAAAGAGCAGAGATAGTCTTCACTTAAAGATACTAATTGGGACTGGCAACTCTGCTGGTAAGTGAACCAGTCACTAAGCAGAAAATCAAATGAGTGCAAATGTGCTTTGTAGCTGGAAAGAGACAAGATTATTCAGTTTGGCTTTTATTTTCCTTCTAACCATTCCTGGCCCTTTGGCATTCTCAACTGCATGGTTACTGTCTTGTACACATCAAAAACAATGTGATTGTGCTGCAGCCTGGGGCTGGAACCAAAGACATGGTATACAAACAGCTTACTCTCTTGAAATTCCCTTTTCGTCAATCTCTCTTCTGGGGGCAGAGAGCAAGCAATTTATGTAGGCAATCTCTACTTTGCCTGAAAAGGTTTGCCTTCTTTTTGCCACTGAGGTTGCATTGCTTTTGATGTATACAACGCTTGCTCAATTTCTCCCTTCCTCATCTTGACAGCAGAATAGAGGAAGAAGACAGACACCAGAGATGTTCTGACTATAATGGTGATCACATGACTGAGAAATGCTGAGATGAATGGGCTATAAAGTTTTTTAAAGCAGTTTTAACTTTAAACACTCACTGAATGAATGGTTGGTAAGTAAGGAGTACCTATAATCAGAAGAAAAAAAGACTCTTGGAACAGGAGACAAGACAGACAATCCTGAGAGGACAGAGGGAGTGTAGTGCCCCTGTAAGAAAAAGAGCCATGATAATTAATGACTTTGCTAATTTATTTCCCAGAGGTTTTAAAGAGATTGAAGTGCCTAGTCAATGCGCCCCTTGGCAAACCAATTCTATCTCCAGGGTTTGTCCTAAAATTTATTTCCATAAAACAGTCCTGAATAAATGAATGAAACATTTAGCACTGATATTTTAGAAAGATAGCACAGCAGGTTGTAATCCCCAAAATTTTTCAAGTTGTTCACAAGTAGTTCGTTCATAAGTGCATTTTTATTTATTTAAACACACGAGTTTCATTTGCTTTACTCATGTAAGTAAATAAAGGTTAAAGTAAAAGGAGAGGTGGGGGGGAGGGAAAGAACAAATTTGCTTATTATGAATTCTTCTCTGGAGACTATAGTAAGCTATTAGCCCTCTCAGGTAAACCAAATAGAAAACACAACCAGATGATCTAATTCTATTTTATTATAAGACTACATTGACAGAATCTTGCAAGTACAGATCTCCTACCATTTCTTTTAACAGCCTGATCAATTAGAGAAGATCATTCCTGCAATTGTAGACTCCTTCTCCTCTTGTCTGGCTGTTCCCTAGACAGCATCTTTTACCCTGTGTCTAGGATCGTTCCCACATACCATTACATAAGCCAAGCATCCATCCACTTTCCTTCTTTTCACGTAACTGAGTTGCATCCTATTTATGGCCAATTCTCTTGCAGTCAAAAACAAGCCTTTTGTTTTAGCCACTGATAATTGGTAAACTCATTGGTTCAAGTTGTTTTTCTCAAGTTTTTATTTTATTTTGGAAGAACATTTAAAATATTTTTCAGGTCTCAGGGAAACCCTACATAAAAATCTAAAAAAAACCTGAAAACTTCACAATGCAACACACTTCTAACTTACACTGTAGCTTTGCAATGCTGATAACAAAACAAAAGAGCAGGCTGGCAGCTGAGTCCTGGTTCATAAAAAATCCCTATCAGTACAATTGCTAATATTACATAGCATGGGAAAATTAAAAGTTTTTCTGCCAATCACAAAGTCTCATGGAATCCCAGAGTTTTTTAATTAAGAAAAACTAGAACTGAGTACCAAACGTATACAACCAACAGACACTTAACCTAAGTAAATTTCAGTATATTATACATAACTCCTAGTTGGTGCTATGGAGACATGTTTGCTTGCAAGACAGACTCTAGTTTGAAGATCCTAGATCCATGATGGCGAACCTATGGTGGCACGCGAAGCTATTTTTGGTGGCATGTCAGCTGCCAGCTCCAGATTTTTCGCCCTTCCAGAGGTCCAGGAGAGGCTTTTTTCACCTTCCCCAGCCTTTAGGAAAGCCTCTGAAGGCTGGGAAAGGTGAAAAATGGCCCCAATGGGCCAACTGGAAGTTGGTTCCCAAACTTCCGGTTGCGCTATCAGGGCCATTTTTTTTTTTGCCCTCCCCAGTCTCCGGAGACTTTTCTGAAGCCTGGGGAGGGCAAAAAAAAGGCTCCAATGGCACAAGTGGAAGTTTAGAAACAATCCATTTCCAACTTCCAGGGGGTCCTCCATGGAGCTGGGGGAGGCCCTTTTCACCCTCCCCAGACTTCAGGAAAGCCTCTGGAGCCTGTGGAGTGTTCATGCGTGCATGCAGTGTGTGTGTGTGTGTATCACAAGCATATGTGCAGATGGGCGGGAAGGATTGCATGGTCAATTTTGAAACGCTGTAAGAAAAAGGTTCACCATCACTGTCCTAGATTGTATAGAATATTGTAAACATGCTGTGACTGAACTCAAATTACACTAGTGGCATATTGACCACAATTAGCAAAGGACACAAATGATCAGATGTTTTGACTAAGAGACAGATTATTGTTAGTGTCAAGAGTGAACTACAGAAAAATTGACATCGAAGAAAAGGAAAAACGGGAAAGAAAGTAGGGCTGAAGGGAGAGAAAGTTTTCTTTGTTACATGTTAGCATTTTATAGTTGACATTGTTTTCCTTTTAGTTTAAAATTTCTAAAGCAGTTCTTCAAGTTATCTACAGCATCTTCAGAATATGGAATATTACAGTATCAAAGACTCAAACAGTTGTGTATGACAGAAAAAAATACAGGAAACATTGCAAGTTCACTTAAAATAAACAAAATACTGAAGTATGAAAATACTGGTAGAAAACTAGTGGTTCATTTTGAGGAATTAATGTTTGTTGAAATTAACTGAAAATAGTTGTTAATAAGATTAGGCTTCTGTCCATTTTGTTATAAGTGTGGTTTGCTTATGCCAAAAGAAACAAAAGTCGAATGCAGTAGGGAATGGGTTATTTAAGAATTGGATGTGGTAAATATGGGATATGGCTGCCTATTGGTCTTCGGTGCTAGTGTGCTGCCTATAGGTGCTAGTCGTCACTTATAAAGCCCTTCATGGTATTGGACCTGGGTACTTGAGAGACCGCCTGCTGTCAATTACTTCCAACAGACCGATTAGATCCCACAGATTAGGCCTCCTCCGAATTCCATCCACTGGCCAATGCCAATTGGCTACCACCCGGAGGAAGGCCTTCTCTGTGGCTGCTCCGGCCCTCTGGAACAAGCTCCCCGTGGAGATTCGGACCCTCACCACCCTCCAGGCTTTCCGCAAAGCCCTTAAAACCTGGCTGTTCCGACAGGCCTGGGGCTGATGAGTTCTTGTCCCCGCTCGAATGGTGTGGCTGTTGATTGTTTTTAAATTGTGGTATTGTTTTGTCCGTGTCTTTTTTGAGCCGCCCTGAGTCCCTCTGGGAATAGGGCGGCATAGAAATACAATAAAATCGAAAATCGAAATATAAGGACCAGATGAATAAGTAATGAATTAATGTGTTTAATATAAAAGCTAGTGATCAGAAGAAAGAATTCAGGTACTTTGATCATAATGACAGATAAATGAAAATCAAATTACGGTACGTAATCTTCAATTTACAACCAGTTACTTAGCAACAACTCAAAGTTACAATCTACCTGAAAAGAGAACTTACAACCTGGATCCAAAGTTCTGATGGTCAGTCCCTGCAGCCACATGACCACACATGCTGACCACATGTTGCACTCAGCAACATGGCTGCATTTACAGCTATTTGCAGCATTCCACATGGTATGACCATGTTTTACAAAGATTTTATAAAAACTGGCATTTCTGGTTTTCAACAAAACTGCACCTATAATTGGTTTGCACTTATGACCACTGTGTTTGCTTAATATTCACACTTACAACTGCTGTATTCACTTAACAACTGCTGCAAAAAGTCTTAAAATCAGTTTTACAACTATTACAATTTATGACTATAATGGGGAGGATCTATTATGGTCATACCTCAAGGACTATCTGTACAGATTAAAATACATAAAGGACAGTGAATGGATTGAAAAGCAGAACATCAAAAAAGATATGTGGTTAAAGTGCATAAGATTCTCAGAAAGAAAGATGAAACAAAAGAAGATTAAAGAAAACCCATGATTTGAGATGTATGTACTGCATGTATGTGGTGGAAACAATCATTTGTAAGAACAGTCATTATAAATAAGGTAGACTAGATTTTGTCAGATTTCCTTATCTCTTTCTTTTACTTACTATCTCTTATATTTTTTTCTGCTCTTTGCATATTATGGATGAGTATGTAAGGGAATAATATGATGTATGTATGTACCTCAGAGGTCCCGAAACTTTCCGGCCTTAAGGACCAGCATGGGAACGAGGGGAGAGATGGAATGGTTCTGTGTAAGTTTCGGGTGAGCGTATGCACACAGTTCCATTTTCACAAGCAGAGAGCATATTTGCCTGCTGCTCACGCAAATGAAGCTGCACGCCGCTTCTATGGCCTGTTTCCAAACTTATCTGCTGCTTGTGCAAATGGAGCTGCATGTGTGCACTCAGAGCCGCTGCTCACATATGTGGAGCTGAGCCTACACATGTTTGCCCATTTCCATGATGTTTCCAAACTTGCCCGCTACTCGCATAAATTGAGCTTTCCGGGTACATGCTTGCCTGCTGCTCACACATGGAGCTGTGCCTGCACATGCTCACCTGCCACTTCTGCTCTCTGGTTCCAAATGGGCTGCAGCCAGGTAGTGGCCTGTGGCCTGTGGGTTGAGGACCCCTGATGTATCTTGCTACCTATGGATTGGAAAATATGCTTTTTCCTAAACTGGAATCAGACAAAATATGGAATTTTAAATTTTGTTTCACACTGAAATATTTAAGCAGGGACAAATTAATAGCTTTACCTAAATATTGCCCTCAAATGCTAAGCAAAGAAAAAAGGAGATCTATAGTGCAGAAACATTTAGCTTCTGCTTCTTCAAGTATTCTGGAGGTTGTCCATTATATTAGAGAAAGGAATGAAAACAAATAACATCTGCTTTACATGTTCATCCCTGAAAGATACAGTCATCATCATAATCATCATTAAGTACCAATTCTAAAATTCATGTTTATTTGGATAATACTTCACAAGCATCAAAATTAAAAAAATAAATAATGTATACAACGTATTGCACAACATTTATTATTTATTATTTTATTTGAAGCTGATACATCAAAGCTATTATGGTGATACTATATTACTCAAATTTTCCTTACTTAGCTATCTTACTTATTCTGACCTTTGCAATTTCATATTCACTGACAAGTACAATCAATGGGGAAGCCAGATTTACTTAATAATCATGTTATTAACAACTGCAGTGATTCACTTAACAATTGTTGCAAGAAAGGTCGTAAAATGGGTCACAACTCACAACAACAGAAATTTTGGGCTCAACTATGGTGGTAAGTTGAGGACTACCAATAAATTGTTTCAATGGTCACAGTTTGAATTATTAGATCATCCAGCAGGAACAGAACAGTCTAAGTGATCAGCTCTTACATCATCAATGTCAAAATATTGATGATATTCTTATTAAGGCATTAAATTTAGAATTAATGTTGTCTGACTGAAAATGATTAACTTTCCTTATTAAAATGGGAAAAGGAAAAAGTTATTTTCTTCCTTTTCTAATATGTATATTTAAAAAAGAACCTTTTTATGCAACTTAGAATCACAAACTGTGAATAGGCAGCCTTATAAATCTTTTAAATAACTAAGCAGTTAATTTCTCCCAAAAGCATTTCACATGGCAGACAAAACATTCCAAATCTGAGCTAGTGTTAGGCTTAACTTATCATTAGAACTATGCCAAACCACATTTTCAGCTAGCTCAGGAAAGTCTAACAACAATTCAGGAATTCAAAAGCAAACAAGCTATATTGGATTTTGATGTAAGAAAATTAGCTGCCTTTCCAAACATCATTATTCAAGCCAGTTAAAATATGACAGCAATAAAAATCACCATTTTTAAAACCAATGCAAATCACAATATGATCCATAAATTACTAAGTATTAATTTTAATGAGAGATTTAAGCATATTGTTCTTAATTTATATTAGTTTTTCAAATGTTTTACTGTTTTCCAGAGTTAGGCATATAATATGTGAAACCATATAAATTAAACAAATGAGCATTAATAATATGGCATATTGATATCAAAGGAGGCAATTTTTTTTACCAATAAAATGTCTGCTCAGAAATATATTCTACTGATTTCAATGTAATTTATTTCTAGGTACGTATAAGATTGCCTTAACTATACTACTATAATATCTTAGTAACATTATTTGGGAAAGAACTTTAAAAAAAATATCTCAAACCTATTATCTTGGAAGCAGCAGCTGAGTATGCCTAGCAAGAGATTTCATGAGAAACTTTGATGAGAGTATTAAGAATATGGCTGAAGTCCATTATTTGTTTACATTCTTGACTCACTGGTATGGAACAAATCATATGCACTGCTATTTCCAAATCATCTGCTTTTAAAGATTGAGATTTCAACAAAATGCTTTTTAATTAGAAAGCTTTTAACTATTAAACAATCCAGAATTGTTGATTGAAAAGAGATATTAATACTGCTTTATCCTTTCACTTCAGCAACAGCAATTCACCAGATAATTAACTGACTAATCAGTTTAAAGAAAATAAATAGCAACAGACAATATATTATTTAAAAATATCCGTTAAATTTTTTCCAGGTACATTTAATTAAAAAGACAATGCTCTATCTTGTTATTCTCACTTGCATTTACATTTGTTGGAGATAGCATCCTGTGTGAGCAGAAACAAAGCTACTAAGACTTTTCACCACCACAAATAAGCCTAACCCTTACATTTTTATTCTTTTATAATAAAATATAGCTAATTTCCATTTAAATAACGTTAATCAAGTACTATAGAAAGAAAATGATTTTAATTCAAGGAAAACAAAATACATTAAGTGCAAATTTTTACTAGGACCTGTAACTTTTTGGAAATTTGTCTTAAAACAGCAAAGATTATGTCTATTGCTCTTTTTGCAAGACAAGATATAATGAAAAATCATTAATGTATAATAAAAACTCATCTACTAATTATGTCAATGCGGACATATATTAAGGAAAAGCTAAACTGCTTCAATTTTCTTGTATCTTGACACAATCAATCCAGGGAATAATTTGATGCTTTTGGAATTACCAGGATACAATCAGAGGCGCAATGCACATGTTCTTTGAGGTTCCTTCACAATAGTTTAACTCTAGAAAAATCACAAAAACCCCTTTGCTATATGCAATGTTGTTGGGCATACGGTCGTAATTCCTTTTGCAAAAACAGGTTAGGACTTAATAGCTTTACAAGGCCAATTCGCCAAACATAGGACTTCCAGTAGATCAGAGAAAGAAGTAAGGCAGGATTAAGGGCAGGACGCACAGAAATAGACTCTGGGCAAGGCAGCAATAGAAATAGCTGCATCCAGGAATCCTGAGAGACAGAAACTAACTCCTCGTTCGTGCCAGACACCCAGGAAGCAGCCTTTTAAACAAACAAACAAACTCTGAGTCCCACATACCTGGCGACCACTGCAGGATTAAACACTTGGATAGATAAAGACAGCCGCTAGTAAACATTCGAGGAAAGATCAGGACGTGAAAGAGCCCCCTTACAATTCCTACTCGGGAATGGAGAGCAAGAGAAAGAGAGCAAAACACAAACACAATCAGGAAGAAACAAAAAAGGAAGATGGAAAAGGCGGGGCTGGGGGGCGAGAGTGCAGGAGGCGTCCAGGCTACACCGATGAAAGTTCGCGCGCGCACAGCACCCGGGGGAGGGGGAGTTTGTTAGGAAAAGGAGCGCAGTGCGGGGGAGGGGGGAGAGAAGAGAGGAACAGCAACCTGTGGGCCCCCAAACTGAAAGCAGAGCCCTCCCCTCACAGGGACCATAGAGATTCCACAAAGGCGGCGAAGGAAGGTAAGTGGGGCGAATGCCGGGCGCCGTTGGGGGGTCCGTAGAGTCGGCGGCCTCGGCTGAGGCACCTGTCAGGTAGCAGCAGGACCAAAAGAGGAGACGCGGGGCCTCACCTTCACGCTCCTAACACCAGCACTGACGGACAAGGAGGCATAGCCAGGTGCGAGGCTAAAGCGAGAGGCACGCAGCTCCCGCTCCACTCTCCCAACCAGAGGCGACGAAGGGGGGAGGAGGGAAGGAAGAGAAGCTCCCCGGTTTTGCCTTCTGCCGAGCGAGAGTCAGTCAAGCACCGCAACTTCGGCCACCTCCCGTGCCGGATTCCGACCACAAAACCGCCGTCCCACTAGCCCCCACCCCTCCCACCCCGCGCGCATGTGCACAGCAACTTCGCCCGCCCTCCGAGCCTCAAGCCCCGCCTCTCAAAGGGAGCGAGGCGTGATTGGGGAGGTGAGCCGCTCCTGGGCCGCGGAGACTTGCGTGACGTCGCGGCGGCCCCGAACGAACTTGCCCCGCCCTCGGTAGTCCCCCCCCCCCACCTTCTCTCTCTCCGGCTTTGCTTGATTGACCGGCGTCCTGCTGGGTGTCTTTAGGTAGCTGCCCCCCCTCACCGGTAAAAATAGGGGCGGTGACGTTTCTTATAGCTGTATTTCCTTGGTGAGGGCAGGGTGCAGACCGGTTTTACTTCTCACGCTTTTAAGTGGACCTGTATAGAGCAGCTTTGAAATGTTTGTCTTTATAACGTTCAGTCCTTTTAATTTGTTAAATGGTTTAATCAAGCATCACCTTTCTCAAAGAAGCGCCTTGGAGGATTAAAGGCAAAATGTTGTTTAGAGTACGGTGACATATTTGGGGAGAGGGGGGCGGTAAAGGACAAACCTGGAAAACGAGCAAATCTGAAAAAGGCTCAAAAGGATGGATATATGTATGTATGTATGTATGTATGTATGTATGTATGTATGTGTATATATATATATGTTGTATTTGTGCTGATAAATAAATAAAGGCACAAATACAACAAATGTAACAATGTTGTATTTATCAGCACAAATACAACAAATGTAACAAAAAGGCAACAGTAAAAATATTGGGTTTCTGTCTGGATGGTCTCTTGTGACGAGCCGAAGGACAGAGAATGGAAGTAGTGATCTTCCTCCCATATTTGGGCATACCGGGGGTTGTAACTCATATATATATGTATATGTATATTTGTGTGTGTGTGTGTGTGTGTGTGTTTGTGTGTGTGTGTGTGTGTTTATGTTTACTTTAAAGGAACATTCGAGAACAAAACCAAGGAAAAGTTTACAAAAATATTTATTCCAGCAAAATATCTAAAAAACATAAAAGGCTATGAAGTTATAAGTAAGCATCAAAGAGATTTTTTGTAATAAGTAAGTCTGCATTAAGTGGTATCATTTCTACAGGAATAGTAAATGGCAAAAAGGACAAAGGTGAGTTTCTGAAGAAAAAAAAAATCTAAAGGACAACTTTCTGTAGTAAACAACTGCCCTTTGCAGTAATTGACATATGGTTATTGTAGTTTAAACTAATAATTAAAAGCTTATCACAATTAGGAAAGAAAATATTTTTTTATTTTTTATATTTTTATTCTCTCTAGCTCTCTAGAGACATATGGCTAGAGAGCCCAAAGAAGGATATGTGTCATCTGTGAATGTGGTAGTAGAGAAAACGTTGTCCTTCCAGTGTTCATGCACATTTATTTCAGAAAATTCTTTCAGTAAACTAGAGAGGAACTATCAGTCTATAACTCTCCTGCAACTGATTATGATGTAATAATTCACTTACTGCAGAATATTTCATAATGACACATCATCTGTGTTTTTTTGAAGTACAGTTTGGAGAATGCCTACAGCAAATACAATTTCTGTTTCATAGATGATTCATCCTGTTGCCTCTGAAGAATATTTTTTGCATTATGTTAGTTTTATGAAATTATTTAATACATGTAAAGTAAAGGTAGTGTGCTAGTCGTTCCCGACTCTAGGGGGCGATGTTCATCCCCATTTCAAAGCTGAAGAGCCAATGCTGTTCACAGATATCTTTGTTGTCACGTGGCCAGCATGACTAAATGCCAAATGCGCACAGAATGCTGTTATCTTGTTCCCTATTTTTCTACTTGCATTTTTATGTGCTTTCAAACTGCTAGGTTGGCAGAAGCTGGGACAGATAACAGGAGCTCACTCCATTACGTGGTGCCACGGATTCGAACCATCGAACTGCCAACCTTTCGATCGACAAACTCAGCATCTTAGCCACCACCTCCATTTTATTTTTTATTTAATCTATTGGGCATTAAATCACGAATCACAAAACATGACTTTCCCACAAAAAGTTAGGATGCGCATGATTCTGAGTTCAGTTTTCTTGGCAATAATATGTAAATAATCTGCTATTATTTTTTCTAGTTTTTTAAAAAAACTTTCCAGTCTAATATACAGTGCTGGTAGACTTCCTGGATATCTCCCATTCTAGACTTGATTTTGTCTAACTTTCAAACTTTGATAACATCAGCCTGCTATCTTTGCCATTTTGGGGAGAGAATACTTGTCAGAAAAAGTCTGCAGGATGTGAAAAAAAATGGATGGCAAAGAAGGGATAAATGGAGCACATGCATCCCTCGACTTCCAGCTGCCCACTGTTGAGTTAAACTTCATCAGGAAAATGCTTGCTCAGTAACCTGAGGGCCAAGGCTTTGTTGTATCCAACATTTAGAAAAAAAACAAGACCATTTCCTCTCTCACTAAATGCTTTCATCAGTTCAAGATGAAATTGGTCCTTAGTACTTTGGCAGCAAAAGGACAGGCAGTAAAGGAAATGAAAAAAATAGCTGATATTTTCATTTCAGCTTCTGGGGTTCCAACTACTGGCACTCCTATTCATATTTCAACTGCTGCTGCTACTACTCAGTATCTCTCTTCAGTTTTTTTTCAATGGAAGCAAATCTATATCCTGTTTGTTTTCATTGCTACTATTGTATACTTGTAAATATAGGTAGTCCTCACCACACCATGGCAATTGAGCCCAAAATGTAACAACTGTTGCCACAGTTGTTAATTGAATCACTGCACTTAGTAACTGCAGTGTTAGTAATATGGTTGATAAGTGAATCTGACTTCCTATTGACTTTGCAGAAGGTGGCAGAAGTGATCATATGACTCCAGGACAATGCAACCGGCATAAATTTGAGCCAGTTGCCAAACATCTGAATTTTGATTACTGACCATGGGGATGCCGCAATGGACATAAATGTGAAAAACAATCAGAAGTCACTTTGTTCAGCGCCGTTGTAACTTTGAACAGTCACTAAACGAAATGTTGTAAGTCAAGGACTATCTGTAAAGCCATTAAAAATATTAGTGATCTTTCTTCCAAGTGATGCCTGTGCTGGAACTTCTTCACACTGAGAGACATTGAGAAAGCATAGCAATAGGTAAGCACTCATGAAATTACATGAGAAAAGAGGAGTAGCTTTTTGGGGGGGAAACAGGATACATAGCAGAAGTGGAAAGTCAGTGGCTGAATCATAGAATGGTTTAATTATTTATGGTCTCCTTTGTTCTGGAAACAAATATAGCTTATTCAGTAAACCATGAATAAAGAAATCTTAGTTTATTGTATTTACTGGATAAATAAATAAATCAATTTTATATATTTATAGTGGGAAAATGTCTGTATGGTATACCTGTCTGGCTATTTACAAATTTGTTTGATAAATGACCATAAGCATCAGTAAAATATTTTTATTGGGCTTAAAATTAGGAATCAAGATTTTCCAGTAGAAAATTATAGAAAAATGATTAAGAAATTCTATGTTGCAAGTAGACTTTTGATTCAATCATAAATGTAAAGATATTTCCAAATAAACTAAAATGGTAGGAAATATATTAAGCATGCACAAGTTTTATAGCAAAACTTTGCAAAGAAATCCAACAACCATCAGTTGTAGATGATAGGAAAGAAACATTAACCATTGCCTTTAATATATAAAATAAAAGCATTTTTTTAAAAATAGATTTTTGCTTTGTTTAAACAATAAAAACTAGAAAGGCGCCTTTAGAACATTAAAAAGCTTTTGACATTAGAAAAAGGATACCAGAAAATGTGGAAAGAGATATCATGATTTTATGAAACAGTGAATAATGAATACATCTTTAATAATTAATTAAAAATATAGTTATTCATACATTTTGTGAAGGAAGTCTGATTTAATTTGTGTTTATTTTCTCTTGTATTTTTAAAGGTTTTTTTTAGTTTTTGTATATTGTAGATAAATAATTTAATTAGAATGAAATAAAGAATTAACACCAGTCGTCAGGTACACGCATTTTTCTTGTGGGTAAATTATTTGTTTAAAAACCCAAAATGCACACTGATATTTCAATAGTTTTATATACTGGAAGAGAACACTCATACAGTTTCTGACTTTTACTCCATTTTCACATTGATCACGTTGTTTTCTTCTTTCATTTTGCATCTTCAGCTTAGTTTCTTTTCATATCAATTATATGACAGCACAATTTTTCAATATTATTTGTTATAAAGTAGTTCAGAGTGACTGATATTTTTTAGGATTCCTGTAAAAAAACAGGAGGAACATGAGGAAAATATAGCCCAGAGAAACAGATTAAAAAGTGTAAGAGAAAAAGAGAGAGATAGAGGAAAAAGCATCAAAAGGAAGTATGTGTGTATAGCCAGATTGGGCAGGGCTTTGAGGATTTAGACAAAACTGACTCGCTTTCCCAGCTTTAGTCAATTATCCATCTTTTAAAATTGTTAATTAATGTTTATAATGAGAAGTATACCTACTTACAGGCTAGTTTTCTTTCATCCATTTCAAAGATACAAGAGAGTTTTTAAAATCAGTTGTTTTATCCATTATAAATTGCTGCTGTGTATCTCAGTTATTTGGTATAATAAGAACATAGCTGTGATAGTTCTGTGAAATACAATTTTAAAAGTAGATCTTATGGATGTTGAAAAACTGTGGAAA
Source organism: Thamnophis sirtalis (assembly GCF_051295495.1). NCBI lineage: Eukaryota > Metazoa > Chordata > Lepidosauria > Squamata > Natricidae > Thamnophis > Thamnophis sirtalis. The sequence continues at coordinate 107,516,669 of NW_028261381.1, read as the reverse complement.
GCACTGTTTGAAAACAAACAAACTCCTTGGCATGCATGTATTGAGAAGAATGTATCAAAGTAATGGGTGAGGGGTGGGGGAGATGAAGTGTGGTAGAGGATCTGAGGTACAAGAAAAATGTAAATTTTTGAAAGCATAGTGACTTAAAGCAGAAATGGGACAGAAAGGACAACCAGAGGGAAAACAGCTACAGCTACACTGGAAATTACTAAAGAATTTGAGAAGTCCAGGACAGCAAGAAAAAGCAATGGTGTGGGAAAAGGTTGGGGAAAGAAAAGAAAGATAATAAGGAAAGAGTCAGTTTTTACTATCTATAGAAGTGATCTGCAAATACAAATATATGTGTGTGTATACCCCGTTTCCCCGAAAATAAGACCTCCATGGATAAATAGCCCAATTGGGCTTTTGAGTGCATGCGCTAAGATAAGCCCTCCCCTGAAAATAAGCCCTCCCTGAAAATATTGCAACACAGCAGCAGCCATGAAGTCACCACGCTCTCTACCTCTTGCACCTCCAAAATAATAAGACCTCCCCGAAAATAAGGCCAAGTGCTTATTTCAGGGTCAAAAGAAAATAAGACCCTGTCTTATTTTTGGGGAAACAAGGTGTATATATAGATATATAAAACTACATTCATTTATTTTTATACAGTGGTACCTCAGTACTCATTGTTAATTGGTTCCAGGAGGTGTGATGAGTACTATTTTTCTCAAGGGAAAATGTAGTGAGTCACAAGGCAGCCGAACATAGTTCTTAGCTTTTGTGTTGAGTACCAAACAATGAGTGGTTGTGAGTTTTTAAAAATAGAATATTGTAAATATGACTATGCAATTTATGCAATAAAAATTAAATTACAAAGAATTAAAATTCTAATTGATAGCCCAGACAACGATAAAAAAGATTCATGTTTCTACAACTTAGGCCCGAGATAAAAAGTGCCATCACCCCCATTCAACTTCTTTGAGCACAATGCAAATAGAGATCCTGACAATAAAATTTGAGTGCTGGGATGCTTCTGACTAAGCAAGATACTAGGCACTTGACATATAATTCTATCAATATACATTGCTAGTGCCACTTCTTACCCCATTTGCATTATATACTTCCAATGTATACTGTGTATATAATCAGGAGTTCCATTTATGTTATATATATTCTTTCATATGTTTGAAGGATTGGTTTCATGAAGATTTGCAGAGATACGTACATAGGAATAGGAATGTGGATTTGGATTACTGTTAGTCACAGAACATGAGTATTCAAAAGAAACTACTAAGTTAATAAAGGTCATTTTGATTGGTTTTCAATCAGTAACACAGTTTCAAATGTCAGTAAAGCTTTAAGGGTGCTTTATGTCTTCACTTGCTCCCCCCCCCCCACTTATCCCAGGCCTTTTCAGGAAATGCCTCTCCCATTCTTTCTTCCATCTAAATGTCAACCTGCCTCCTCATGAGGGTCATGTTGTAGTACTATGGGTTAGCTTCCACTATCTGATTGGCTTTTCATGAGCTGCTTGTGAGTCACTGACTGATTTGAAAAGTTGAGTTGGAGAGGGTTTTTTTTTGGTAATTGAAAGGCAGACTTTTAATGCTTAGGAGTTTAAAATAGAATTTCTGATTAAAGAATTGATTTTTTTTCCTGATTTCTTTGGTTTTGCAGAGAAAATGTGCTTGGGAATAATGAAGGTTGGTGACCAACCTCCTTGTCACTAATTATGATTTGCATGAATGAGCTTTTGATAGAACTAACCATTTTCTGTATACTGTATGAATACAGATCCTAAAGCATGGTTGTGGCCTGTGTAAAAACCTACTTCTGCTAATAAGTTATCCTCTCTGGGTTAGGTAAACAGGCTAGAAAGTAATTTTCAGTAATTCTGAAGAAAACAGCAGGAAAAAATGGGCAGAGTTTTAAAGAATTGGCAGATGAATGAAATAATAGAAAGAGAATGAGGGGCATTCTCTTTCTATTTTAAAAGCTATTTAGCTATTATTAAATACTGTATATAAGTTGTTTCATAAGTTTCACAGAGAAATCTCCCATCTATTATATACAAGTGTCTGAAAGTATGCATGGCTCACATTAGATCAGTGTTTGCAACCTTTGTGTGAACTTCAACAACCAGCCAGCTTAATCATTGCTAAAAATTCTAGGAATTTAATGCATTCAAATCAGAGTTGCAAAGATTGTGAAATACTGCTTTAGATGAAGAGAAGCGCTGCTGATGTCATTCTCTTGAGTACACCTTCTGTGATTTTGGTTCAATTTGAGTTAATGAATTGGATAGAATCTACACTGTGTGTTCAGAAGCTTTCTTACTGAATCTTTATTGTTCAAGTTTTACAGATGAAAATAATACAAATTTGATTTACAACACTGGATAATGTGACGGTTCTCCCAAGTAGAAGCAAAATTCTAGCTATACTCTGTTTCAGAGTTGTGTATTGTAAGCACAACATATACGTTTACACGTATTCCTGTTGGAATAGTCAATCCCAGGTCTGATCATTTTAAATGGGACCATTGATAATTGTGGAGAAAAAAAATGAGGAAAAGCAGTCTTTAGAATTGCAGTAATTATTGGGTTTTTGATTTTTGGCTTTGATTGCTTAAAATGACTCTTATGCTGGAATATTGTGGAAAGTTTAAATAAACCCAATCTAAACTGTCAGGCAAAATGTATGTATCGCATGTCTGGGGACGTTGTCAGTTAAACCTACCATGCCTCTGGAAAAGCCCAAATTCAGCCAGAAATTTGAAATACTCAAAATGTCTGATGAGGAGAAGGACTTCAGAATCAGGTTCTTGATTCTGCTCAGACTTAGGCCTTAAACCATCCATGTAATTATTAGTGGTTGCCTGGTTGCAGTTTGCAGTTAAGAATTGTGGTTGGTAGTGACAATGAAAAGGTGCAGGACATAATTATGGTATTACTTTGGTAATTTAATATACAAAGATCTAGGTAGTTTCCACAACCTGATTCAGTAGATATAAATTTTGAGATTGGGGAGAAATGGCTTTGTTCTCCAGATACAAAAAGAGAATAGTGAGGAGTTTATTGTTCCCAGTCTTGGGAGCATGGGGTTAAACTCGGTGGATAATTTTGGAAGAGAAAGTGATATACATCAGGCCTGAGCAGAATCAATCAGAAAAGAGCTGGAAGGGAACTTGGAGGTCTATTTCAACCCCCTGCTCAAGCAGGAGACCCTATCCAACAAGTGATTGTCCAATCTTTTCTTAAAGACCTCCAGTGATGAAGCACCTACAACTTCTGAAGGCAAACTGTTCCACTGGCTAATTGTTCTCCCTGTTAGGAAGTTTCTCCTTAATTCCAGGTTGTTTCTTTCCTGGATTAGTTTCAATCCATTGTTTCTTGTCTTGCCTTCTGGTGCTTTGTAAAATAAATTGACCCCCTCTTCTTTGTAGCAGCCCCTCAAATACTGGAATACTGCTATCATGTCATCCCTAGTCTCTTTTTTCCTCTAGACTAGTCATACCCAATTCCTCTAACCACTCTTCATATGTTTTTATCTCCGGGCCTTTAATCATTTTAACTGTTTTTCTTTGCACTTTTTCCAAAGTCTCAACATTTTTTTTGTAATGAGACCAAAACTGGACACAGTCTTTCAGATGTGGTCTTACTAAGGATTTATAAATCTGTACTCATCTATTAATATTTAGAATTACTCAAGGCTGCCTGGGACACCAGAATTGGGGGTGTGGCAAGTTTTTGTGCCTTCTCAAGGTGGATAAGAGGGCTTCAGTGATAAGACGTCTGATAAAGGAATGTTATGTTAAAGGTAAAGGAATGATAAGTTCATGTAGAGAGCTATGTTTCATTTCTCTCTGTGAGTAAATAATGAGTTTGGGTGCAGAAACAATAATTGGTACTGATGCTGTAATTGTGATGATGAAATGTGCTGTGAAAAAGAATTAAAACCAGGAAAGACTGGTGAGGGAAGAGTGCATTGATCAGTGCCACAAGGGAATATTATGGGACTGGAATGATGAAAAGAATAGTAATGTAGAGGAATTTAAAGGATCTGAGACTTTCCACGGGTAAAATGGGTAGATTTCATCTGTATTAATATTCCAAGCCAATGCATGGATTGAGGAAGTTGGGACCAACTATTTAAAATGTTGTTCAAATCAGTAACTGAATATGTCCTCTTTAGTATACTTTAAGGTTTAGTAATCTTATTACTAGTAACGTTTATTTGATTTTACTCAGAATAAAATATACAGTCTGTCATGCAAAACACTTCTGGCTTACATGGAGTGTTAAATGTACGATTAGGTACGATAAAAAGTACAGTAAGAAATCATAAAATGTAATAAAACCAGTAGCCATGAACAGTTTTAGAGGCTTCCTAAAATGCCAAAGCAAATTTAAAATTCATCATGTGTTTAAATTGTAATAAAGCCAGTGCATCGCCTATTCCAAGAGAGACTATTGTAACAATGAGTGCCATAACAGAAAAAGTTTCCTGCTGATACCAAACATAAATTCACGGGACATTTCCCAGCAACAAAAGCTTCTAATGATTTCAGTGGCCTGTCAAAGATATATAGGAAGAAGTATTTTTTCGTGTGCGGAAGCTCAAGACTTTATAAATGATTAAGAATGCTTAAGGCTGATGCCTTTCACTCTAGCTGCATAATTTGCAGAAAGATGCCATACCAAATTGCATTACAGATAGTCCTCGACTTACAACTGTTTGTTTAACAACAGTTCAAAGTTATGGCCTCAGAAAAAGTGATTTATGACTAGCCCTTGCACTTACAACCATCACACCACCTTTGTGCCACATGATCCCAATACAGGCATTTTTGGAAGCCAACTTGGATTTATGACCAATTGCAGCATTCTGCAGTCATGTGATCATGATTTGCAACCTTTCCAATCTGTTTCAGGCAAGCAATATATCAACTGGATTGCTTGATGAGTGTGTGGAGACCTCCTTGGTTCACTGAGGAGCTCCGGGAGGTAAAGCGTCAGAGGAGACGCCTAGAGCACTCGTGGAGGTCCGATAGGTCCGAGTCGAAACGGGCACTTTTAACAGCATGCACCAAGGAGTATATTCGGACTTTAAGAACAGCAAAAAGAACATATATTGCCTCCTTGGTAGCGTCCGCCGAGTCCCGCCCAGCCGCCCTGTTTAGGATAACCCGCTCCCTCCTAAATAGGAGGGAGACGGGGGACTCCCTACAGGGTAAAGCTGAGGAGTATGTCCAGTTCTTGGCGGACAAAGTTGCCCGGTTTCGAGCGGACCTGGACTCCACCCCAGTAGATCCAGCCGAGACACAAGGAGAAGACTTGGCAAACCATCTCTGGGTTGAGTTTCAGGAAGTTGCCTCTGGGGATGTGGACAAGGCTATGCGAGCTGTGAGTGCCTCCACCTGCATACTGGACCCGTGTCCCTCCTGGCTGGTTGCCAACAGCAGTGAGGTGACACGAGGCTGGATCCAGGCGGTTGTTACCGCCTCTCTTCGGGAGGGGTGCTTCCCCACCGCGCTCAAGACAGCGGTGGTAAGACCCCTCCTGAAGAAACCGTCCTTGGATCCAGCTGTTCTTAATAACTATCGTCCAGTCTCCAACCTCCCCTTTGTAGGGAAGGTTGTTGAGAAGGTGGTGGCTCTCCAGCTTCAGCGTACCTTGGAGGAAGCTAACTATCTTGACCCCTTCCAGTCTGGCTTCAGACCCGGTTACAGCACAGAAACCGCTTTGGTCGCATTGACCGATGATCTCTGGAGAGCTAGGGATGGAGGCCATGCTTCCATCCTAGTTCTCCTGGACCTCTCAGCGGCTTTCGATACCATCGACCATGGTATCCTTCTGCGACGACTGCGGGAGATAGGGGTGGGCGGCACTGTTTTGCAGTGGTTCTCCTCCTATCTCTCGGACAGGTCGCAGTCGGTGTTGGTGGGGGGGCAGAGATCGTCCCTGAGGCCCCTAACTTATGGGGTGCCGCAGGGGTCGGTCCTATCCCCCCTACTATTTAACATTTACATGAAACCGCTGGGCGAGATCATCCGAAGGCACGGGATAAAATACCACCAATATGCGGACGATACACAGTTGTATCTGTCCGCCCCGTGCCAACTCAATGAAGCGGTGGACGTGATGAACCGGGGTCTAGAAGCCGTTAAAGACTGGATGAGAGCAAACAAGCTGATACTCAACCCAGACAAGACCGAGTGGCTGTTGTGTTTTCCTCCCAAAAATTTGACCAACATACCATCACTCAGGCTGGGGGGACAAAACTTATACCCCTCAGAAAGGGCCCGCAACTTGGGAGTCCTCCTGGACCCACAGCTGACTTTTGACCACCATCTCTCAGCTGTGACCAGGGGGGCATTTGCCCAGGTTCGCCTGGTGCGCCAGTTGCGGCCCTACCTGAATCGGGAGGCCCTCACAACAGTCACTCGAGCCCTTGTGATCTCCAGGCTGGAATACTGTAATGTGCTCTACATGGGGCTGCCCTTGAAGAGCATCCGGAGACTTCAGCTAGTCCAGAATGCGGCCGCGCGAGTGATCGTGGGCGCACCACGGTTCGCCCACATAACACCGATCCTCCGTGAGCTGCACTGGCTACCTGTCGATCTCCGGGTGCACTTCAAGGTCCTACTCACCACCTATAAAGCGCTCCATGGTAGTGGATCTGGCTATTTGAGAGACCGCCTTCTGCCAATTACCTCCCTGCGTCCCATCAGATCGCATAGAGTTGGCCTCCTCCGTATTTCATCCGCCAGTCAGTGCCGACTGGCGACTACTCGGAGGAGAGCCTTCTCCGTTGCGGCTCCGACACTATGGAACAATCTCCCCGTGGAGATTCGTACCCTCACCACCGTCCAGGCCTTCCGCACAGCCCTCAAGAACTGGCTAGCCCGTCAGGCCTGGGGATAAGTCTACTTTCGCCCCTCCCGAATGCTGAGTGAATGTTGAGTTTTACTGTTTAATTTATTTTTGTTCACATTTCTTTTGTATTGTCCTACACTCCCTTTCCTTTTTGATTGTAAGCCGCCCTGAGTCCCCTCAGGGAAAAGGGCGGCCTATAAATGTCCAATAAATGACAAATGACAAATGTGGGTTGCTTAATGACCATGATAAAAATGGTTGTAAGCAAATCCGATCACACAATGCCTTGCTTTACGGCTGCACCAACTTAATGATGGAAATCCTGGCCCATAACAAATTATGGTTGTAAGTTGAGGATCATCTGTAAATTTTTCTAATTTAAGTTACCACTGAATAAATCACTAGAGGTAAGTCAATTTTGTTCAGGAATTGATGCTGCATATAAGGCAGAGGTAGTAAAAATGCTCTTTATCGCTGCAAGATCTTGATACTTTCACAGTTACATAATTCTGAAAGCCGTTTTAAATTGAATATTAGTTCAATTATTTCTTTAACCTGGAAACTGCCTGTTCCTAAGAGCTTTCCAGTGTTTCAAACTTTGCCTGCTGGCCCTAATCCACTTTGATATGAAATTTATTCCTACCTGAAGAATGCAGTCGTTTTTCACTTCTGGAAAAAGATGCCCTTTCCCTGCAAGCAATAAGGACAGTCAAAACTAGTAAGGTTCTATGGTGAGGATTTAAGTTAAAGCTGAATTATACACAGCAGCAAATAGATATTCCTTGCTTTTATTAAACAAAAGCAGGGACATTTGAAGTAGGTAACAAAATTGAAAGTTGTAATGGCTTTGAAGGAATCAAGCCCCATGTTTTGCCAGAAGAAGAGTTCATAGTGTGTGGGGAGCTGGCTTACTCATCTCCTTTCAGTGCTGTTTCCTTACAAATTTCCCTGGTTCACCTCAACAGTGTTGGGATCTCTCCCAAACCTATGATAAGGAATCAATTGTTGCTGACTTAAAAGTTTGTATAGCTGTTTATTTAGATGTTTAAAAAATTGTAGGCCTCTTTGCAGTGTGATAAACAGTTGCAGAAGAACACGAGGCTATTCATTGATATTTGTTCCGTATTAAAATGCTTTCGTCCAATTTACTACTTCAGGTAAGATATATTTGGACAGGCAGTTTTATCATTCTTTGCAGAATTAATCAATTTGTAATCAATAGAGAAGAAAAACCCATATCTTGCAGTTCCAAACTCCAATACAAATTCCTTCCTCTACAGAAAATGTGAAATTCTAAATTGTTCATGTCAGCTAGGAATTATGGGAGGTGAATTTCAGATAATTGGAGGCCATCAAATTGGGGACTGCTGCTGTATTTTATTGCATTGTTTGTACATTTTGTTTAATTTCCCCCCCAAATGCAAGTTAAAAGAATATTAAGAAATTTGAGATTGTACAACCAGAAAATGTTAGATGAGTGCTCTATTAAAATAGTCCTGTGTAATGCAAAATGTCCGTTGTTCAAAGTTGATAATAAATCTGAATATAAGCTCATCTTGGTTTTAGATTTATATTACTTTCATTTTAGACATTCAGATGTAGAATTATCTTTTGGTATTTTCTTCTTTCTGATCTAGATCTAAATTCTAAATTCTATGGTTCACCATCCCTTTGGTGTGCTTAATAACTGGGGTCTTAGGACCAAGGAATATGTAAAGTGCTTCAATAGCTGCATTACAAACCAGATGTACTGGTATAAAAACTCTACGCTGAAACAGAAGGTGGAAAATATATGTATTGTACATATGTCTGCATATGTCCGTATATCTATATGTGTGTGTATGCTAGTGGTGGGATTCAAATAATTTAACAACTGGTTCTGTGCCCTAATGATTTCTTCCAACAACCAGTTCACCAAACTGCTCAGAAAGTTAACAACCGGTTCTCCCGAAGTGGTGAGAACTGACTGAATCCCACCACTGGTGTATGCACATCGACCTATATTCACTTACCTAGATTTTTTCTTTCTAGTAGGTGTTCCCCTTAATTCTTGACTAAATTTGTTTTGTTTCGCTGAGTCTGCATGGGGCTGTTTCATGTAGCTGTCAGAAGATACTATTGTTTGGCTCTTGTTCTGAAATTCTGCAATAGAACCCACAACATCTGAATAGGTGACACGCTTGGAAGATGCTTTCTTACTCAGTTCTGTTGCCTCTTGACTGGCTCCTTGATTTTTAAAAGATTCTATTGTGTTTTTTTCCTGAGGAAGAAGGAATAAGAAAGCATACATCATCGTGCCTTATGTAGCAAAAACTGAAGACCTGGTATAAAACTCAGTACAGTAAAACTACCATTAGTTTCTGTGAATTTGCTATGGAGATTATTCAGAGTGCAACCTAGAAGATTTGACCCAAATATTTCCCTGTAGATTAGGAAGAATGAGAGGCACAAAATGAGAAACAGAAAAGAATATATGAAGTCACATTAGCAATATTTTAATAGGCTTAAAACTATTATTAGATTTGATGTTTTCTGTCCCAAAGGTGCTTTTTAAAGAGGCAATTGGACTTTCTGGTTTTTCTTTGAAGATGTATGGCTTCTCATTCAAGAAGCTTCTTCAACCAAGCTTCTTGGATGAGAAACGAAATGTCTTCAAAGAAAAACCAGAAGGTCCAGTTGCCTCTTGAAAAAGCACCTTTGAGACAACCATGACCTGGATAACTGAGAATCTCCATAGATAAGTATGATTTATATTTAACTGTGCTGTCACTGATTTCCTTTAAATGATTTCTGCTGTGCAGCTTATTTTTTGCATTTTTCTTGTCACTTGTAATAATTTCAGTTAAATGTATATAACTGCACACTAAATCCAGTTATTTGGACTTAAAAGGTCTGTGGGTTAAGATTCAGAAGTTATTATTTTTCATTGTTTTTCAGAGATGACATGGTTTCTTTCACGTCGAAGTTAACCAAGTGTATGCAGCTAATTCTAGACTTTTCAAATACTTGCATTAAGGACAGCTCAATCTTATACTGAGGTCAGAGTGTCCTGATCTTGTATCATGTGTAAGCAGTCTGCTTGATGCTGTTTGCAGACTGACAGTAAAAAAGACATGGGACTGGAAAAAAAATCCTCTCCTATGAAACCTCCTTAGAATAGCTCTTGAGAAGTCTATATTTTTATAATATTTAAGGACATAATAAGCTGCAGAATTCTTGAGATGTAACATTTCAGTCTTTTGGTAGCCAATTTTTTGGTCATCAAAAGACCCTGGCTGCAGATCATGCGTGAAATGTTCAGGTCTAGCAACACAAAATGTTTTTAATTGAGTGACATTTTTACTAGTGAGATGTGATGTATATAATGCTGGTCAAATGTCAATTTTGTCACTCTGGAAAATGTATTAATTAATTGAATTACTGAATTGAAATCTGGGTTTTCAAAAAATAGAATGTTTTTATTTATTCATCCACAACTTAAAATTTCTCCAGGATTTTTTTTTTTTCTATTACTTGTGATGCCTTTTATTGATGGAGATTCTCAGTCATCTAGGTTGTGGTTGTCCCAAAGGTGCTTTTTTCAAAAGACAATGACATTCCTTGTTTTTCCTTGAAGAACTGAAGAAGCTTCTTAGATAAGAAGCGAAACATCTTCAAGGAAAAACAAAGACAGCCCAGTTGAAAAGGCACCTTTGGGATTGCCATGCCTTTGTGTTACACATGAAACACCTTAGGAGAATTTTTTTTTAAAAAAAATTGTACTGCAACTAATTGTGAAACATAAAATTGCCCAATATAAAATGTTTCTGAATTACCTCAGTGTGTATGATATATTGGTTTATTTTACATGTTTAATTGATTTGAAAACAGTATGACACAGCAAAACGTGTAATTTGCTCTGGGTGACTATATTCTCTTTAAAGATTTCCTTCTGTCATGATCGTTTTTTTTAGGTAGGGATTCTTAAGGAATGAGTTATTTAGCATCTGACCGTCTGTCTATCTCTTTATCTTAGTGGTTCAAAATTTTTCTTCTGCTTAAATAGGAATTTGAGCCAGGCCAACCCACTAACCAATACTTTTATTAAGTAATGCATGCTTACATACCCAATCTTCTCTGAACACTTATAAGACCATTTCAGAGTAAAGCAATGAAAGCATAGCAAAAAGAAAATCTTCACACCAGTTTTCAGTAATATCAAAAAAAATTAAAGGTCAGTTTATATATAAGGTACTTTCCCTAACATGGTAAAGAAATTGACATCGAAGTTACTTTTTTAAAAAATTCAGTTTTACAAAAGCACCAATTTTACTGAACAATTGATATATGTGGTGTTTAAATGCTCAGGGTCTCATTTCCGACAATATTCCTGATTTATGAAGAAATGTTGGGTCCATCCAGTAAACACTCACTTGTATTCCTGTTTTACTCCTGATGGCTTTATTGTCGTCCTGAGTTTCAAAATCCTTATAAAGAGTATTAATTGAAGGACCTTCAGATTTAGATTTCAGCAGATTAATGAGCCGTACCCACTGAGAGAATATCTCACTCTGCTTCTGTGGTGAAGCACAGAGTTCTAGGTAGTAGGCGCGACCATTCAGCAATTTAAGCTTCAGCCGTTTCTTATTAGCGGAGTGAATGGAGAGATCTACAAACTGCAAAGGCAAGAACCTGCAACAAAGTTGTCATATCAGTTTCAGAAAGATAATATTTTAACAATTCATTACTTTGTACAAGACAGGATAAGATTCGGCAGTGGTTTCAAACAGATTTCATTATGATTTGGGTTGCCTAAAAACAGTACATTTTATGAAGGAAGACAGGCAAAGTGAGTGCATATAATAGAAAGAAGCCATTTAATAATAGACATAATCCAGACAGATCTTCCAACTTCTTGAATGATAAGAAAAAAGTAATAATGCAAAAATGCATAACATTTTTAAGGTACAATTCTAGTTTTGCACTATCGGGCAATCTGATTTTATAATGTTCTATGCACATATTTCCCCACTTTACATTGGTGCCAGTTTCCGTTTGGGTGACACCTCATCAGCGCCATGTTGCTTGTTACTTACTTGGGCCATTTAGATACCATATCATCTAGACCAGGCCTGTCAAACTGGCGGCCCTCAGGCTAGATGTATCGTCCAGGCCACACCCATCCCACCTCCACAAAGGCAAAAAGTCCCGATGCGTCAATATGTCACGTGACACGAATGAGTTTGACCCCTGTGATCTAGACTATATTTTTCCATTTTATTAAGAAAACCATCATCAGAAAAAAAAATAGTTTGGAAGTGGTTTGCCATTGCCTGCTTCCTAAGTCTGAGAGAAAGTGACTGGCCCAAAGTTACTCAGCTTCATTTGTGCCTAAAGTAGGAATAGAACCCACAGTATTGCTTTTCTAGCCTGGTGTCCTAACCCAGTGTTTTTCAACCTTTTTTGTGCAAAGTCACACTTTTTTCATGAAAAAAATCACGAGGCACACCACCATTAGAAAATGTTAAAAAAAAATTAACTCTGTGCCTATATTGACTATATATAAAGTAATTTTCCCACGGCACACCTTACACTATGTCACGGCACACTAGTGTGCTGCGGCACAGTGGTTGAAAAACACTGTCCTAACCATTACTTTTATTTTATAACATAGTTTCTCCAAATCAACTTATGGTAAATAACTATATACCTGAGTATTTTTTTAGTAGTTAACTCACCTGGTGAGTACCAGTTCTTCTTTAGAATGTGAGGGTTGGGTAGATGGTGGATAGGCTGAAAGGTCTTCTTTGGAGGAATAGGGAGATGAATTGGCAAGCAACATGACATTTGGCTTTGACAATTTTGTGCTAGAGGAACATATGCCCACAGTCACATAGTTGGGACGATTATGAAGGTAAATTGATCCACCTTTCCTATTTACCTAAAAAAAAGAGAGTAAAGTTTGTTCCAAGCATAATAAAAAGTACAGTTAACAGAAACTAACATAACTTTGGCATGCAAGTGAATGATGAAATTTAAAAAAAGCATTCTAGCAGAGCAGGGAGAAGTAAAAGATGACAATAATAGTTTAAGTATATGAATGAACTCAAAATAGATACATTCTTGGAAAAAAACCATGTTATTAAAAAAATTATCAAGATGATGAAACAGTTACTCATGTAGTCACCACAAGATAAATCCACCTCAATGACTTGTCAAAACAGAATTAGCATATGAAATGATTACGAGTTATAAGCAAGTGTTAAAGCACAATGCATGAAGAGAATTATTCATGGGAATTAAATAGTTATAACAAGGTCCGTTTGTTGAGTGGAGCTGAAGAGTACATTAGTTCCTGGATAAAACCTGCTTAGCTATTATACAACTGATAATTTATTTTTGATTGAATTAGAACTTTGGTTGCTTACCAAAACATTAGAATTATGTTTTGCTAATCACCCCAAAGAGCATATATATATATATATATATATATATATATATATATATATATATATATATATATATATATATATATATATATATATATATATATATATATATATATATATATATATATATATATATATATATATATATATATACAGTATAATGCTAAAGCTAAAGAACTGCAGCATTAGAATAGCTACGTGACTTTATTCTAAATTTTATACATAAACAGAAACATGTATCTCTTCGAAATTGAGTCTAAGTAATATATCACAGTAATTAATTAGTACCTATTTTTATTTAAATTCAGTCTTAGAAAATAGTACAGATTTACCACTGGTAAAGCAAATCTATACCATAGAGTTAATTTCTCTTAAGAAGGGTCATAGTTGGCACACCAATTTAAGCCAATACATTTTGTATTCTTCCTTGAAGGAGAAGGAGGAGGCTTGAATGGAAAGCCAGGAGATCAAATCTGAGGTCTTCAGTCAGAACTGATCCCTTAGCATCTAACACCACCACTTTCTCCAAGACCAAAGGGCTGAAAAGTACAGGGTTACCCTGAATTATGACATTATTCCTTGAGGTTAATAGGTTCCTTAAGAGTAGCCACTGGACAACTCTCATCAGCTTAGTCCAGTGGTATGTCAGCTGCCTATTGCAAAAGAGCCTGTGGCAGGCTAGTCAAGCTGCTGGAAGTAACAGTTGTGACAACCTCATTTTCTGTCCAGACACCCTGAGTATTGTGCTTATCTAGATTATGGAATTTTTGCTTGTTTAGCAATGCTTTTCAATTGCATTTCACTCACTGACAGCTTGATCACTCTGTTTAGCACACTTTAGTGACACAAATTGCACATTTTCTGATCTTGGCTAGCTCAACGTCTTTCCTTCCCTTCCTCCCCTGAGGTTATGGCACAGAAATTGAAAATTGTCCCCTATGCTAAAGCAGTCTCTTGAAACTTCAACCCATAGCATTGCATAATCCTTTTCTCGTAAGAGTTTGAAGCAATTAGTCCAACTCCTTGCATAAGAATTCAAAGGATCTGAGAAACCAAGCATGAAGATATGAATCAGATCCTCTATTAGGATCAGTGGTGGGTTTCAAAAAAATTTGGAACCTCTTCTGTAGGTGTGGCTTGCTTTCCGGGTCCACTGGTGGAACCTCTTCTTACCGGTTCGGTAGATTTGATGAACCGGTTCTACCGAATAGGTGCGAACTGGTAGGAACCCACCTCTGATTAGGATTAATATAGTAGTTTTAATATCTTTCCTGAGTTGATCAGCTGCTAACTGGAGAAGTTCAGTTTAATTCAGTTTTGACAGAATTTTGTTAATGTGGCCCAAACCAAACCAAATTAAACTTGATTCTGGGGAGCAATTTAACATTAAGAGTACTTTTGGGAGTTAAAGAAAGAAATAGTAATGTTGAGTGTTGCTGCTTTATTTTTTTTATAGTTTTATTAAAAAAATGCAACCACTGCATATTCAACCAATTGTTATATGAACTGAGTAACGAGGGATGCATGTCTTGTAGACTAGGATATGCAAGCAAAATATTTCATATGCTTTACATAGAATGCAAACCCTTTGTGTATGTTGCAATTTTGATTTAATATATACAATGTCTGGATGACTTGAGCAGCTTTATATTGGGAATGAAAAGAAGGGACAGGAGGGAACCCTAGGAGGATCCACAGCTTAAAGGTTCTGGGGTTTAGTAATGAACCTTAAATTTGGAATGGACATGGTGCTTCAATAGGGAATGGAATTGCAGCAAAACTATATAACTACTCATAAAACCTACCCCCCCCCAAAAAAAGATATTGCAAACATCTGTGAAAAAACATCTAGAAATTTTTTGGCATTATTATACTAGTAATACAATACTAGTATTATATTAGTACTAGTACTAATACAATACATTACAATACTAGACTTGAAGATCAATAAAAAATATTTAATCCAAATTGGTTGAATTGAATTGAATTATTGGAATTCTCAGTATCCAAAGTGGTTTCTTAAAAATTTAGTTATTTCTTGTTTCAAGGCAGAAAAGAAAGAACGTTAAACAACTTCTCTGATAAAAGCTACTTAATCCTGCTGTTCTATATTGGTATTGAGGGAAAAGCCTGAAGGGACAAGTGGTAGGATAACTTTTCTATCTATCTTTCTTACTTTTTCAGTTCCTGTAATTGAAAATCTTTCTACCAATTAAACAAATGCACTTCAAAAAATAAATTACCTGAACAAATTTACTTTCAAATACAGGAGCAGATTTCAAGGGAATATATTCTCCTTTGTCAAGAACTTTCTGAAGATCTCCCATAGCAGGTTTGCTGATTTTGTAAGTTGTGTTTTTAAAGCTTTTAAAAGTGACAGCTGCTTATTATACCTAAACACAAGACAAGAACAAATGATATTCTTACAGAAGAACTATTTACTACTGGATATACTGCTGCATTCACTATTTCAGACTATTGGTGAAAGTTCTATGAAAACATTGAATTTCAAATCTTTTGAATGGCATATCATGCATTGGAGTCCATTAATATCCTGAATGTTTAGTGATGATTTCTGTACACTCTGACCTCTGGACAAGGTAATGTTCAGGCATGTTATTTTAGAGATATTTGCTGCCATTTTGCTCCATCTGGGCTAAAATGGAGTTAAGGATTCAGAGATGAGCCCTTTTGAGGGCTTTCAGATAACCACTTTTTAGTTTGTAATTTTAATCTCTTTATGTTTTATAATTGTTTTTATTTCTATATGTTTCTATAAGACAATAAACATTTGATAAATAAGTAGGCCACTAAAATTATCTAAGAAAGGTAAATTATTATATGAGGATTAAGACTTGGCAATATAAGAAGAGATTTTAGTAGGTTCTTCTGAAAAGTTTCAGCAATGTTGGAAGTGATACTCTCTGGGGAAGCCAAGCCCTGCAGCATGTGTGTATATATATATATATATATATATATATATGTATGTATGTATGTATGTATGTATGTATGTATGTGTGTGTGTATATATATATATATATATATATATGTATGTATGTATGTATGTATGTATGTATGTATGTATGTATGTATGTATATGTATATATAATGTATTAGGACAGATACTCAGCAGTTAGATTGAACGGAATTCAGCAAGTGGTCTTTTGGATAACTTGAAGCATCATTCACAGATAATTTCTCTATAGAGCCATGCATTTTATAAAGCACATTTGGTTTGTTTATAGAGAAATGGGAAAATTGTTACTTTTAGATTATGCATTGTTTTCAGTTTACAGTGTATGAATTTCTCCTTAATATACGTATATTTGTTGAGACAGAGTTTTTACTTATGGTGTTTTCAAGTTCATATATTGATTTTTGTTGGATAAGTTCACCTTAAAAAGTGTGCATGCCAAACACATTTTTAGCATTCCTGTTTTGGATTTAAGCAACTAATAAACCCATCCTCCATAAGCAGGTAAAGACATTTTTTAGCCTAGAATTAGAAAGGTGGCAGGCCAATAATCAAACATATATGTATATATATCTGTTACATTTCAACAATGAAAAAGTTACCAATTTCTAATAATTTCTCACCTTAAAAGGCGTTTCCATTTGGGGAGAAGGGTGAAATATATTCAAAGAGGTAGGGAAAGCAACTGAAATCATATGATCAAAACTTTGACATTTTTAACCATGTGTCCCAAATGTAATGCACACAAAAAAGAGACTATTGCAAATGGCATCTTAAATTTTTGGAACCCCACACAGTGAATGGCTTGGCTACTAAATCTTATTTTTCTTTCTCTTTTTATAGGCCGTTGGATTTCTCAAGATGAACAGTTAAAAAAAAACCAACAACACCCTCCCCCCAACAGTTTCTAATGGTCCATTAAAGGTCCAATGGTCCAATAAAGGTCAAGAAGCAAGTGCTCCCTTATAGAATTTTCCAAACAATCATTGGCATTCAGAAGTGAAATAAAGTTGTGTCACAATAGGAGCATATGCAAAACAGGAGAGCTTACCTGATATCATGCAGTAAGGTGTAGCTAGAAATGACAGGTATTGGTAAATATAAGAATCATGGAACTGGTTGTTAGGAAATGGCTACATGTAACCTCTTTTTGGTGCAGTTGCTTTCTCGGTCGATGGCTTTTTAAAATTTGTGTGTGAGAAACTCCAAAAAAGCAACCTCACTGTTATCTGATATTATTCATTAGCCTTGACACAATATTTAATACAATGGTGAAATTCATTTTTTTTAACTAATGGTTCTGTGGGCTTGGCTTGATGGGCATGGCAGGGGAAGGATACTGCAAAGTCTCCATTCCCACCCCACTCCATGAGAAGGATACTGCCAAATCTCCATTCCCACCCCACTCCAGGGGAAGGATACTGCCAAATCTCCATTCCCACCCCACTCCAAGGGAAGGATACTGCCAAATCTCCATTCCCACCCCACTCCAGGGGAAGGATACTGCCAAATCTCCATTCCCACCCCACTCCAAGGGAAGGATACTGCAAAGTCTCCATTCCCACTCCACTCCAGGGGAAGGATACTGCCAAATCTCCATTCCCACTCCACTCCAGGGGAAAGATACTGCCAAATCTCCATTCCCACCCCTCCAGGGGAAGGATACTGCAAAGTCTCCATTCCCACTCCACTCAAGGAGAAGGATATTGCAAAATCTTCATTCCCATCCCACTCTGCGACCAGCCAGAGGTGGTATTTGCCGGTTCTCAGAATTATTCAAAATTTCCGCTACTGGTTTTCCAGAACCTGTCAGAACCTGCTGAATTTCACCCTTGATTTAATACTAATTCTTTATACATTCTGTTTCAGAACATACACATTTATTTAAGAGTGAAATATGTTAAAGAGCAGAATGGACCAAATATCGACATCATCAGTTGTTTTTGAGAAATGCTAGAAATGAAGAAAATAAATACTGAAATCCTTGAGACAGCACAAATATGGTCAGTAACACATAATAAGCATTATCCCTGCACGCTGTCATAATTGGATTGCATTGTGGAATTCTTAGAAGTATACCAAATCCATTGCACAGTTCAGAAATTATTACCAGATACAATTCAATAAAATGATCTGAATAGGGATGTGGGAAAAAACAGCTGAGGACATTTAATCTCTGGACTATCTTCAGTGTTGAAGATTACAGGCAATTATCTTGGCCCAAACTGATGATAGTATTATTTAGTGGCAACCTTTTAATTATTAATGGTGAAGAACACAATGAAAAATTGTTCTTCACCAAGTCATTCAGGGTTCTAAGTCCTAAATATGATTGTAGAATTAAAATAGCTTGTATTCAAGCTATTTTGTTAAAGATGGGCCTTAATCAAAAATCTAAAAGTTCACAATATTAAGATTAACAGCATTTAGAATGTGTCATAGTAAAATTATGCAATATACAACAAAATTCTTACATAAAACTGTATAGATTGTCTGCATGTTCCTGGATTTTTCTCTGGACAGAAGCAAACAGTGGATACAAGGAAAAAAAGATTTGAAAAATAAACCAACCTATCCAGTCCCAGCATGTTCTGAGACAATAATGCCTTATTAGCATATTTATGTCAGACAAAGGAATCACTACAATGTTTGCTTAACCTTTTCATGGTGAGAGAAGCAAGTGTTTTCTCCAAGAATCATAGCAAAAATTAAGTTCCTGAGTATGTTTGGAAAGGTAAACATTTCTGTGTACTAGGCACAGAGTCAGCATCATTTGGCTGGGTAAACGTCAGCAAAAAAAGAAGTATCTTTAAAAGCAAATTGTAAGGTAACATAGCAGTTTGGTTCTTATTAAATTCATGCTATATAAAAATAGTTGTTAGATATTAAAATGCATGCTTGAAAAACAGTCTGCATTAATTGTGTGTTCATCATATCCTTAATTTGAGACTTCTGTGGAATAGATTCTCAATAGAAAGTTAGCTCAATTATTTTTTTAATATGATTTTGTTAAGCATACAGTTAAGATTTCCTAGATGAGCACAGAATATATTGTAATTATAGTGAATTGTGTGGTGGTCTTTGTTATTGTCCAGAATTTCAAATAGTGTCTTCCAATCACGCTACTGCAAGTTTTTGCAAGACCTTCTATGGTTTCATTGATGTAAAATATAACTTTACAATTCTTCAACAACACAGCTAATGGAAAATGTCTTGTTCTTGTAAGAAAGTTTCTTGTTCTTGTAAGAAAGACTTGGGTGAGAAATAAAAAAAAACTGACTATATCTTCAGTTAGCGTGAATTCCTGGGAGGAGTGGAAAGCAAAAGAGCAGCTGAAACTCTAAGATGGTTTTCTGAAGGAATCTGATTGAGGGAACCTCAGTTTGCAGATCACAGATTGGATGCTTGGAGTACATATATTGCTAACTTCTGTTCTTCAATCTCACCTCCTCCACCATCCAATTCTGCAAATAATAGTAATTTCATTTAAACAGAGTTGCTTACTCTGCTTTTCCACAGTGCTGTTGTTTGCTTCCACCTAACAGCACAAGTGTTGGTGTGAAAATGGAAGTGGGCAGTGACATTCAGTACAATCTTCATCCTGTATCTTATAGGTAACATACTACTTCCATCCAGCCATTTCAAGTGTTATAGAATTGACAAGATAATTTGTATTGTTGACTCTTCAAATTTCCTTTTCAATGGTTAAAAAAATACGTCTCTTGCAGATATTGATAGTTATTGATTATATCCAAAAATTGTAGCTCTAAAAGTAAGCCAATGGTTCTAAAAGGTTGCATTCTCAGCTTCCTTTCCATCTTCCATTATTTTCCAAGACCCCAAAGCATTGCATAGAATACATCTATTTTTTTAAAAATCTGTTTTTCCTCTTTCTATTTGTCTTAGAAAGGTTGTGCTAATAATTCCGATTCAAGGTTGTACAGATTTATATGTTGGCTCTCATGAGTGCTACTTTGTTTCTTTAGGTAAAAGGTGAATGAGAGCTATGCTGAACGAAATTCAAAACTCATGACTAAATGGTTTTCTTGGTGCAAAGAAAGCTCCAAATGAAGGAAATTTCCCACAAAACATAAATGACTAAGTTTGGTCATGTTTGCCTGGACTTACAACTTCCTCATTTTTCAGAGGAAAGAAGCAATAGTTAGCTTTGTAAATCATTGGCATTCAGGTGTGATGATGGAAGTGAGAATTGATGGAGAAGGACACTTTCTGCACATTAATATTAGAGGTGTTATACTCATCAAAACTATAGAAGATTAGTGAATATGATCTGTAACAAAGAGAAGTGAAATCTTTAATCTCATCAAGAAATAAAGATTTCAAAGGCAGAATTTGATCACGTTTATAACACATATTTTAATATTCCATTCAAGATTATGGGTATTCTTAAGAATAAATGACTAAGAGCTTTGCTTTCAAACGCAATCAACCACATTCTATTTTCACTTTTCTCTGACAGATGAGTTGAAGAGTTTATTATGTTAGTAATTTTCACAAAGAGTACTAAACCACTTTCAGATGATAATTTTCAGTTCTAGTCAGTTCCCATAAGGGTTGAACTGGTGACATATGAAAGACTGGCATATATTAGCAAAACTCTTACTATAGCCATCCAGTTATCTGAAAATGAAGTATTACTTCTTTTACATATGACATAAAGGCTGACAAAATTTAATATCCTTCTGCAAGAGAAAATGAGAAATATAATTGTTATAATAATGCCTTAGAAATAGGTCTGGGGGAAAAAGTGATTATTCATTCTGTTCACACACAACATATTTATTTTTTTCACACATAGGTGACTTCTTTTGTGATCTAGAAAGGATTTTGATACCAACTGATCCATACACAGAGAGAAGGCACAGTTAAATTTCAGAACTGAACAAGGGATGGTGAAAAAGAACTCTTAAGAGAATGTAAAGACAAAAAATGTATGAAAGGACATGTTAGAATTACATTATATTATTTAAAACAACAACAATATACCTTATTCCCCTAATAGCACATCATCTAGAAAACAGGTGGAGGACCAATGGTTCCCTACATATTGGACTACCATTCTGTTAAAATTGAACTATTATCAAAGTGTACAAAGGATAGCAGTATTTGAACATTATTTATATAGCTAGTCCTTGATGTATGACTAATTGAGCCCAGAATTACGGTTGTGAATTTTTGTGATTATAAGTCAATGCATCATGTGATTGGACCTGCTTTCCCCCTCCACTTTTTTTGTGGCAGTTTTTAAGCAAATGCCACAGTCATTAAGTGAATCACCCAGTCATTAAGCAAATCAGTTGTCCCCAATACTTCTAGCAACCATTTTGCTGGAAATTGGAAGTGAATGCCAGAAACCAGCCAAAAAATTACAACAAATTGCAGTAACGTCGTCATGGGATGCTGCAAACAGCTGTAAAGATGAGTCAGTTACCAAATTCCCAAAACGTGTTCACATGACTGATGGTAGTCGTGATGGTGGTAGTGCAGCTATTGTAACTGAACAGTTGTTAATTGACCAGTTGTAAGTCAAGGACTAGAATAGCAATGGCACTTAGACATATACCGCTTCATAGTGCTTTACAGCCCCCTCTAAGCGGTTTACAGAGTCAGCATATGACCCCCAACAGTCTGGGTCCTCATTTAATCCACCTCGGAAAGATGGAAGGCTGAGTCAACCTTGAGCCAGTGCGAAACGAACTGCCAAACTGCAGTAGCCCACAATACTGCATTCTTAACCACTGTGCCACTACGGATGTACTACCTATATTGACCTATAGTTATTAAGAAATAACAAGGTCTTTCAGGACCATTAGCTTGTTTGACATCTGGACCTTCTGCAAACTGTTGTTTTCTTCCAGAAATAATTTCTCTTGCTTCATTAGATCAGTATTTCTTAACCTCTGTAACTTCAAGATGGGTTAACTTCAACTCACAGAAGTACCCAGCCAGCATAGATTATTATCAGCTAACTATTTTGCTCCTCTCCCTCAATGTTACATCTTTCCTTCCATTCATATACAGTGTTTCCCTATATAGTTTCTCTATATAATTTCTTTGTTTGGAGTAATTGGCCAGTACATAGCTTAACATTATTTCATCAAATTTTTACTATTTTTCTGATTTTCCTGATGGCAGTTGAAATATCAAAGCTGATGTGAAGTTAATAAATAGTTGTTTAATATAATTAAGATATTAGTGATAGATGTCTCAAAGGTACTGTTTTTAAAAAAAAGGAAACTGGACTGTTTTTCTTTGAGCAAAGAGAAGCCGCTTTGCTTCTCATTCAAGAAGCTTCATCAATTGTGACTGTATGGTAGTGGGGGATGGAAGGATAGCTTCTGACAGGATGGTAGGGCGGAATGGAAGGATTACAGTCATTTGGTCATTAGCACTCTCTCTGAGCGCCGTTGAGTCTACTTGGGAGTTTATCTTTGCTGTGAATATATTCCCTTAGAACACAATGCTCTATATATCTATTCAGAATTGAAGGAAAGGTTAAAAAAACTGCACAGAAAGTATAACCCGCAGAATATAGATATAAGGTGAAATATAAGATAAGTTTCAGAGAAGAGATATTAGTAAGCATAAGGAAGGGACCTGTCAACAGGTATAGTATAGCAAAACACTTACTTTAGCACAGGAAACAGTGAATGAACATGCCAGTGTTGGCAAATAATCTTAGAACACTGAAGTGTGAGAACTACAAAATACAAACAGAAAGGCATTTTTGATGGAGAGCAGAAATTTATAGATATACACAGGAAAAAAATCAGACTCAACAGTATCAATGACTGCCCAAAGAATCAATCTGGATTAAAGCCATTTGTAAAATAAGATTTTTGAAATACAAAATGAGATTAAGTAGTGATTTCTTTCCAAGAGTTATACAAATGTCTTTGTGCTATTATCAACAAGTTGTGATATTATCTTCATTCGTAAAAAGATGTTTTACCTAATTTAAACAAAAATGAAAAGCAATGCATTTTCTCTAAATCTGCGTTTTTTTGTAAGTGTCCTGTTTAAGAAAGCACACTTTTATTTCTAATCTGATTATGATGTTCAGTGAAAAGGGCAGATAAATCAAAGGAGTTATTAGAGGGCAATTATCTAACTCTAACTATTGACATTAAGCTAAACAGTGTTAAACTTTCATTACTCCAGTGGTCTCCAACCTTGGCAACTTTAAGACTTGTGGACTTCAACTCCCAGAGTTGAAGCTTTGCTGGCTGAGGAACTCTGGGAGTTGAAGTCCACAAGTCTTAAAGTTGCCAAGGTTGGAGACCACTGCATTACTCTACTTATTCTTCTTCTAGAGAAGAAATATTCACTGTCATTGCTTGGCTTATTCCCAAATGGAAATAGGATTGCGGTCAGTCATGAAGTGCCATGGTCAATATCAAATCAGTTTTAAGTTCTACATTCTACATTGGATAGTATTTCTACTAGCCTTAATACTAGTCTAGAATAAAATGTATTTCTCATTTCACCATATTTTTTACAGCTTATTAGCAACAAATGTTAAGGCAAACTATAATTTATGTACCTCTTTATGGAATTTTAAAAAAACAAGTGTTTTAAGCAGTCATGAGAGCAATAATGCTATGTGGGGGGAAGACCTAAACTCAAAATATTTTTTCACTATGCAGCATCCTAATCTTGCAGATTATCTCATTAGTTATTCATACTGAATTTATTTCCTTCACTTACTTAACACCTAGAAGTGTCACATTATGCAAATGACTATGGGCCAATTATACATACTTAACTGCAATAGTGTTCCTGAGGCATATAATTTTTAAAACATAGAAATATTCCATACAGTTGTTAAACATTTTCTTTCGCTTACGTCAGTTTCTTAGATGATTTAAATCCTATATTTTAAGTTAATCGGTATTGGTGATGTCCATAAATTATACTGTTAAAGTATCTTCCAAGGATTGCAGTTTTAAGATTACTCAAGAAAAATAACACAACCTTATTAAAACCTTTTAAATTCAAAATTTATGCATCAGCAATTTTTCCTCTCCAATATATTTGTGTTCATTTAATTTTTGAACCCTGTGTCCTTTCCCCAAGACTGAAAACAGGCTTAACACAATCACCTTTTAAATAATGATTCAGGATTTTTTTTATTCATTTAAATTTCAGTATCATTACAGAAAATGTTATGGTACAGAGTTGTTTAACATTAGTTTTTATTTCTTATTTAATTTCCACATGAATGCTGGTAACACTAATATCTGTACAAGATCAGTCTTTGATTTTTTTTTTTAAAGATTTTAATTCTGTACATTTTAAATGTATTGGTTAAAAAGGCTGTCAGCACTTAAGGAAGCAATTTTTGTTTGTTTGTTTGTTTAAACAAAAGGTATCCAGTTACTGCCCAATAGTACTGAGCTGGGTGGCTGCTGGGATGACAGGTATCCCTGAACGCGCAGCAAGGAGGAAAACCTTGGGGCTTGATCGGGTTCCCAGGGCAGCCACTCTGCTTTTGGCACTGTGCACATCAACACGAGATACGATAAAGAACAAGCAGAAGCTCTCGGTGAAGCAGTTATGAAGCATACTAATAAGGGAAAATCCAAGTGTTGTCTACACTAGTATAAATAAGCAGACAGCCTTGTTTTAAGAGCATAAGTAGTTGAATCTTAAAGATGAGAAAAAACACAAGTTCTGCAGGCACCTACCGCTGTCTACTAAAAGCTACTGCTATTGGAACTAGCATTGAACACACAAAGCAATTGCAAGAAATGAAAAAGTTGCTTTGATATAATCAGAATAAATTCTTTTAAGATTTGTTTTTGAAGTTTTTTTTTAAAGGTATTTATTTAAATCCATTTGAAATATAGTTCAAGGTGTTTATACTGATCAACTTTTATCCAATTCAGAAAAACTAGCTGTGCCGTTGCATATTACAGGATACAGTCAATGATATGTGGACATGCATCAAAACTTTTCTCCTGCTGGTAACATCATAGTCTTCCAATGACCATGACGTCAACCACCTCTCCCTTATGAAGTTCCACATACTGCTCTGTCTTTGGAGGTAGCATCAACAGTCCATTGGCACTGCGCATACTCATCAGACGACTGCTCATCTGATTCCCTATGGAAAGCCAAAAAAATCATTAGCTATAGAACAAGAAATGAATTGTCAGCCTTTCCCCCATAATTTTTACAGTACAATATTAATTTTCATTACCAAACAGCATTATAATATGGGGTGAACTATCCCAATATTTCTTTTATAAAAAGTAATCTTTTTAATCTTAATGGTTTTCCTTTTAAATTATCATCTGAGAATTGCATACTGGCCACGGATATGACAAACCCAGAAGTTAATAGGGCCAAACTACAAACCATCTTTTCAAAGAAGTCTTCTGCAATAAAGCAAACGGCTTAAAAAGTACCAATTGTGGTTAACACAGTCCTGTATTACTAAAACTCTACTGCTGCAGCATGGAGTTTATTAGGGATCAGATGCAGTATTCTTTCTCATTACAGCCGCCTAGATTTGATAGGAAACCAAAGCACAGTGCATAACATCAGAACTATTTCTCTCCTTTTAGGGATATGCAATTTTTTAAAAAAATTGTAAGCAGCCTACAGATGTTACTGGTAGCCACTGAGAAGCTTACATTATTTTATCTTGGTAACCCAAAGTGGATTAGGTTTCATGATTTAGTCTATTGAAAGCTAAACTGATACTTATCTCTTCAAAGGATTAATTATTAATTATTATATTACAGAATTTAAAACCAGATGGTGAATAATAATACTGAAAGTTGTTGTTATAATAAAATGACTGGAATGACATTTCTAAAATAATACTATCACAATAAACTTCATGGAACATAAATCAACATTTAGATATTTATCTGATTTATTTCTAGGGTGCACTGGTAGTAATCTGACTTTTGCATTGGGCAACATGTCCAATTTTTCAAGGCGCAGCTCTTCTCTTCGCAATACAGTAATATTACAGCAAAATCATCTCTTCATCACTTTTAATTAAAGACTTTTCAGCTAGGCTTTTTTCTTTGAGAGACACTTGGAAAAATAAGGAAGCAAAACATAATTAAACTATTTTTCTTTTACATGGGAATATAGGAAACTTGTTTATTGAATCAAACCATTGGTCTGTCTTGTCTAATGCTGTCAATGCTAATGCATTTTTCTAGAATATTATGAGGATTCTTTTCAATTAATGGCAGGTGATGCTGGGATTGAATCTGAGAACTTTTGCAGAATGTGTGTGTTCTAGCTGAACCACACATCCTTTAAGTACAAACTCATTTAAAAGTATTCAAGGGCTGATGCTTAAAGTGCAATTTTTTTAACATAAATGATCCATTACAGTAATTATATCACAATTTCATATGCTCCTAACAAGATTACTGAAACAGCTTTTCAGAGAAGAACCAGCAACAATCTTTTTGACTGCAAAACAGATTCCATAAATGTACAAAGAATAATTTATTATGTTTTATGGTGGAGGAGGCCCAATTAAAACTTTAAAAGGTTTACTGCAATGTTTGAGACTTTTAGTCCTTCTGAAGAATCTTCTAACATAAATATGAGTGGGGAAGGTTAATATTGACAGTGAATCTGGCAATGAGAATATGCACACATTACATTGTTCTTACTTGAAGTTGCATTCTATACATACAAACATACATACGTGTATATTTCTAGTGTATATAAATTAAAAACTTACTGTGTTTCCCTGAAAATAAGACAGGATCTTATTTTCTTTTGGTCCCCCAAAATAAATGCTTGGCCTTATTTTTGGGGAGGTCTTATTATTTTTGAGGTGCAGGAGGCGAGAGCGTGGTCACTTCATGGCTGCTGCTGTGTTGCAATATTTTCGGAGAGGGCTTATTTGAGCGCACAGGCTCAAAAGCCTGATTGGGCTTGTTATCTGGGGAGGTCTTATTTTCAGGGAAACAGGGTAGCATTTTTATTTCGGAGAGGGAATTTTGGGTGAGGGTGTTAAATAGGAAGTTATGACAGCTACGAAGTCACAACCACTTGAAACTATTTCTGTGAGATTCTTACTGTATGGTAAGGCTGTGCAAATCATTCAATGAGGTGCTTTGCTTGTGGAAAAAATGTTCCTCTGCATCTACTACCTAACCCTGTAAAGCAGCCAGGCTCAACTTTTGACTGCCTGTTGGATGGTTTCAAGTATTAGATACAGAAAGATGTTTTATTCAGAAGCTAAGGGTCTTGTTGAATTATTTGCAATACCTACTAATAGTGATTGGAAAAGGAAAATATGGGATATAATAATATAATTGAAGGGTTTGCACCACGCTGTACACAGCAAGTTAAGCTTGTTTTAGTTTTCAAAATGAACATTTTCTCCAAGTAAAGAATCCAGATGCAAAAGTAAAATACCTATTTCATTCCCTAGCCAGACATCTGGTTCATGAATTTTCGTATCAGGAAGCACCAATTTTGTTAATTACTTAGTACTTAAAGGAAATGATGTTCCCGACAGTCAAATAAATCTTTCAATTTTATATATGTAAATAAAATATGTTCTCCTCTCCCCCACCTAGATATTTTCTACATACAATGAAATATTTGATGTCAAGACTTCAAAAGGCAAATAGAAGACACTAGATCTAAGTTGCATCAAGTATACAGTATAATTATATATGCATATACTGGAGACTGAAACAATCAGAAGATGTTCATGCTTCTTGCTTATTTTATAACTGGGTGAGATTCATGAGCCTAATTTGAAGCACGAAAGGATAAAGGCTGGAGAGGGGAATTCCTTAATACTTACATGTTTTTGTTTATAGTTTTAAATATTACATGCTATTCAAAATTAGAGAAAATACCAATCATTTGTGTTTCGTTACATTTCATGTTTCAAACTTGTGAACTCAACAAAAACTGCCAAAGGCAGAAAAAGGTAGTGTAAGTACTAACCTGTACTTTGTGCCCAAGGCAGTGGTTCTTGGTGATGCCAAGTCAGTATGCACCGATGGTATTCTGGACGAGGGTCCAATTTTACATCACATGATAACTGTAGAAAACACACAAATTGAATATAATGACATTAAGAAATTGAAAATGCCCCTCTCCAAGGGCACATATTTAGCTCACAGATGCAAATAACGTGTATGAAATAAAGAGGTTAATTTGATTGGACTAGACCAAATACATGTATGTTGGTTTTGCCCCAAACTTCACTCTTAGTATCTCTATGAATTTATCCTATCATATGTCCTTGGCTCTTTCCCCAAACAATATTGTTGCCAAAGCAACTTTTGACATTCTAAACCAAGGAAAGTTCGAGATAAAAAGGCAATGGAGTAGATACATTTCCATTAAAAAAGGTATTAAATATTTACCTATTATCAGTAAAAAAGCTATGCAATCTGAAATAGTACATTAAACTGATAACTGTAAAATACAGAAAAAAGGAATGTAGGAAAATTATAAGGCACTGGAACAAATGAATGGTTTTTCTGTCTCATAAAAAAATCTGTATTTTTTTGGTGAAATTTGGATTTGTAGGAGCTGTATAAATCTTTATAAACTAAGTTCAAATTGCAATGCTATTATCACTTTGCAAACTAAGTATTTTTATACTACAGATTCCTGTAAGGAAAGTTAGATAGGCCATAGGTTTTAAAAGGGTTGTTGGGGAAGAAACAGCTGTCCATTACTGACATTCCTTGGGCAAGAAACTGTTCAGGGATGAGCTGTTATTTGCTTTTTATCAGCTATTCCAGGCCCACAGGAACTTTAATCTTCCTCTAGGGCTAAAGAGAGAAGATTAGGACAGGCAGGAAGGGTCTCTTACTTTATGTCTATGTAAAATTCACTAATGCCTCATGTGGACTTGAAAATGGTGTCTAATAATGATTTGGAGGTGTAGAAATTAGCTGCATGACCAAGACTTTTAACTGAGCATCTTTCCTTAGAAGCAATTTTTTAAATCATATCCTTATTTTACTGACAAAATAGGAGCATCCATATTCTATTAAAAATAATACAAAAATCAATGGTAAAATCAATAGTTTACTGATCAAATACTGTCCACTCTCAATAGTTATGATTCATCTTAAATGCATTTCTGTAGTGCTTTCTCTTTTTACAATACCTCACCTGAATTCTTTGAACTCTAGGCTATTTTAAGGTTATTTCTTCAGCTCTGAGATACTAGTGCAACTAAGCAGAGCACCTCACAAACTCACCTTTTATTTGAAAACTCTTACCCTGGCTTTTATAATAGTTGGACGAGGATCCAGAATTCCTTGCATCTTCCTCAGTGCTGGGACAACAAAAAGATTGCAGGTAACAACTGCTGACACAGGGTTCCCTAAAGATTAAGAAACAGTTGTTCGATAAGTTACTTGAGAATTGTTTCAAGAATAAGAACATTTGTTACTTTTGAAATAAATTGTGCTTCATAAGCAAGAGTCTTTTCAAACCTTTTTAAAGGAATATTTGATGAACTGAAGAGCAAGAATGATTAATAGCATAGTCGATTAAAAAACACTTTTGATTCAGAAAAATAAGACCATTGTGATTGTTACATATGGAAGATATAATGATAGACAGCATGACTAAGATATTTGCAGTAAGGAACATGACAATTTGCACAACATTTGGTTTAAAATTTATTTGGTATGTATGAACATAAATGAAGAGATTTATAATTTAATATACCTTACCTGGGAGCGCGAAGATGATTTTTCTTACCCCATCAATATCCAAGGTTGCAAAGGTTGTAGGTAACCTAGGAAGTGATGCCAATTGTTAAAATTATGAACTAAAGCCTTAATTATAAAATTTGTCAATAACTTTAAATATTTTTATTGCCTCATTTCTGCTATCTTCAACATTCTTGGAAAATGCAATGATTCTCTTAAAATACTACACAGGAAATAAATGTAAATTAATAGTATTTCACAATTGGGCCGGGGTCTTGAGGCCGTCATGGACTGGATGAGGATTAACAAGCTTGTGCTCAACCCAGAAAAGACCGAGTGGCTGTTGTGTTTCCCTCCCAAAGATTTGGCCAACATTCCAACACTCAGGCTGGGTGGTCAAATTTTACACCCCTCAGAGAGGGTTCGCAATCTGGGAGTCCTCCTGGATCCACAGCTGTCATTCGACCACCATTTAGCGGCTGTGACCAGGGGGGCATTCGCCCAGGTACGCCTGGTGCGCCAGTTGCGACCCTACCTGAACCGGGAGGCACTCACAACAGTCACTCGGGCCCTTGTGATCTCTAGGCTGGAATACTGCAATGTGCTCTACATGGGGCTGCCCTTGAGGAGCATCCGGCGACTTCAGTTAGTGCAGAACGCGGCCGCGCGAGTGATCGCGGGTGCACCCCGATTCACCCGCATAACACCTATCCTCCGCGAGCTGCGCTGGCTACCTGTCGATCTCCGGATGCGCTTCAAGGTGCTATTACTCACCCATAAAGCCCTACATGGCAGTGGATCTGGATACTTGAGAGACCGCCTTCTGCCGATTACCTCCCTACGACCTATAAGATCTCATAGACTGGGCCTCCTCCGCATTCCATCGGCCAGCCAGTGTCGGCTGGCAACTACAAGGAGGAGGGCCTTCTCAGCAGTAGCCCCGACCCTTTGGAACGAGCTCCCCGTGGAGATTCGTACCCTCTCCACCGTCCAAGCCTTCCGCATAGCCTTGAAGAACTGGCTCGCCCGTCAGGCCTGGGGATAAGGACCGTTACCCCGCCCGAATACTGAATGTATGGTGTTGATTTTATTATATGTTGTCGTCTTAATGTTGTATTCCCCCTCCCTTGGTTTTCTGTGAGCCGCCCTGAGTCCCCTCAGGGAAAAGGGCGGCCTACAAATGTTAATAAAACCATAAAACCATAAACCAATTCCATCGTCTTTCCCATTAGAAAGCCAGAGTTCAGCTAATAAAACCCACCAAATTAGCAATATCTTGTTAATTGCATGACTGATTTTTTCAACATGAATTCATCTTTGTTATTGTACATCGAGTCAACTATTTTCATTTGTAACCCAATTATTTACCAGATGATCAAAGTGTATTAATAATAATGTTCCAAATAGCTTGTTTGCTACATCCTCCAACTTCACTTTCCAATGCTTAAGAATTATCTTCCATTGTTCAATGAGATGCAATTAACATTCCAAAGATGAAGCACTTTCAAAGTATTTTACCTTTTTAAAAATAAAAATAAAGTGTAGCTGTATAATTTGGAAATAAATCAATGAGATGAACTCACAAAAACAATTTACTGCAAAGGGATTTAGTTTTCAGTGGTTTTCATATGCACAATTAAAAGATTTATTATAGATAAAAAGTAATTGGAACTGAAAAACAAAAGGAATTTGAAAATGAATTCTGTACACACGAACATGTGATTGTTAAAATGTATAAACTTTTGCTGAGGTTTGAAGCAAAATAACAAATTAAAGAATGTATGATAAAATGGGCTAAGAATTCTGGTTTGGACTAATGGGAGAGAAGGTGATGGAAAGAACTGAAATCCAAATGGTGTTACAATTTAAGAGAGAATTTTTACAAAATGAGATGGGATATGACATCAGAAAAATAACTAAGATGTATAAAGGTACTTCTTATCAATGCTGCAACTGTGGAAAACATAAAACATGCATGGTGGCCTCGTGAAAAAGCAAAAAGGTTGTGGCCCAGCAGGAGCCGTTGGAGCTGCCACCAGACTTCGACAGTGAGGGGCCCTATGAGTCGGCCTTGGAGGATGTGGAGGACCCTGGACAGGGTTCCGACTCAGAGCAGGGCGCAGAGAGACTGGTTGGCCACCAGGTGGCGCCTGAGCCTTGGACCAGTGGGGAGGAGACAAGGGAGAGTGATCCAGAAGCCAGCAGTGAGTTGTTCCTGGATGCACGCCATCGAAGAGCTACTCAGCGTCAGGAACGATTACGCAATTACCGTAATTGCGCTCAGCTGGTGGTCATTAGGCTCCTCTCCAGACTATAAAAAAGATTGCTTGTGACACCCCTCTTGCAGAAGTCAACGCATTGACTAAAGAGAACGTAACGTAACTAACTTGGCAGGCTGGATTGCTGCCAAGGTTTGTCTGAATTGCTGCCAAGGTCCTTATCTCTTTGTTTGCTTGGCTTTCAGCAACCGAGATTTTGGCTTCTTCCTATTAAAAGTACATTCTAGTTAAGCTTGCCTCGGTTTTCGTTACTGGATGGAGGAGGGGGTCAGAACAGGATACTAATACATATAATGATACAAAGAATTCTAAAGATTAACCATTCAGATAAAATAAGAAATGTTAGTACTAGGACTTATAATAACTAATTAGAAAAGATCTATGGAGGATTGGCTTTGCATATGGTAATTGTAATAAAAATACTACATGCACAAAGATGGAAAAATACTGAAACACCCACAACTGAGGAATGGATTGTAAATAGGATAGAATGGCAAAATTGACCTGTTTGATCTGGGGTAAGATAGCAAGTACTTTAATTAAAGACTGGAAAATTTGTTATGGATGTTTTGGTGTAAATGAAAAGAAATGAACTGGTGATTTATGGATCTGCTGATTAAAAAGAGTTGATTATGGGAAGAAAAGAATAATGCTGAAATTTTAATGAAGAAGATAATAATTTAATGAAGAAGATAACCAGAAGATCAAAAACCATTTCTTTATCTATTTTGTATTTCTTTTTACACTTATCTTATTTTTTCACTTCACTAAAATTATTTTTTAAAAAGGAATTAAGTTAATGAGAGCATCTTGCCCTCTGTACATGATTAAGATAACAGCCTGACTTCCTAAGTTGTAATCATGTGGTTAATGGAAAAGTGAAACCAAGATCTTCCTGCCCACTTTAAGGAAACAAGACCACCATACCAGCTATCTTTTGAGAGACCAGAGACATGTGGATTCTTAAATCAAACATTAATATGAACTCTGAATAATGGCAGTATGTTTTGGATTAGTATGTTTAGCATTTGGATATTTAATATATGAGAATGCTATACGAAAAAATGCTACCTGTTGAAATTAATTACAATAGTGTATAATTTCAACAGGTAGCAATATGGCTCTGCTTACTTTATGTATTTATTTATTCAATTTCTATAGCCACCCATCTCAATCAATGACTATTTTAGTGACATCCATTCATTTTCTCCTCTATATTATTAAAGTTTGTTTTATTTAGTGGTTTCCAGTCATCACTAAAAAATTTTTTATCACTGAATGTGTATTAGCACTAGTAAATGAAGTTATAAAAATATTTGAGGCATCCCTGAAATGTCAATTTATATGAATTAGTACATCATAATACTCGATAAGCCTGAATGTGTAAGAAAAATAGGGGAAGAGGGAGAAGCTGGAGGTAATGTTGCAAGAGGAGGAGAAGAAAATATCTTTTCCCACAACTAAACAGGTTATTATATTTAAAACAAATATGTGCAATGCAAAGCATACTTTGAAAAGAAAAGAAAATGACATCTACACCACTGTGTAGCTCTAAAATGCTCCATTTTTGGGCTGAAGCCACAAGTATTTGCTCTAATTTAAGAACACAAAATCCTTATATTTAGGTAAGATCATCATTCCTCCCAAGGGTGTGTAGTCCAGACATCAGACATTTTCATATCATCAATCATCTGAATGTTTTAATGAAGGGAAAGAGTGGGGGAGTCCAGTCCTTCCTGCTTCTTGTTTTGTTAAATAAATCTGATTCCAGATTGAAGTTTGTTTCTCCCATGATAAATTTTGAGCTTCCTTTGCCCCTTTCAGTTTTTCCTATTGCTGTCATCTGACATAGGCCAGAGCCACCTTGATAAACTTGGTATTTACAATATTTACTTAAAAGGAAGACAACTCTGAATTTAAAATGAGAAAGAAAAATATACCCCAAAACATTACAAACATAAGCACACATCCCAATTCTCCCACTTTGTCAACCTCTGATTACCAACATCAGTTGAAACCAGTTATGGAGGTTTGAGGTTATCCTTTTTCATATATGTAAAGTGTGTGGTGTGGCGTGGTTTGTGTGTGTGTATTTACCTTAACTGAATCATTGCTCATTAAAATGAATTGCCCATAAAAGTATCCTGTTTACAAAGCTGACTGATCCCTGTCTCCGTATACCAATCATTTTCTCAATTAAACAATTCCCAATTGTCAGTCGCAAGAAAACAAATAAATGCATCTCTTCCCACTGCTTTCTTTTGGCGTGAACAGCAAAAAAGAAGCAAAACATGCTACACATAGAAACAGAAATGAATGGGAAAAAAAAGAGGGGGCACAAAATTAAATGAAGATGAACTGCACTGACCACACAAGGAAAGACTGAGAAAGCCTTGTTGAGGTATTAAAAATGCTGAGCAGGCAAAGCCCTCTCAAACGATCTAAGTTAACATTCAAAAGCATCCATGCTTTTTAACGAGATCCTATCTGACTAGTACTCCTTCTTCATTCTTTTGTTTTCAACAGGTTCTTCTATCTTAACAGGAGTAAAATGTTCTTCTTCTGCACCATTTACAGTGAATTGTATGAAGATATCTTACTAATAATTAGCATGATTATTTAGCAGCACTTGTAGTGGAATAATTTTGGAGAATAAAGTGGCAATGTAATATTTCTTATTAGAACATGGTTTCTTGGGTTATTAGGCAAAGCATTAAGCTCTCAATATTGTCCAGATTATATGCAAGATTAATGCTACATAAGAAATATTACTTACCCTGGTTTCATAAAAACCCTGCCAAAATGAATCTGGGCATGAAGATCAATATCCAGCACCTGTTTAAGATAGTCCTATTTGGAAAAAAAAGAACCAAAAAGGGATTGTAGGATATTAATTAAGATATTTGTAAGATGAACCATCATCCAGTCCTAGAAGCTAAGGAGGCATAGATCAAAGACATAGATAATATATTTGTTTCAAGAATAGGCAACCAGAATTTACAGGCTAAGATAATGCACTTGTAAATTCAAATTTCAAACCATCTATGCAAAAAACCACATCAAACATCCAATAAATGCTCTTTTCCCTACAGTTTGGGAGAGGGCAAAGTATCAGAAAGTTTTTTTTAATTAAAAAAAACCCAACCTCACCAACTTCCCAATTTTGGTTCTCATTCCACTCAAGACTTCTTTGAACCCTACCAACAGATTATTCAAATCCTTGCAAATCTTGGCAAAAAGAGATTGCACACCCCAGTTTATTGAATTTGTATATAATTTCCTCCTCAAATGGTGTTAAATGATGTCAATATAAATGTCTCCATATAACAACGTAATAAAACTGTTAACAACATAAAAGGGCAGCACAAAAGTGTAATTTTGCATAGACGGTAGAATGCTATTGTTCCTTTATTAAGAGGAGTATCAACTGCTCAGATGTTTCAGAACTGATTAGTATATCTCAATCTTTTTTTATTTTTGAAGTTTATCCAACATACTATTCCTCTAACAACAAATGGCAGGGAACATCATGATCCAGAGCATTTAGACTTTGCACAGATGTTGATAGTGTTTGAAGCAGGAAAGACTGCTTTGAATTTGGCATTATCAGCACTCTGTACCTGCCAGATGCTCCTTAAAGAAGCCACATCTTTCCCAGAGCTTGTATATATTTCTATGGGCTCAGAAAAGTTTACATTTGAGATAAGGAGATGGCAATAAGCTGTCCTGTAAGGAGAATCAACAACAAGACAAAGGGTACTCATGCTGACTCTGAATACTGGCAGTGCTACAAGATTGCTGTCTTTTTGATGGCCTTAATATCAGGTCCTTAAGTTCAGTACCCGAAGATTTCCCTCTATTACTTATTTCTAAAAGAGTTTTCATCCCACTACTTTATTTTAAACTTAAACCATTTGCTTTGATCCAATACCATCTACCACACATACCTTTTCTCCCATTGACACCCCGCCTGATGTGATGATAACATCAGCACGGCTGATTCCTTCATTCAAGGCGTTAAGTAAATCATCTGGGCTGTATGATGACAATATGAAAATAGATTAATGGTAACATATGTGTAGATTTTTATGTACTTCAAAGGAAGAAGTACAAAAAGTTACAACTTTTATTTTCATCAGCAGGAAGAATATAAATTACAAGAGGAGGACAACCGAGAAACATAATAGGAGGCACAGAATTTTGTATGTTTACTGGGAATATTAATTGAATGCAGAAGAGATTTCTCTGGCCTGCAATAAGCTATTTCAGGCTGACTCCCAAGAGAGAAATATAGCTACTTCAAGGTTACTATACCACTATAAATTAAATTGATGGGATATAGCAGAAAGTTAAGCAGCATTCAGAAAAGGAGGAAAAGAAGAAATATTTTTTTTTAAAAAAAACAGTCTCCAAAAATCTCAGAATTCATACAGAGGCCATGAAATGAGATATATCCATGGTATTTGTGGCTTCTCATTCCTACTCCAGAGCTGTTACAAGACACAAGTATTCTGCTCAGACTGAATTATTCATGAAGTTCTTCTTATTTATGGCTGCAGATTGGTCTTATCAGCACTTGACAAGATCCAATCCACAGCAAAGAGTCTGCTGCTGATCTACTAAGTCTCATAGTCCTATTTCTTCTCACTTGTTCCTCTTACATTATTAATCTTAAACTTAATATATAAATTTAATTCACTGTAATAGGCGAACTATACCTTAAGAGCTGTTTTGGTTATAATACATACTACTGCAGCTAATTAACAATAGGCCCTGCATTATGGAGGGGCCCCTTTAGGCAGACCATTTTGTATTTTCAGCCTTATGCACCACATAACTGCCCTTTTCATACCGTAACTGCCGCACATAGTCTTTTCATTATGAGGTGGATGACAAATTAATTAATTAAATTAAGAATTAAAAATAAATACATTGGTTAGAACAGTTTTATTCTTGCCATGTTAACCGTGTAAAAGCAACAAAGAAAATGAAAAATAAATCTGTTAACCCTGATAAAAAATATGCTGAGATCCCACAATTTAACATTTTAATTCTTATCATAGCACTACTGGGACTACTGGATTAAAATGGAATTTGCTTTGGCTGTTCTGATAATGAAACACATTTCCTTGAGAATAAGCACAATTTGATACAAAGAAAGTAACATTTTCTTTTAATGTTATGGACATGAAATAAATGAGCCCATTTAATCATTTAGATTAAATCCATGTAAACGTTTTAAAAATAAAAATCCTGTGATAACTGTCTCCTTCCATTAAAAGTATTCAGGAACTAATGCTGACCTTATTTGCTACTGCCCCATCATAAGCAGTCCTCTGGGTGGTCATTTGTCCTTCCTCCTGAATTACTGAGACCTGGATGCCAAGATCCAGATCAATAGTCTCCAATGATCTTTTCTTCATTCCATACATAATGTCAGGCTTCTTCTATCAGCCAGGACTGAAACTAGTTTATTACAAGAAACAACTGTCTCAGAGATCTGATAAATAAGATTTATTATGAAGACCATAGTAATAGCTCAGCCATTGCTCTCAGGCATTGCTCTGCTTCTACTTCTCTAAGATTCCTTTTTAGGCTGGAAGAAGCTTCACTACTATCTCAGTATAACTCCAGTATTTATTGGTTTTTATTTTGCTTTTGCTTTTCTTCAGGTTGTTCTCAGCTGTTTCTGCTTCTCTTTATTTGGTCCCCTGACGTCTCAGCTATTGCTCTTTGCTGTCGTCTTCTCAGACTTGTGTTTTCTTCCTTCCTGATAAAATTATAGTCTCCAGCCACCTACCTCAATTTCTGCAATAACTCCCAAACATGCCTACTTTATAGGGATAAGATTTTGATAATTCTGGTGATAATAACATGGAGAAGTAAGTATTCTGTCATATAAGTTAGTACCTGACAACTAGAGAATCTTCTGATTAGATTTTTTTAAATGTGAAGGAAGGGGAAAAAGAGACTTTATTTCAAGCATCTTCCTGGAAAGTCCTATTCAAAGACTGGGGCATTCCAGAATGCAGCGCACATGTGGCAATCTGAGTTACAAGGGAAAGGACTGCATACTGAAGCTTTCTCAAAAAATCACATATAATGCTAGCTTTTTCTTTCTGTCATCACTGCCTCATCACATTTACTTCTGAATAAGACAAATCAGTAGATAGTTGTGAATTTAAATGGGATAGTTGTGAATCTAAATGGAAAAATCAGTAGATAGTTGTGAATCTAAATTGTCTGCTAGTACAAACTTTAACCTTATCGATATTGTTGCAAATGTTGCATGGTGTTCAGCTTACATACTTTTTATCATCCTTTACCCAGAATAAAACTATACTGATGAAGAGGGAAAGTAGGCAGCCAACTCAAAAGGTCACCTCAGAAATGTACTGAATTTCCAAACAGCAACATTAGTGATTGCTCCGCATAGCACAAAGCAAATAAAACAGATTGCTAATACAGATCGACATGTAATCCTTCGGTGGCTCAATTCTTCATTTAGTTAAAATAGTGCTAGAAAGAATTATTTTATATGAAATATTATTTCTTATATTATGTACTGTTCATAGAACATATTTCCAAGACCAAACTGTGATACCTCTAGACAGACTATATCTGAATCAACAGTGATGTCATCACACCTAATCAAAGAGACATCATGTTTATTTAATTACTCTATTGTTCCTTCCCTTAATTTGTAAATAAGACTATCAAGCAACACATAGTGAATTATAAATCAGCAGTATTATGAACAAGCAATATAGGTCAAAACAAACAACAAACTCTGAGACAATGATACAACACCAGAATTAGGTTAGAGAAGCTGGTTGTTATTTTCAGGTATCCAGAAGGCTGCAAAAGCAGAATAACAAGCCATCTTGTTCTCTACAGTTTCTAGCCTTCTCTCGTGAAGCATAAGATAACATGCAATCTGCTGTAGATGGGGCTGCCCTTGAAATGTATTCGGAAGCTTCAGCTGGTGTAAAATGAGGCTGCACAAACTATATTAGGATGCCCAGAGAAGGGCACATGGGTCATCTCCATGAATGCCAATGGGCACCAGTTTGCTTCTGGATCCAATTCAAGGTGTTGGTTGGAGCCTATAAAGCTGTACATGGCATGGAGCCAAATTACCTACAGAACCAGCTTCACCTCATTACATTAGCCTGCCACATATGGTCAGGCAGGGAAGGTGTGTTGCAGATCTTGTCAATTAAAGAACTCCAACTTTTCTGGCAGCCTTTTCTGCCATCCTGTAAAATATTCTCCCTCTGGGGGAGAGGCAGATGCCCTCACTGTGCTGACTTTCTAAAGAGGAGTTAAAACAAAGCTCTGAAGCCTCATGTGAGGAGCCCAAAGAAGCATAAAGCTATGGGGCTGGTTGGTGCCCTGAGAGCTACCCCTTCACATTTTTCACAGGATTTAATTGTTATTCTTGTCTCCTTCCAAAATTTTAATTCTAACATTCTAACATTTATATGCTGTTTTCGTATTTCAATATTTAATTGTACCCTGCCCAGATTCTTTTCGAAGAGATGGGTGATTCAAAAATGTGAAAAACAAACAAGCAAACAAAAAATTAGGGATCCAATCTGGGACAGTCACCGGGACCAGAGGTTTTGTCTTCTGAGCTTTCAGACTTGTGCTGGAACCCATCTCCAGGGAGGTTCGCTTTCATTCGTGAAATAAAATTTAAGTATCAGCTAAGAACTTTCTCTGTGTGGCAAATGGATGTCAGGGGACAAAGTGTTGGCTTGGCTTTTTCTTTGAACTTTAAGTTTTCAGCATGGCCATTCAGTTTCAAACATTACATGTTTAACAAATCAAGTACCGTATTTTTCAGAGTATAAGACGCACCTTTTTCCCTCAAAAAAAAAAAGGCTGAAAATCTGGATATGTCTTATACACTGAATACAGCATTTTTGGCTTCCTAAAACCCCGCCCCCTTTGCAAAAATGGCCGTGCAGAGCCTTTAGGAGGCTTCCAGGTGCTCCTGGGGGCTGGGAAGGACATAAATGAGTGAAAAATGGGCCATTTTTTGCCCCCCAACCCCTAGGAGCACTTTATAAGCCTCCTAAAGGCTATGCATGCCCTTTTTTTTGACAAAAATGGGCCGTTTTATGCTCGTTTTTACTCCCCCCCCAGCCCCAAGGAGCACTCTACAAGCCTCCTAAAGGCTATGCATGCCTTTTTTTTTACCATAAAGGATCCGTTTTTGCAAAAAAAAAAAAGGGCCATTTTTGGGAGGTCTGCAGAGTGCAAAAACTTTTTTAACAAATTTGCCTCTTCAAAATCTTGGTGTGTCTTATACTCCAGTGCGTCTTATACTCAGAAAAATATGGTAAGTTTAGTCAACACAAATCTTAGTTCAATAAGCCAAAGTAGAGCAAAGTTTTACTTGACCTTCATTTAAAATCTCTCTTGGTTAGATTACTTATTTCTGCTGATGTGCTTAATCCCATATGAGAAATTTTGCTTATTAAATCTGGCAATCACCCATATTAACCTGATTATATCACTAGTTTAAAAGACATAGCTATTATGAAACAATATGGCATGAGAGGATGTGGGCATTGGGAGCTGAAACAAGTACAGTTCCAATTTATTTCTCTACAGATCATTAACAAATTCCACAGATCACTCCTAAAATACACTCCTATAATATCTTCTTGCTTTAATCTTTTTTCTTCAGTTGATTTGGTCAACTGCTGAAATTAGTTTTTATCATTCAAAAATACAATTCTCACTAAACGAGGAGTCAGTAATCATAAAAGAGCTTTGGAAACTCTGTCTGCAACTGTAACAACAACAGAGTGCTATAATGCCCCCAACCAGTGGTGGGTTTCAAAATTTTTTAGAACCTCTTCTGTAGGTTTGGCCTGCTTTGTGGGAGTGGCTTGCCGGCCATGTGACCGGGGTGGGAGTGGCTTGCCAGCCATGTGAACCGAGTGGGAGTGGCTTGGCAGTCATGTGACTGGGTGGGCATGGCCAACTTGTAAAATGTGATGAAACTCACTTAACAATGCTCTTGCTTAACAACCAAAATGTTGGCTCAGAAACTCTGAGCCAACACACAGAAGCACAGAAATCTTAAAGCTGTCAAGTTACAAGACCCTTGCACCCCTAACCCATTAGAAAAAATCCCCCCAGGGGTGTTCAAACTTGACAGCTTTAAGACTTGTGGACTTCAACTCCCAGAATTCTTCCTCTCTCTCTTCATCTTGATGATGTGCGGATGGGCGGGGGGAGGGAGCTGGAACCGGTTCTAAACGGCACTGTAGATTTGTGGAACCTCTTCTATAGAAGAGGTTAGAACTGGCAGGAACCCACCCCTGTCCCCAACCCTTTCTGGCTCTGTGGACTGGCAGTGACGGCGGTGGGGGATGTTTTTGCGTGCACGGCTGCTGCTTACACAAATAGAGCTTCGCTTGCATGTTCACCTGCCGCTTGTGCAGCCTGGTTCCCAGTAGGTTATAGCCTGGTACTGGGAAATGGACCAGGAATTGGGGACCTCTGCTATAATGAATTGTTTTAGAACAATGGTATCATGACATTATACAAAACATACCCAGAAAAATGGAAAATAATAGAAATCTGTAATCTATCTGAAAGTGAACAAAACAAAACAAAAACAAAAACAACCCTAAGCTCTGTGTTCGAGAAAGTTATCGAGGCATGAAAGCATTCTTCCTGCTTATAGTTTTGCAGTCAAACTCTTATTGTACAGCTGTCATAAGTAAGCTCTGAGCTCCGTGGTGTAGAGGCAAAATTTTATATAAGTAGGAAAAAAACCTGATCCTGTTCTTGACAGAGATTTAAAGAACTAGAAAGATCAGATTTACTGATTAACTTGTATATGTAACCTGCTAAGGAATATTGAGTTCTAGCACCAAGAGACAGAGTGAATCAAGATTATGAGTAAGTAGGTTGCCCATAAGCCCACAAAAACTCCAGTGTTGCAAACTGCAAAGCAGATGTATGGGACTTGAACTGTACTTTAGCTTAGCCAATAGAGAAAGAGACAGAGGCAGAATGCAATAAACTACAGACTTGATTTACTGCTTTGAAAACAATCTGGTTTCTGCTTATAACAGATTACCCCTTCCTTTTTATAATCAAGAAAATGAGAAATGAATAATGCAATATTCTCTCAGAGAAAATGCTGATAGTGTCTTAAACAAGTCTGATGGATGCAATGAAAAAGAGAAGTGGTGGAGT
The DNA here is from genome assembly GCF_051295495.1 of Thamnophis sirtalis. Taxonomy (NCBI): domain Eukaryota; kingdom Metazoa; phylum Chordata; class Lepidosauria; order Squamata; family Natricidae; genus Thamnophis; species Thamnophis sirtalis. Next base: position 107,474,208 of record NW_028261381.1, on the reverse strand, counting down.
TGAATTTATGTCCTGCTACATTCAGTTTCCATCCCTACTTGTTCAAACTGCAGATTTGATTCCCAGATTTATGTGGAGGCATGTCAATTAATAGTAAATAAGGAGCCCTCTTGTTTTAGTTTACATTTTTTATCCTTCCAACTATAAATAAACCCTACTAAATTCAGTGGCTTCCATGCTTTAATATGTATACACTGCAGTTTTAGACATATAAACTGGAATAATGGCATATGGCTATAATTCCTAGCATGTATTTTTATATCTTGTATTGGGAGTCAACCCCACAGCACTGCGATTCTTAATTTGATTTTAATATTAATGTTTTGTTTGCTTGCTTAGAAAATTTAATCTGATTTCAAACTTACATCTGACTTTAAATAAACTAGACAGTGGACAAATGTTTAGCATAACTATTTAATTCAGGGATGTCAAACTGGATTTCTTCGAGGGGCCGGATCAGCACTGTAGTTGTCCTCCGCAAGCTGGGGGAGGGACGGGATGGATGGCAAATGGGACGGATGCCTCCTGCATCACCCTGCCAGCCAAAACGAGGTGCTGGGGGGGGGGCATGTGTAGCCCCCTGTGCCCGTTTTCACTAGCAGAAGCACAGTCATTTGCTATTTCCAGGCTGGCTCCGCAGGCCAAATCTAAGCACCCAGCAGGCCGGATCTGGCTCATGGGCCTTGAGTTTGACACCCCTGATTTAATTGATTAAAATCATATGAATAACATTCGATTTACAACCATTCATTTAGTGATCGTTCAACGTTACAGTGCACTGAAAAAATGACTTACGACCATTTTCACACTTACGGCCAGCATCCCCAGGGTCACATGATCAACATTTGGACACTTGGCAACTGGCATGTGTTTATAACATATGCAGTGTCCCGAGGTCATATGATTACATTTCACAACCTTCTGATCAGCAAAGTCAATGGGGAAGCCAGATTCACTTAACCTGTGTTACTAACTGAAGAACCACAGTGATTCACTTACTGAGTGGCAAGAAAGGTCATAAAATGGAGGAAACTCACTTAACAACTGCCTTGCTTAGCAACAGAGATTTGGGGCTCAATTGTACCTGTATATCTTGATGTCTTTCCATAAAACATAGCTTTCTTTTCAAATTGTAGGAGAGGCCAAGGAAGAGGTCAAACAATTTTGAAATTTTAACTTTAAAAGTTTTTAAACACTCAGATTGCCTTAATAAGTTCACATAATTAATGTAAAATTGATTGTCTTTAAAATAAATAAAATTCCCACTGACTCATCATTTATATGTTAACACAAGAAAAAGTAGACCTCCACAAAAGTTGTCTATTTACATGAAGTTCATTGCAGTTCAAGGGAATGTCCTAAACAAAAGCGATGACTATAATGAAGATGAGAAAAATTCCTGCTTCTAAAAATTGGGAAATTTAAGGGGACACATTTTCATATATAATCAAAGAAGACACAACGAAAATAGAAAAAATATTACAATACATGATATATGACATTCACCAGATTGAAATCTATAATCAGAGAAATTAATCTAGTCTACTTTATGTATATCTAAAAGCATTATTTAAAAAACAGCATGTTTTGACAGGGCATAATGTCACAGAAACCTTTTTACTAAACAGATAGTCCTTTATTTAACATCACAATTGGGACTGCTAATCTATGCTTTGATAAGTGAGTCTCATCCAATTTCATAACCTCTTTTGTCACTGTTTATAAGCGAATCTGGCTTCCCCCATTGATTGTGTTTATTGGAAACCCCCCTGGAAATGTTGCAAATCATGTTCACATGATCTTGTGACATTGCTGCCATTGTAAATACATGCTGGTTGCCCAAATTTTGTTAAATGGCTGCGGAACACTGCATCAGTCGTAAGTGCAAGGACCAATCATAAAGCACTATTTTCAGTGCTATTGTATCTTCAAAAAGTTGTTAAATGAATGATAATAAGTTGATGATTACCCTGTATTGATATTTAGCCAATCCAGTTATTCATGCTAGAGGTGGCCATTCTTGTATTCACTGCTTTATTTCTGCTTAGATTGCAGAGATGGCCAAAATGCTTTTTGCAAAGCAATGCATTAATGCAATAATAGAATTTTAACCAAATCTCGTTCTGGCCATCCAGAGCTACAGTCTTCAAAAGAAGCTAGTTTTGGAAAATTGAAGGATAAGAAATAAGATTCTTCCCATCAGAAGGATGAAATGAGTGGTAATAGTGATAACTACCAGCAATATACTGGTATGTCTTTCAAAGCAAATTAACAAAAATAACAGCTAAATAAACTTTGGTCCAAGAGGTAAAAAGTGGCACAATTTAACAAGATATAAAAATAATAATATTTCGGTAGCAAAAGCAAAGAGTTATTTTGCACATACTTATCTCCTACAATCCCCAGGTTGATTGTCGGATATCCATGCTCTTGAATTGTTGCTAAAAGAGTTGAACGATTACTATCTCTAATCTTTCCTGGTAACAAGTCATCTTCAGGATTCAATAGCTATAAAAAATAGTAATAGTATTATGGGGGAAATGGGTCAAAATAATTAATTAGGAATAGATTATAGTCAAATTAATTGAACCGTGAAACCACATTTGTTACATATAATAATCTTAAGACTGTGAACAGGTACTCACTTATAATATTTGTGTGCACCATTACAGTGAACAAACAATTTCTTGAAGATTTGTAAAAGTCTAAATTCAAGCACTTTCCGAGATATTAAAAGAAGTTGCTAAGATCTTCTTTGAAGTTGTTGAGAAGGAGAAATGTGTAGATGGAATTTTATTAGCAATATTTTATATGGTTGGGATGCATATAGCCTTGCATGATGCTTTCCTAAATTAAAAATTTAGGACACCAGGGAGGTGACGCGGGGCTGGATCCAGGCGATGGTGAATGCCTCTCTTTGGGAGGGTTTCTTTCCACCGGCATTGAAGGTAGCGGTGGTGAGACCCCTCCTGAAGAAGCCATCACTGGACCCAGCCAGTTTGAACAACTACCGTCCAGTCTCCAACCTCCCCTTCATTGGGAAGGTTGTTGAGAAAGTGGTGGCCTCGCAACTCCGGCGGTCCTTGGATGAAGCCGATTATCTAGACTCCTTTCAGTCTGGTTTCAGGCCTGGCTACAGCACGGAAACCGCTTTGATCGCACTGACCGATGATCTCTGGAGAGCCAGGGATGGAGGTCATTCCTCCATCCTAGTGCTCCTTGACCTCTCAGCGGCCTTCGATACCATCGACCATGGTATCCTTCTGCGACGGTTGCGAGAGGTGGGGGTGGGAGGTACCATTTTTCGGTGGTTCTCCTCCTACCTCTCGGAGCAGTCGGTGTTAGTTGGGGAGGAGAGGTCGACCCCTAGGCCCCTGAAATACGGGGTTCCTCAGGGTTCGGTCCTGTCCCCCCTGCTATTTAATATCTGGGTGAGATCATTCGACGGCACGGGATAAAACACCATCAATATGCGGACGATACACAGCTGTATCTGTCTGCCCCGTGCCAACTCAGTGAAGCGGTTGACATGATGTGCCAGTGCCTGGAGGCTGTTAGGGTCTGGATGGGGGTTAACAAGCTTGTACTCAATCCAGACAAGACCGAGTGGCTGTTGTGTTTCCCTCCCAAAAACTTGGTCAATATTCCATCACTCAGGCTGGGGGGTGAAAATCTATGCCCCTCAGACAGGGCTCGCAACTTGGGGGTCCTCCTGGATCCACAGCTGACTTTAGAACACCATTTGTCGGCTGTGACCAGGGGGGCATTTGCCCAGGTTCGCCTGGTGCACCAGTTGCGTCCCTACCTGGACCGGGAGGCACTCGCAACAGTCACTCACGCCCTCGTGACCTCAAGACTGGACTACTGCAATGCGCTCTACATGGGGCAGCCCTTGAAGAGTATTCGGAGACTTCAACTCGTCCAGAACGCAGCCGCGCGAGCGATTGTGGGTGCACCTCGGTACACCCACGTTACACCTATCCTCCGCGAGCTGCACTGGTTACCGATCAGTCTACGGATACGCTTCAAGGTGCTAGTCATAACGTATAAAGCCCTTTATGGTATTGGATCTGGGTACTTGAGAGACTGCCTGCTGCCAATTACCTCCCACAGACCCCTTAGATCTCACAGGGGTGGCCTCCTCCGGGTGCCATCTACCAGCCAATGCCACCTGGCTATTACCCGGGGGAGGGCCTTCTCTGTGGCAGCTCCGGCCCTCTGGAATGAACTCCCCGCAGGGATTCGAACCCTCACCTCTCTCCAGGCCTTCCGAAAAGCCGTCAAAACCTGGCTTTGCCGGCAGGCCTGGGGGTGATGAGTTCCCTCCCCTCTCGACATGTATGGTTGTGCGACTGTTGTCTACTTTTATTATTTGTATTTTGTCTTTTATGTTCCCCTTTCCCCCCCCCCCCTTGAATTGTTCGCTGCCTTGAGTCCTCCCGGAGAAGGGCGGCATACAAATAATAAAATACAATACAATACAATACAAAAATGTCCCTTTTATCTCAATTATTCTTCTGCTACTTCTATTTCGCATCATCATCCATTCTTCCTTTAATTTCCTACTGAGATTTTATCTCTGAAAGTATGCACATAGCTTCAGTGATGATGTTACCTAATTTGGATAATGAAACATCTGTAAGGAAACAAGCAAGCTCAGAGAGCACCAAGGACCCCTGATCTCAACCCTGAGCTACAAATATTTTCCTTTATTGGCACATAGTTTCAAATCTGCATATACTAGATTGCATCCAGCTATGTTTATCAATCATGTGATTTTGCTGATGGAAAGTCATTTTGTATCTTTCTGCACATTGTAGGCCTGCAAAGTGGCCTCGTGTGAGTTAAAAGACCTTTTGAAGCAGATTTGTAGAGAGCATGATGGAGAGAAAATTCTACCACAGGGGCATAAAATCCATTTATGCAACATGAAATAAAAGTCATTCCGATTTTGTACTGCTTAACTGTTTCAATGAAATGAATTCCATCTCTGGCCAGTATCACTGCCATTTCTGTTTCCCACTTCATAATTCACACCAATTTTGGTTTTTTTACTTGTGAGATTCATACAGTGATACATAAAAAAAATGTAATTCTTTTTGAGTTTTCAATATTTCAGCATAAATATTATCTAAACTTTAATCTGTCTTCCATAGAAGTTCTACAACTAAATAAAAAACCCAATTAAATAAATGTATAAAAACATTGCACTTGTTCATTTATTTGTGGATGAAAATGATTCAAACCTAATATCTGTGTGGGGCAAAAGTATGTGAACCTTTGCTTTATGTAACTGTTTCCCTACCTCTCTCCTTGGGCAACAGTAACTGCAACAAAATCTTTCCTCCAACTGTTGATCAGTCTTGCACATGGGCTTGGAGGAATTTTAGCCCATTCCTACTTTCACAATAATTCAACTTGGGGATGTTGGTAGCATTCCTCTTATATGCTCACATCAGGCACTTCCACAATTTTTCCAGAGGTTTAAAGTCAAGACTTTAACCTGGCCGTTTCAAAACATTAACTTTGTTCTGCTTTAGCAATTCCTTGGTCATATTACTTGTGAATTTTGGATCTTTGTCCTGATGCATGATTCACTTTTTCTTGAGCGTCAGGGCACAGACAGATGTCCTGATATCTTCTTATAGAGTTACTGACACGATTCAGAATTCATAGTTCCATTAGTTGAGGTAAGCTATCCTGGTCCATAGGCGGAAGAGCAGGCCCAAATGGCAATACTGCTACCATTATGTTTTACAAACTCTTTGGAATTATTTTTTTAACCTTTTCCTGCCTGATGAGCAGGAAGGTTGGAGGTCCTCAGAAATCTCGTATGGGGGCATACTTCCCCATTCCTGTGTTGTAAAGATAAGACTTTGATAGTGAACATATAGAATTCTGTTCTTTAAATAAGGCAGGATACCCAATCTGACACCTAAGAATCATTCAATTGATTGAAACAATTGACTTTTATTTCCTTTTCAAATGAACTGATAAACCTACTTTAAGATACTCATATTTTTTGTATCTTTAGATCATTTTCCTCCATAAATAAACTAAAAGGAAAGTTTTGACTCATTTCTTGGGTTTTCTTTATCTAATTCTAAGATGTGTGGAAAACAGATACATTTTTAGGAGGAATGCAGGAATTTTATGCAGGAATATTTAAAATTCAAAAGGGTTCAGAAACTTTAAACTCCACTATACATACAATGTAAATATACTTTCTACTGTTCTAAAACCAGATATTTTAAAGCAGTATATTAAATCTTTAAAATGTCTATTTTACCAATAAAGAGGCTGCAAAAACTGCAATCAAAGAGATTGCAAAACTATAATCAAAATAGAACTACCAGTATAGTACCATTCTTTATGAAGAATTCTATCATGCTTTTTTGACAATTTATAAATATTAGATATTTTCTTACTTCATTCCCTGTAGACATTACAGCAACTACTGGAAACTTGTTAACTTCAACTTCGGTTACTCCAACAGTTGCTAGTAGACCTATCTCTGATGGGCCCATATGGGTTCCCTTGGCCAATACACATTCACCTCTTTTAATGTCGTGTCCTATAGGTCTGAATATGCCCCCCAAACAATAAGAGAGAAACTGTTATTAACAAAAAGAACACGTCCTTTATAACATTTCAAAAGCTATTAATATTATAGGTATTGAGTAGTTATTTTTCATTTTAAAATGTAAAGATAAATAATTAACTAACCTGATATCTTGACCCGGTCGAGCCTGCACCAGAATGCGTACCTCGAGTTCTTCAGTGCCCTGTATTTATGGAAATAAGAGAGATTTCAGCTTACATCACAGTATGGTATGAACACATTAGACATGTTAATGTGGGCTAGAAGTTTAAATCTGTTAAAGGCAATGACTAGCTTTCCATAAAACAGTAAACCATAATATGGTTAAATTCTTTCTAGCTTAAAATGTTATACTGAATCCCTTATGGCGTATTTATCAAATACTGATTAAAATCCCAAGTCAGTGTTATTTGTGAATCAATATTAGCATTCAATTACAACCCTGAATATATTATGACATCAATAAACCTTAAATTAAATTAATAAGTACACTAATCTTAATACTCTATATTTCTAAATCTCATAGTAAAGATAGTTTAAAGGAATTAAAAGTACAACAGTATTTCTCAAACTTGTTTAATAGACTTTATACTGTTCTTTTTCTATATATCAAGCATAAGAAAAGACTGCAAATTTCATTTCTAGTATTTCTCTGAATGCAGCCATCAGTCTTTTCATTCCTTTTTCAAAACAATCAAGGCACCACTAAAATAGATTCTATATTCAATGGAGTCTTCTAGGTGGATGCACATTTTTTGTGGGAACAAAATATTCCAAATGTGATCCGATGTTCCAAATTTGAAATAAAGCACATGTGATTTGAGAGTTTTATTTCATGCTCTTTTGCTCAATGCTCAGAACAAAATGTAACAAGCATGACCAGCATTATTATTGGGCATTGTGATTGGGCTTTCTGGTGCTTGAATTTTTCTTTATTTTCTAGTTTTCTCCGTTGTACTATTATATTTATTCTGTTAATGCTTTATACTGATTGGGATAAGGTAGGAACAATAAGTAGGCACACAACTCAGAGCTGAAGAGCCATTGTTAACTCAGTTTTATTGCCTCATCCTGCCAGTTTAAAAATTTAGTTCCTATAGGAAAATCAGAACTTATGTAGGGGGTTACATATTTGATTGGTCTTCTGATGCCATTCGCAGAAAAGTTGCCTATTACAGAAAGTAAATAAATAAAACTAACACTAGGTAACTAAATATAAAGATGTCTGGCTATATTTAATACAGTTTCACATACAGAGTGCTAATACTGCTGAGGTTTTAGATTATAAATATATAAAGACAAAGTACTATGTTGATGTTTTGGCTTGAGTTTTGATACTTATGCACTTTCTGTTCTGTTGCTATTAGAATTCAGGGTGTGTCTAAATGCAAATTTTGATTATTTGTAGAACCTGAGCAGTACAGAGCGTTGTTTTATTATTGGAATGTAATTATTTCATGAATGGAATGTAATTATTTCATGCAAAGGTAAAAGAGCAACTTATTTTTTTTGCAGCTACAAAACACAAGCAGCCAAATAAGACTAGCAAAGAGCAATAAAGTAATTGTTCTTCACTAGACCTATTATGAAACAGGATGACTGCTAAATAGATAGGATAAAGTGTTAGACCATAATAAGTGCTAATTACCACTGAATTCACAAAACCTCCCAAGGAGATGATTTTCAATTTGTTGGGAAATCATTAAAAATCCCTTTTCTTTAATGTTTTTCAAACAATTTAAAAAATATCACCTTGTTCAAATATTCTGTACATTTAATGAGAGTCAGCATGAGCTGCCAACCCCATCGTTTCTTGTGTGCTGGGAGGGGGAGATAAGGGAAGAGAGGAATCACTTCTTTACCTTTTGTCCAAGACCAATTCCAATGTACAGAACTAGCAGTTGTTTCTGAATTCCTGTTATTTTCTATGGTTGGAATTTAAGCCATTTAAAATACAGCCAACTGAAAATGTTCTGAGGGAAGTGGGAAATGTTTTTCCTTTATCTCAAAAATGAACTATATGCATATTTATTTATTTACGATTATTTATATGCGGTTTCTTCTCATATGTATGGTCCATAGCAGAGGTGTCAAAATGGATTTCTTTGAGGGCTGGATTAGCATTGTAGTTCTTCTCCGCAGGCCAGCTTGAGGGGGGAAGGGATGGATACCTCCTGCAGCACCCTGCCGGCCAAAACTGGGTGCTGGAAGGTGTGCGCAGCCCCCCCCCACTTCATGTTCGGCCTCTGCACAGGAGGCCAAGTGGTCCCTTGTGCTCCATTTTGGCAGGCAGTGTGGCAGAAGGCCATTCAGGCTAAAACATTTTGGCTGCCAGAGGAACTGAGGGCTGGTCCTTTGCTATTTCCAGGCCGGCCCTGCAGGTCAGATTTAAGCAGCCTGTGGGTTGCATCCGGTCTGCGGGTCTTGAGTTTGACACCCCTGGTCTACAGTCTCTAGAATGTACAACTGCTGACACTGTTCCTCATTTCAAATGTGTGAATGTAAGTTTGTATCTATGTCGTGGGATTACAGACTGATGGATGAATTCTTGGAGCTGCCCTGCTGCAGATATAGCAAGAAAGAATGTTTTGGTAGCACTCACATCATCAGATTCCCTGATAAGCTCTGTGTCTTCCACTTGCACCACAGCATCAGCACCACAGGGTATTGGAGCACCAGTTGTAACTCGCATTACTTGACCAGGCATTACAGTTTGAGTTGGCTAAAAAAATACCAAAAAATATCAATTTATTTTTAAAAAACTATAAGAAAATTTTATTACACTTTGCAGTTCAATTCAGGATGTTAATGAATAAATATACTACCCCAAATTATGAGACTATAAGGTGGTATCAAGGGAGTTTGTTTCAAGGAGGAACTAAGAGAAGAAGTTTCTTTTGAGTCCAGCACTTTATTTCCGAGAAACACATATACAAAGCATTATTAATTTATTCTTCTCTTCTATTTCATCTTTTTTTTAAAAAAATTGACTGCAATAGAAGTTTTCAAATACAGTGCATAGAAAATAAACTTCAATCCCCTTTTATCCCCTGAAAAAATATCTCTGAATGATCAAGAACTGCCTAACTGTTGTCTCACAACAGTTCCAGTTCCTTGATTTCAAACTCAATTCCCTGTGAATGGATCTTCAGTGGTCTTGTCCTCTGGTTGCTGCTACTGACGGCCAGGTCAGTGTGTAATAGCCCTCCCCCCACATCTATAATTTGATTGTGGATGAAATGCCGACCTGTCATTATTAGCAAGGTCTGGATGTGAGCTGTCCTTTCTGAAATTTGCCAAGCTGTATTTTGAGTGTGGCATCAACCAAGACTTGAGTTGGGGTGGGGAATGGCAGGAAATCTTTATGGCTTTCAGAGGTCCTGCCAGAGGTCACTGATGGTGAGAGCCTGTTCATTAAGTTGACCTCTAAGGCTCAGTTGGGAATTGTTGCTGTTGCACCAACCTCCTTGCTGCATAGCAACCTCCCTGTCTGAGTTCCATTTCTGGGTTGGCAGTGGAGTTTTGGAGAAACTTCATGGTTCTAGGACTTTAATCTACCCTCCCTAGGAATGGCCTCTGAGGTGCTTGGGAGTTCATGGGTTCCATGACAGCCATGGATCTTTCCCAGATTATCCAGAGTCTGACTCGAAACTGTGATCACACTTGGGATATGGTCTTCCTGTTGGAGCAGTGGCAACGTGATCTGACATTGGGGATCCTCACCGTGTCTCCTTTGCCTTGATTTCTATTGAATTCTCTAATACTACTAACCACTGGAAGAGAGGAGGATCCATTAGATTGATTTGCTTGGCAACAATTTAAACTTGTTGTACTTTAAGAAATGGAATGTTAAAAGAGCTTAATGTTTACATGACAAGAGAATATTCATGCTATAGATCTCTCAAGAACTCTTCTTTTCCTACACTTCCAGTGAAGCCACAAATAAATATCCTACTAATTTGAAAGAGTAGGTGTTGATTTTATTAACTTTTAATCTAGAGGCTCCTTATTTTGTTGTGTGATTTTATAATTGCTTTGTATTATTTAATTGCTTTGTTTATTTAAATTTTGGAATTTGTGTCAATGACTGTATTAAACATGCTAATTGCCTTTTTATTTCATGTGCATAGGAACTTAGTTATAGGCAAATGATAACTAAGTTTTCTATTAACTACTATTGCTAGATTTTATATGCATGGAGGAAACTATCACCACATTAAAATATGTAATTATAGAAATACAATAATTCATATAGCCTTTGTGTTGTTTACAATAGTCATTAGAATGGTTTCATGTTATTTTTCAAGATTATTCTAGTTCATAATGAACAAAGAATAGAAAAGGGAAGCAAAATATATTGTACCTACCTGCTCACCGGCTTGGGATTCCCCAATAATGAAACGATCCCCTGGTCCATCAGCAGCTGAAAGTTAATATAGGATCATGATAATTGATAATTACAGTTATCAATAAAATATGCATTATCAGGCTCTTTATTTTTGCTATGGCTATTTCTGACATTATAATTCCTTTTCCCACATATATTTTTGCATAACAATTTTGATTTGACCACTTTCCTAATATACAATGTAACTGTACAAATTAAGTTACTACTTAACATACATTATACATTCTGCTTTATGTAAACACCTTAGTGTCACACCCTAATAATATTTCTTATAGAAATATTCCTTGGGTTTACTTTCTGGGAGAAAAATTACAATTTTTACTTATGGCAAAAGGCAATGAATTATTTTATTGTGCCATTTATGTTTAAAAAAATTATATGTATGTAAAAATCTTGTTAGGGTATTATCATTTTTGCCATATTCTTATTGATATGTCCAACCAATAAACCAGAAATGATCTGGGGTAAGGCTGCCATGGAATGGAGCATATGCGGAAAATTTGATTCCTGCTCATTCCTCCTTTTACAGTACCTGAACCACATCCAATCTTTTCATGAGGATTTCTTATGTCTATGGAGAATGCTTTAGGAAAGCAAAAGGAGGTGGTGGGAGATGAAAAGTGTGCCCAGAATGCTTCACTGAGAACAAGTCAGGGTGAAAGATCTATTGGTCATAGAGTTCTACTCTGCACAGGATATACTAGATATTTTTATTCAGCAACATACTTTTATCTGAATAAAATTATCCTGAAATCTTAAAAAAAACAACCTAAGAGCCAATTCAATAATAGCTAAAATCCTTTAATGGGATGGATGGATATTTTCTTTTATAGCACTGAAAATTAACTTTATTATAATTTAAAAACATATACATAAGCAAACTAACTGATTTGTAATATTACTTCCAATTTATATTGTGTAATGATAAATTAAGCTTACTTTAAATACAGTATATATACTCTTAGTATGAATGAATGTCATTAAGATAAGGACTAAAATGCTGTTAAGGACTATTGAGCCTGTTTTTCCAGGCAACATACAGAAACCAGCACTCTGCTGTGATACTAAACTGGAGAAAAGCATCCTGGCATATTCATAATTGTTAACATTCACCTCTGACAGCGTAGCCATCTTTTACTGAAGCTGGAAAAGGTGGAAGGTTATCTTTTGCATAAACATCTTGGGCAAGGACTCTGCCCATTCCATCTAATACATAAACACAGGGGGGAAAAGAGAGCATACATGAAATTCTGATAGCAAAAACTTTATTTTCAAAAAAACTCTTTCAAGCTTTATCAAAATTTATAAGGGAGCATTTAGAAAAAATTCCAAAGTTTGCCAGCCAGATTAAGGGAGATGTATGGAACTAAATACACAGTGCTAAAAATAGTAACTTTAATATAAAATGAGTTCTGACTTCTCTATTTAAGTGTGCCCATATTCCTTTCAAGGACATTTTGAATACTTCCCTTTTTAATTTTATTCTCAATAATCTGTGAAGAGGCACGGAGACATACCACAATAAAAATAATAATAATTGGAAAAAAAAACCATTTGCAAAGAAGAACATTGGCTATTGTAATTAGACTAAGAATAGAACAGTAATATAATAATGTAGATTTTAAGGGTGATGATGTATTTGCAAAATATTTTGATCTCAAAAAATTCTGATCTTGAGTCAGTTATTTCATAAGTTCAAAGACCAAAATATAACATGCATCCTGAGAACTACCATTCTGTTGGAAGATTCTGTCCAGTTTCCTCCTGGAAGGCTTGGGCCGTCTCCCTGCAGGCCTACTTTCCTTTCCTTTTTGTGCAGCTACTGAGAACTGCAGTGAGGTGCAGCTACTGGAGAAAGCTAGTTAATGTCATATTTCTGAAGGTAGAAAGACCCTCAGAACATTGTGAAGTCTGGGGCTTGTCTTGAGAAGTTTCTGAGGCTTTTTCTAGTCATTGAAAACATTGTGAGGGATGGTGCTCACTTTGCAATGTTCTAAAGTTCTTTCTACCTTTGAAACTTTGCAAGCACCAGTGGTAGGTTGGGGAACAAGTGCTAGTGGTGGGGCAGGAGATAAAGACCAGTTGTGAAGTGCTCCAATAGTGAATTGGAGAGAAGACCCAGATTTTCTAGGAGTGGTTGGGAGAGGGGAAAGCCCAAATGTTCCAGGAGGTGGTGGGGCAGGGAGAAGGCCTAATTCTTCTGGGCATGTTACGGACCGGTGGGGGGGGGGGAGAAATCTGTAAACCAGTGTGTCTATTGAAAGTCTTGAGGAAGCATATGTGCCAATGTCACCATTGCCTCTACAGACCTTCAAGGTCATGGAAATTTTCTCAGGAAACACCCAAGTCCCTAAGATGACATCCAGTGTCCTCAGAGGAACTCCAAGGACTCCAAGGGCGGTGGATTACTATTTCTGTACTTTATCTTATTTAGAGTGTGCCAGCTTGTCTGGGTGAAGTGTGCCAGTGCTTCTGGGTGGAGAAGTGGACAATATATCAAACATATAAATATGAGTGTCAAAATATGTTCAGGGTTCTCCCTTGCTAAGGAAGTCCTATCTTTATTTAGCTGAATAAATGCATAAAGCTTATGAAGGTAAATACCTGGACCTAGTCTTTCTTTATACCAAATCTGAAATCGGCAAAATACTGGGACTGCGATTATTGAGTGAGGCACTCATATGGGCATCTTGTATAATAATTGCAATGATGTATGACCTAAATTGTGGTCTCACTTGTGATTGTAAATTAAGGACTACTTGTGCAGCCTTTCAAAATTGTTTGCTTACATTGATTTAGGCTGATTTCTTGAGTTTAGGGGATGTGTGAGTGGGATACAGTACCTGATATATAGTTGTAATGTTAGTGTATGTAAAGTTATGTATGCAGTTATGTACTGGTAATCTGTATGTGTACAATATTATTTCATTTTTTGGTAAATATTATTACACAGATTGTTGGGAAGCGATTTCCTATAACATAATCATGGATGCCAAATAAATGTACAACTTACTCTCTTTTTTACTTGACATGCAGCAGGAAAAGAAACTGATGGTAAGTATGATTAATAACTGTGTTATTGTGATTATTCTTCAGTCTGGATTTTTTTTTCTGTGAAAGTACTATTACTGCACACTTCTGCTGACAAAAGCAAATGTTTTAGCTAAAACTTTACCAAGCAGCAACTAGATAATATATGTAGCTCAATTCTCATAATACAAATATAATAAATTACTGCTGCTTCTGTGGTTCTTTAGGTTACAAAACATTCTTTGTTCCAGATTTTAGTTTTTATTTCCCTATCTTTTTTTTAACGCTAGCCATTTTCCTGCTAGACTGAAAATCTAAAGTAAGCGACATTTTTGCTATGAATTTATTAGGTAAATTCCAGGCATTCTACAAACCATTATCTCTTGGATTCAGCTCTTTTATAATTAGTAGAAAAATATCCAGCCAAGAGAACTGTTGCTGTAAACAGTGAAATAAGTTATGCATAACTTAAAATATAAAAACTATGGCTGTGCAAATCCTTTCAAACAGTTACTTTGCAATATATGCATAAAATATCTTTTTCCAAATCATTAAAGCAGCTACATTTTTTTCTAGATGCATGCAGCGGCTTTGTAAACTACTCTTGGCTGTTTCAATATAGAGGGCTGTGCTTGCAGATGGATAGTAAGCAGACAAACAAAACCAGTTGACATTACAGCTATGCAGGTCTAGAAAAAAAACATGACTGCTTTAATGTTTGAGAGAGAGGTACTTTGTATGCATTTCTGTGGATTGTGAAGCACACCTTTCCAAGTATTTGCTCAGTCCTAATAAAGAAAATGTAAATGAAACTTAAACAGTTCTTCCTTTATTCTTCTTCTGGATGCCAGAACTGATACTAAATACCTCGATAATTGATTATTTCTGTTCCAAGCACTGGAGTCATCTCCAGAACTGTAATGAAGGCTTTGTCCATAGATGTTAATGGAAATGGAGACATACGATGTCTTCTTGCTACTTTTGTAATGTCTACGGCACTGTGACCTGCAAAAAAGCATTAAATTATAATTAATTTTTAGTAATAATATAATTAATATTTTCCTGGAAAGATTGATAAATTATAGATATAGGTAATCCTCGAGTTACAACTGATTGAAATTATGATGGCCTTGGAAAAAGCGAGTTACAACTTGTACCCGTACTTATGACTGTCACTATCTTCCTATGGTCACGTGATTGCTATTTGGGTCTTGGCAACCAGCTTGAATTTATTACTGGTTGCAGTGTCCTGAGGTCACCTGATCATGATATGTGACCGCAATATGCTTGATTATTATTTTTTTTTCACAGAAAATGTTACCCTACTTAGGAAAGTTCTTAGGCTATGCATCAAACAGTTGTAGAACTCATTAGAAACCATGGTTAGCACATCAAACCAAAACACATATTAAAACAATATTTTTTACAAAATGATTTTTTCTAAAGTGGCCATTCTTATTCTACTATTGAGCTGAAAATACTTTCCAACTCTATGAGAAAAAAATCTTCTTCCTTGGAATTATATATTATTCAGATAAGATTGCTCTAACTTCCCAAATCTTGCTTAAATGAAACATCTTCCATTTATTTAAACTCTATACAGCCTCCTTGGCTTTTGTTTGTGTGTTTGTTAGATTTTTAAGCTCAAACTCAAAGAAGCAAACATACTTAACACTGCTTTCTCATTCTATTTTTCACACACCAACAACCCTGTGAGATTAATTGTGCCTGGCACAAAGTCACCCAACCTAAAACAGGAATAAAATTCATAGTCTGATTTGGTGCCTTAATTGCTAGACCAAACTGCTAATGTGATTGTGAGTTTCGGTAGCTTTATATAAGGCCGTGGTGGCAAATCTATGGCACGCGTGCCACAGCTGGCACGTGAAGCTCTCTCTGCGGGCATGCGAGCTGTCACCCCAGCGAACCTCCACTGCGCATGCATTCTTGCCTCCCACCGGCCAACTAATTTTTGGGTCTCTGCCATGCATGTGCAGGGGGAAAGGCGTATGCAGGAGATTCATGTACCTGCACGGGGGGAAGGAGTGAGTGCGTTGTGGTTGTGCTCCCCTCGAACCCAGTTTTTGGTCCCAGGAGGCTTCAGAGAGGCCTGCTAGGCTCAAAATGGGGCACAGGGGGGGGTCGCATGCACATGAGCACGGGAGGTGTCACATCACATTGCATTATGGGTGTGGGCAGACACATGTGCACTGTCACGCATGTGCACACACTTTCAGCACACGATGACAAAAAGGTTAGCCATCACTGATCTAAGGTATCTATTTTCTTTCACTTTAGGGCACCCTGGAACGACTTTCTCCTGTGTTTTTTTATCATATAAATAAAAGCAATTAAAATTTGAGTGGCACATGCTTACTCTGTTGCCTGCCCTATGGAGTTGCTCTCCCCCCAATTCCAGGTACTCTGACTCTGCCTGCATTTTGGAAAAGGCTCTAAAGACCTAGTTTTGTAGACTGTACTATATGATCTCAAGTTGGTTGGTGAGAAACTTGGGTTTCAGTTGGCAATCTGTTAAAAATATTGATTCATGTAATTCTTAGCAAATGTTGATACCTGGCATTAGTTATCTGATTGTTTCAGATGAGACCATATTTTAATAAAGAAGTTTTGTCAGTTGTTATACAGGCTGATTATTAGGTAATTATTTTCTTTAGTAGGAATAAGAGCCAGGAAGCTGTTGATTATTTTCCGTAAAACCATGTTGTCACAAAGCTTTTTTTTTTTTAGCAATATGTAAAATTATTGAGAGATTCTAAATATTCTTCTCAGAGATATTTATAACACCTAGAGGCTTATGTTATGGGTCCCTTGAATAAAATTATTGAACCTTTAAGGACATAATTTCTTTGATATTAACAAAATTAATAAACATATAAAACATTCATTATTAAAAATACAGAAGCAGGATAGGATGATGTAAGCTACAATAATTGGGTCATCACAAGATCTCCCTGGTTTTCTGAGGCCTGAAGACACAGCCAGGTTTTGAGGAGCCTGCAGAATGGTAAGAGGGATGGAGTTAACCTTACTTTTGGGGGGAGTTTCCTTAAGACAGATTTTACAGCAGAGAAGTGATATTCCCTGACTGATGGGACCCACAGCATGCCTTCTTTGTCAGATCTGGTGCGATGGGCAGATGTAATCAGGATGAGGCAGTGTATAGCAACAGCACTTATATAAAGCTTCATAGAGCTTTAGCAGCCCTCTCTAAGCAACTTACAGAGTCAGCCTATTGCCCCCAACAATCTGGCTCCTCATTTTACCCACCTTGGAAGGATGGAAGACTGAGTTAACCTTGAGCCTGGCAAGATTTGATCTGCCAAATTGCAGGCAGCTGGCAATCAGCAGCAGTAGCCTACAGTTCTGCATTCTAACCATTGCGCCACTCTGGCTCTTATAAAACATTGTTACATTGTAAGGCATTGATTGCTGGATTTGTTATAATAAAACACTGAAAATTAAATTACATTTTCATTAGATGCATGATATCCAAATTTGGGAAATAACTCTGTCTAAAAAAAAACATAAGAAAGAAGTTTGAAAAACTTCTATGGTAAAATTACTCAAATTTAGTCATCTTCTATTATCTATATTAATAGTATTTCATAAATATTTTGAAAATTGTACCTACTTTATTGAAATTATATTTCATTGATTATTTGTGATTACTTTCTTGCATTTATTTATTAACATAAAAGATATCTCATTGTGTTGGTGCATCTGGTCATTACATTTCACTCTGTCAGCTAGATTTAAACTTATAACACTCAGATAATAATTTTGTCTTAAGAATTCTATTCCTAAATATTTAACTTTCCCTTTTTTACAGTCAATCACTATATCTTTTATTATAGAGATTCAGTGGTCCAAGCTTCAACAATTTCATTCAAGATATTTATTATAAACTGATTTAATAAAAATAGAACTAAAATAACAAATTATAAAGCAACATACTGAAAACAGAAGCATTAACTAATAAGAATCAATAAAGCTAAAAAGATAATTAGTTTTATATAAATTATTTAATTCAATAATTTGGACTGCATGACTGTTTCATGGGTGCATTCTGATGTGTTCACACACATATATAACTTTGTCATAGTTTATCATTCCACTCACAGTTTAGCATTATTGACAACCTGTTTTAATGACTGCATTAAATGCAATAATAAAACAACAGTCCAGTAATTAAAATTAATCATTGTTAATACATATAATTAATATGCAGTTTACTGAATATAAATGTCAGGTTCTGGTTTGCGTGTCCAAGTTTTCTGCATGTAACCTAAAACTGTATTTCTCGAGTTCTCTCTAGCCTGAAAGCAGAAAACTGTTAACTGACTTCCTTTTTCCTCTTCCAGAAATTTCTGCTACATACATATCCCGATGGGCGGAGATGTCTTTACAAAATATTTATTTTACATTTTACTATATATATTTATTCATGGCTTTACAAATGTCATAGAACATCTGTCCATGACCACTGGATACAGTATTTTGCATATCTTTCAGTTTTGTCTACTAAGATCTCCTCATATATACCCATGTGTACACTGCAGACACAAAAGCCTAGAAAAATAGCTTTAAAAGAAGTTCATTTGCATCACTTTCTATGGTGTCACCAAAATCATCCCAGCAAAACTATACCTTCTCATGAAGGTATTATATTCCAGAAGAATACAAAGATGCAACACTTACTTGCTCGGAGGATGTTCTCCTTACTGCTGCACCTGGATTGGACCTGTAGAGAGAAGGACAGAACTGATAAAGCAGAACAAACATTATAAAGTGACTACAGGAATATAGTGGGCAAGCTCCTGGGACCTGAAGACAGAGGCTATTTTCATTTTTTAAAATCTTCTTACACAACTTATATTTAACAAACTGTTGCTTAACAGTTTGAATTAAATATAAACAAGAGAAACTAAACCAATGTACAAATTTTGTTTAAAGCTGAACCATATATATATATATATATATATATATATATATATATATATATATATATATATATATATATATATATATATATATATATATATATATATATATATATATTCAATTTTAGTTATGTTTTACCTTTACTACAAATATATTAATGAGAAAAATATAATGTAATCTATATTTTACTTCAAATATGAAATACAGAAATAAAATACTGTTGGAAAAACTTGAAGCTAATTGTAATAGATCATTTAAAACAGGACAAGATAAAAACATTGTACTTAGCATTTCTAGCTGTTTCATAATTTGATCAATTATTTCCTAAGCACAAATTTCTTCAAAACTTTGATGTTATTGTTTTGTCTTAAACATGATATCTCATTATACTATAGAGGTGGCTCTTGGTTAATTATCACTTGTTCAGAGACTGTTTGAATTTATGACAGTGCTGAATGAGTGGTACTTACGAATGGTCCTCAAAATTCTGGGCAACACAATAACCCTGCAATCACATGATCCAGACACTTGGCAACTGGCCCAGATATTTTTTACTATCATGGTGTCCCAGAATCACGATTATGATTTGTGACCTTCCCTACTGGCTTCCCACAAGCAAAGTCATTGAAGAAGCCAGTAGGAAGTCATAAGTCATGATCACATGAGGTACTCACTTAACAACCCACAGTAATTCACTTAATGATGTAACTGGGGATCTGCCGGAATTACTGTTTGTAAGCAACATGGTCACATGACATCATGCTTTATGACTGCATCACTTAGCAATGGAAATTCTATTCATAATTATTGCCCTTAAGTGAAGACTATTGTATTATTATTTATCAGAGGGCCTGTTGTAGGGAAATCAATCAGAATGTTTTTACAGAGGACTTTTGAGAAACATAACATCTTTTTTGTTTCTTATTTAATATACTGGTTGGGTTGCACTCCTGAAAACAACTTTTGAGTGGTTTTCAGAAGTGCTAGTCTAATGAATAATAAAGGAATGCTGGCACTTGATTTATTCCGTTTCCAAGATTCTGCATATTATATTATCTGTTCTATACCATGTCTACAGTATGCATGAATATTAACCTAAACATATTCTAAACTGGTATGTTTAGCTTAAAGAAAGCATGTCAGCAAATACAAAGTACTATCATCAGGAAAAGGGTTTGGATTTATTTGAAAACAGGATAAGGATCAAGGTGTAGAAGTTTTGCAGAGGGGGATCCAAACTTGAAATCAAGAGCAATGTTCTGACTGTGAGAACTCTTTTAACAGTGAAGAACCTGATTCTTAAGTTGTGGGTACTCTACCATTGGACTTGGTGAAACAAAGATTGGGTAATAATTTGTCTAGGGCAGGGGAGTCAAACTCAAGGCCCGGGGCCAAATCTGGTATGTGGAGCTACCCTGGAAACAGCAAAGGACTGGCCCGCGGTGTCTCAGGAGCCCTTGGGAGAGGGTTGTAGGAGAACGTCGCAGCAGAAAATGGAGCTCGGGGACCCATTTTCGCTGACAGAGTGCTTGGGCCACCAGAGGCACCTCGAACACGAGTGATGTTAAGCTGTGTCCCCTGCCCCCCATGGTCAAACACAACCCTGAAGCAGCCCTCAATGAAATCGAGTTTGACACCCCTGGTCTAGGGTGATATGAGGATTCATGCTCTGGACAGGGGATTGCA
This sequence comes from Thamnophis sirtalis, assembly GCF_051295495.1. Lineage (NCBI taxonomy): Eukaryota > Metazoa > Chordata > Lepidosauria > Squamata > Natricidae > Thamnophis > Thamnophis sirtalis. Next base: position 107,453,521 of record NW_028261381.1, on the reverse strand, counting down.
TTAGAAGACCAATGTGTCTTCTAACTTTATGATTCTATGAATCTCTTAGTTCCTTGACAATAAATCTAAATAGTGGTACTCAGTGGGATTGTTTCTTACTAGGTTGTATTTTGTTGAGAGGAGTTAGAAAATATCACATTTTTCAAAGAGCTCTGAATGAGGGAATAAAACTTTTGCATGCACTATTAATCGCACAACCTACATTTCCAAATACTTGTTTCTTCTAAAAAGAAAAGAAGCAACTTAAACTATGATTCTAGATTTCAGATTCCAGATTCTAGTTTTATTTTGTTGTGGCCCACCAGAGGCCAGCGGAGCTGGAAGCAGATTCAGACAGTGAGGAGGTTGGAGAGGAACATGGGCCAGTCCTGGAGTCTGGGTGCAGTTCTAATGAGGACTCTGTGTCAGAGGCAGAGAGGGGAACAGAGCTGTATGTCAGTTATCAGCTGCCTTCTGAGTCAGACATCAGTGAGGCAAATGAACAGTTGGAGCCTGTTCTCAGTGTGCGTGTGCTCAAGTTGCAAGACGAAAGAAACAGCTAAAGAACAGGGGTCAGCTTGGGAGTAAGGTCACAGGTGGATGATGAATGGCCCCTCCCAGAGGGAATAAAAGAGGGGCAAAATGGGAGTGGAGTTTGCAGAAGACAATTGGTTCACCTAATTGGTTCGTGACTCTCCAAGACTCCTTGCCAAGTTTTGCAGATATCAGCCTGGCAGCTCTCTATGCCAGATAAGATCTGTGATTGTAAATCCTCCCTTGAAAGATTTTGCTATATGTGAATGAGCAGAATTCACAGAAAATTAATAAAAGGGGTTTTGCTTCATGCTCTTGGGAAGCCTAGGTCAGAACATACTTGTCAATGAAGAACATTTAACATGAAAAGTAATGAGGGAGCAAACAATTATTGAGGTTAAAATAAAGATACCTGTGTAGTTCTGCAGCTACCTCTGAGAACAAAATTGTATCTTATAAAATGTCTGTGGAGATCCTCAGTCATTCAAGACATAGCAGTCTCAAAGGTACTTTTCCAAAAGGCAAATGGACTTTTTTTCTTGAGAAAGAAGAACAAAATGTTTTGCTTCTCATCCAAGAAGCTTCATCAGTTGTGATAATGGGGGGAGGGAGTGATGGAAGGATAGGTTCTGACCAGATGATTGGGGGACAGACAGACAATAGAAGGATTATATTTCTTTGCAATCATGTAGTCATTAGCACTTTCTTTGAGAGCTCTTGAGGCCACTTGGAGGTTTATCTTTGCCCACAGGGTCACCTGAATCAGAGTGTGATTGGTTGTGAAATCTTCTTGAAACTGCTGCAATCTAGCCCTTGCAGCAGTTTCAAGAAAATTCTACAACCAATCACACTCTGATTCAGGTGAACCTCAGGGCAAAGATAAACCCCCAAGTGGCCTCAAGAACTCTCAGGGAGAGTGCTAATGACCAGATGACTGCAAAGAAATATAATCCTTCCATTCTCCCATCACCACCATCTGGTCAGAACCTACAGTTCCACCCCCACCCCCCCATCCAATCTCAACTGTCATACCTATTCTTCCATTCCCCCACTCCACCATCACAACTGATGAAGCTTGTGGATGAGAAGCAAAATGTTTTATTCTTCTTCCTCAAGGAAAAATCAATCCAGTTGCCTTTTGAAAAAGCACTTTTGAGGCACTTATATAATGATGAAACAATTATGGATTTTAAAAACCCAAACATCCCTCTTTCTTCTGTTCCACAGCAGCTTGCCCAAAGAGACATCTACCTTAGGCTGAATTTATACCTTTAACATAAATCTACTTATTGCAATTAAATAACTTAAGCCAATGTTCCAACCTATGGTGGCCTTTCCTGGAGAAATGTTACATTAAAAAAATAAAACAACAACAACCAAAAACAACACAAACTTTCCTACCATATTTATACAGTAATAGTTTCAATTTAAAAAGTGGCTCAGATTTCTTGTCCCCCCCCACCTCCAACTTTCCCAGGATGATTAAAATCAAAGTAATAATAAAAGCTAACAGGTTGGTTTTTGTATCCTAGATCTACTATAAACAAAATTTTTAAATAATACATGTCTGCTGCGTATGAATGTGTTTGTTTGTGTCTGTGAAGCATGAGTGAGAGTGAAGATGGGTTGTTTTGGATGGATAGTGTCATTTTTTTAAAAAATGGCTTCATTGCAGAAGTGAAAACAATAATTGAGCAATATCAAAAGTGTTTAAGCCAAAGACCTATCAGGAAAATATAAGGATAAAACATGGAGTAATCTGGGAAATGATAAAAGGAGAAACAAGTATGATCATACAACACAAAAAATGAGATGATGTTAACAACAATAACAAAGTGAAAATCAAGAGTTTTGAACACAATATAAAAACAGAAGGATCCCCATACCCTAGAACAGATGTTTGTGAATGGAAACAATCCCTTAGAATAGTAATAATTAAATTAAGTTGCATTCTCTAGTCTGACTGATTATTGGAATTGCCCAGCTAAGCAGGGGAGGAATCAAGCGGGGTGTTAGCTTTGAGTCATTGAACAGTTGCAAGAAAACAAGGACTGATAAACCACCACCCTGCCTCAAGTTCCAAGGAACCTTATCTATCTGTTACCAAGTGAAGGCAAGCAGTCTGTAGCAATCAACTTGTAGTCAATTTGAACTCTTCACATGTTGACTTTTTGCTTGTATCTAACATTAAATTCACCATTAAGCCCATTTATAGTGAAGTGACTGCAGGGAGAAAATAAAAAAAATGTATAATAATAATGCAGCTGAAACTTGTATGATTCAGCTATTGTTAAAATGACAAATCTGTCGACTGGAAGAACTTTATTGTAGAACTGAATTATCAGTTTACCACTCATAAAATTATTAGATTAATATTATGAAATTTTACCTTCTGTCCATAGAAGCAGTGATGAAAACTGCATGGGATAAAATGAGTTTCATAGATTTTTTTTAGTGGAAACCCATCTAATAAGAAGCTGTTACTAGTTAGCAATTCCATTTTAATATATTGTATACCATTATCTTCGAACTTAGCATGGGTTTTATGTCAAAATAGTTACACATATATAAGAAACTTGTGGTATAGGAAAAATAAGTGCCTGCCTCCCACGTATTTCCAAATGTAATACATGAAAGAACTTTTTCCATTCTTTTTCTATCCTCATGGACATCCTAGGCATCTTACTGCAAAGCAATTGGCAAAACTTTATTTTTAAAAGTATATATTAAAGCACAAGAGGTAGAATATAAGAAAATAAAGTCTTTTATTTCCTATGCTTTTCTATCCAAAACATTATGAATCCTATATTAGCAAAATGATGCATGAACAACAATATGGTTGCCACTTATGTTATTCTACATATCTAAAGAAAAGTGATTATACAGATAACTGATGATTATTTTAGTCTACATCGCAATGGTTTCTATTCTGAGACATGGCTGAATATAATAGAGCTTTCTTTAAAACAAATATATACAGGATTTTGTTGGCACAACCCATTTTTCTATGCAAGTCTCTTCACAGAAAATAACATGTGCATGTCTTTTGTATTATGATTTCAAATATAATCTTTTCTTTCCTTGGTTCTGAGTTCCAATTAGAAAAAGAGGTTTAGGCAAATTGTAGCTACATTCTGTTGTTTAGTGAAATATTTTTTTTAAAAAATGATCAACTATTTTCATGGTTTTGAAGTTACATTTGTCCAGTTTTGAAAATACTAATAACAACTCAATAAAAATGAATATTAAGTCACAGATGAAATTAAGAAATTGAAGGAGATGGAAAATAATGCATATATGATACTTATTAACAAGAAGGTCAATTATGATACAGCTGAATTCTGCAACAGTGATAAATGTTAAGTTTTAAAAATCCATTTTCATCTTTCATTTAAAGTCAAAGAGCCTCTGAGTGCATAGTCATGAAATATTCATGTTAAACATAAAAATTAAAATAAAAAGTTTTACCAGACCAAAACCACAGTATAAGGAAGCTGAGGAAAAATGCTGAACACGTGCCTATAATCTTTAGGAAAGTTTCAAGAAATTACTTACCTTTACTATATTGTAACAAGATTAGCACAGAGTAAGTACAGTTAGAAGCTAAGAAGTCAAATAAAGTGTTCTACAAAGATGGAATTTTTTTAACTTAACATAAAAAGCTAATTCTTATAAATAACTTTTAAGTTCATATGGAACACTAATAACAAAACAAGCCTCCCCACTAATTGAAAGCTATTTTTCAAGAACAGTAGAAATATTTAATTTACAGAAAGGGTTACTATTCATCATCAAAAGACATGCAATATGTAGAAGCATCACTAGAACTCTGAGAGGACCACTACATACATATTGTATATACATACAGAGAATATTAGCCAAGACAGAGGAAAATGTCATAGATTAGGTAAGATGTAATGAAGGAAGCAAGATAAACCAAGCACAGAAGCAAATATGACGTGAGAGTTATTTTCTTCTAACTAACCTCAAAACATTAGATTTACTTTATAAACAGGCAATTCATCTATATAGCTCTCTTTCCAGGTTTGCATTAGCCCAGAACAGTTACTGCATCTATCATTTTGCTTAATAAAAATATAAAATATCTGCTAAAATTATAATATTTTTTCCTTCAGCTTAAAATTGTTAATTTTAATATAAGAATTTCCTTTTGCAATGACCACATTCATGCTTCAACATATTAATATTTGGGACCACAGAGGACAACTGTTACAGGAAATGTTCCTGGAGAACTACCAGCTGAAATTAACAGTCCTGAATTCATTCAGCAATGATTTTTGCAAAGCACTCAATGTAGTGAAGAAACATTTCTCTTGATCTATTCTCTATGTATATCATGTTTGCAAATTTTGCAAAAAACTTTAAAACAAAGTGCTGCCAGTTAATTGGATAATTGATACAAATTATATATATGTATATGTTTGTGTGTGTGTGTATGTGTGTGTGTATGTATGTATGTGTATATATATGGTGTAGAGAAACTCATGAGAAACATGTTACAGTTGCTATTGAACAAGGTAACCTGTAATTTCTGCAAAAAAAAAAGTAAGACCCATTGTTTCTTTTTTGTGAAATCCTACCCCAAAAAACATATACTGAAATTATTGAATTGTCTCCCAAAATTAGTCTCATATGGATGATAAACCAATTTTATACCCATCATCCACTGGACTAATCACAGCATTGCAGTCAGTGGCTGCTTTATATAGAGAATTCTTGCTGATTAATTATAACAAGATCAAGAATATGATCTTTAAAAATAAAGTCTAAGAAGACAAACTGGGTCATTAAAGAACATACGATCAAACAAGTGGTATTTTTAAAGCATTTGTACATGATTTATTAAGCTTCACGTAGGTGGCCTGAAACTGATGGTTACACAAAATGCCCAGGCAAGTGCTGAGTCTGCTGTCCTATGAGGCACATACTGTAGTTTATTCTAAGTTTCTGAGAAAGGTAGTTCTCAGTGGTCCTTCATATGAAGCAGTGATTACTTCCAATCAAAACTGCAATCAAGCATACAATATGACTAATTTCTGTTGTTAGATAATAGATAGAAAACACATGCTTCAGATTTAAGCTATAGTTAAACATCTTCTATTTAGTTAATTTTTCATTTTGATTAGATGTTAGACTAACTCTCCTATGCCATCAATGCTTTAGACACTACTGCTTTTTGTTATGCAGTATTTGCTGTATACCATGAGATAAAAGTTGATTACTTGATTTTAATGGCTGTTTTATGTGTGTTTTCTTCTCTGTCTGTCTGTCTGTCTGTCTATCTATCTATCTATCTATCTATCTATCTATCTATCTATCTATCTATCTATCTATCTATCTATCATCTATCCATCCATCCATCCATCCATCTATCTATCTATCTATCTATCTCTAAGAGCCACGGTGGCGCAGTGGTTAGAATGCAGTACGGTAGGCTACTTCTGCTGCCTGCTGCCTACCTGCAATTTGGCAGTTTGAATCTCATCAGGCTCAAGGTTGACTCAGCCTTCCATCCGTCTGAGGTGGATAAAATGAGGACCCAGATTGTTGGGGGCAATATGCTGACTTTGTAAATCACTTAGAGGGGGGCGTAAAAGCACTGTGAAGCAGTATATAAGTCTAAAGTCTAAGTGCTACTGCTATTGCTAAGTGCTAGATCTGAGAATTTTTGTCTTACAAATCTGCTTATATGATGTTAAGTAAATAAATTATAAACTCATCACAAGGACATAAGTCAGTAGTGACTCTTATTTTGAGATGCAAACATTTTCACATGTCCACAAGCAGAATATGATATAGACATGTTAGTGTTTAAGCCACAGTGTAACTTAAAGTATGTAAACTGTTGATGGAAACAACTTCCTTCCACATAGAAATTACAAGCATAGATTTATTCAAATAACTGTAAGAAGTTTCAAGAACTTCCTGCTTTGAATCTGAAAGGGCTTAACAGGCCAAACACAGACTCATGGACCACCCCTCAAATGTAAACTCTGTATCAGTCATAGGATTACAATGTACCTTTTGGAGAGAAAATAAATATACTTTACTTTTTAAAGTGTCAAATGATTTGTACGTGTACGTTCTTTAGTAAGTTGAAATGTAAAAAGGATTTCAGAAAGTGAGAGAGATTCACAGAAAGGAATGCAGAGTAAATAATTGACAGAAAAAAATGATAAGACAAATAGTTGATTTAAAAAATGAAACTAATGTTAGTTGCATAATTATTTTTCTTTTTAACAACTTATGGCATCTCCTTCCTCAAGGGAAATAAGGCATCACCTTCTTCATTTTATCATACTGTTACTTTATCCTTCCGAAGAAAACTAGCAAACAGATGATTTAATAGCAAAAGAAATGACAGATAAGGAAGTTCAACTTTTACCCCGTATTAGATATGTTTGTAGATGAAATATTTGAATTCTGTTCAAGCAGCTGGAGAAAAGTTTTGATAACTTGTGTTTCCTTGTTTCCTTGTAACAGAGGTCTGCTAAAAAGTAATATAAGATGTTACTGAAAAATGTATTCTCTTTTGGGTTTCATCTTGGGTGCATTCAAACTATCTACTACAGAAGAAAAATTTGAATTGATACTGTGAAAAATTAATTGATGAATAACATGAAAAATGAGCTTGATGCAAAATAATTCTGCCAAAATTTACTAATATATTTCTTTAGAAACAGTTTTCAGATTGAAGCTTTAGTCGCTATTAGTATTTCCAAATGATATCAAAATTTAACTGGCATTATCAATGATTAGTAAATGATTCATCTTCAATATAAATAGATATAAAGTTAATGTTTGATCTCAAAAAGAATAACTTTTGAGATATGGACAGAAGTGAGACCAAATCTACCATAAAGCATAATTAAGATATGTCTTGGATTAGATGAATTGGCTAACATATATGCTAGATTTTTGAAGTAATCTATTATGAGAAGGGATGTGATATGCTAAACTTGTCTAAAATATATACCTAAAAGAATTTGTGATATAGAAAATAAATGTCAGTACAGTATTCCATAAACAGTATTAAAATAAAGTTCAGGAGAAACAACGTACAATTTGTTTGCTTCTGATCAAGCAAACCTAGGTTAAAGGCCCAAGCATGGAAAGACCAGAGACGTGCAGTCAGATGAGGCAGGGGAGGCACAGCCTCACCACTCCCATCATGAAAAGAAAAAAAAATGTAAAAGGAAAAAGGCGAGTGCTGAGGTGAGGTTAGCTAGCTGCTGCCTCACCGTGGATGTCTCTGCTTAACTGTTTAAAAAAGTCTCTAAAAAAGCGCCCCGTACCATGAGGCAGGAGAACTGCGTGCTTCATCTAGTCTGACTTTTTAGGCGTTTTATGATCGCTCAAGCAGAGTTAAGCAAGGGTTAAAAGCAGAGGTGGGTTCCTACTGGTTCACACCAGTTCGGTAGAACCGGTTCATCACCTCTACCGAACCGGTTAGAAGAGGTTCCACCAGTGGATCCGGAAAGCAGGCCACACCTACAGAAGAGGTTCCAAAATTTTTTGAAACCTACCACTGGTTAAAAGACTAAAAAGTCCAGAGGTAGGTAACGCACACAGTTCTCCTGCCTCATAGTAGAGGGCGCTGGTTCTTCCTTTGACTCAGTGGCAGCAGTGTGATGAGTCCAGTGCAGTCATTGGTTCCTTCCCTTCCAACTCTGTCATTCTGTTTAAAGCTACAGGGTCGCGCCCGCTCTTCCTCTCTCTTTCTCCCTTTCTGACGCCCCCCCACCCCCACCCCATGCTCCCTCTTTTCCTTCAGATTTCCTTTTTTTCTTTTTTCTTTAATAAATGCAATGCCAGTTGCCATTTGGATTGAGTCTTCTCTGTTGAGTTAACCTTGCATGAATTGCAAAAGGAGGAAGATTGGGCGGGGGGGGGGGAATGTGAGCCTATACCAAAGCTTCCAACAAATAGGTGGGTTAATCAGTGGGGTGTTGGGGGAGAGGACAGACCGCCTGAGCTCCGCCATGGGCAAAAGAAAGCGCTTTATGCTAGTGAGGTTTCCCTGCGGCCCGGGCCAAGCTGCAATGGTGGATTGGCTCAGATCTGGCACTTCTTGGCGGGCTGGAAGGCAAAGGGAAAAGAAAGTGTTTTGCCATGCTGGGAAACAACATGGCAAAAGAAGCAGCTGGCAAGGTAGCCGGGAGAGAGTCCAAGAGGAAAGGTACGCGTATGGAGGAGAGGAATCTAAGGCAAAAGCAGCACGTGGCTCTCCCCAGACGAGCTTCCTCTCCCCTCGCTGCTTTTCTCTGGTTGCTGCATTTTGTTGGAAGTTACCCTCCCCTGCCTGCTGGAGCATGGATGATAATAGCGCTTTATTAGCCAAGGTGGGCTAATAATAGAATCCAGTCATTTCTGCTGAGCTAAGGCTGCGCTTATTCCCTTTTAACTGTCTGAGGTTCCTTTGGTAACAGGTGGGGATGGCTGCTCCCCGCCAAAAAAGCTCCAGGAGGAACACATTTATTCTTCATTTTTTTCTACCCACCCCTAGCTAAATAATACCTGATGTGCAAAGCGGGGTGGTTGGTTGAGCAGACCTGGATGTGAATTACAGTTATCTGCCATTGAGGGCTTTAAGTATACTGCTGAGGGATACACTGGGGGAAAGAGTAGGAATTATTCCTCCCCCCTTGTCTTTCATCTCTCCTCCTCCTCCTCCTCCTCCTCTTCCTCCTCCTCCATTCCATTATGCAAACATCCAGTGCAGGCAACACATATTAAATTAATTATTAATATTTAACTTGCCTTGAATATATTCCAAAACTTCTATCCAGGGTTGTAGTGTATTCCCTGATAAACGTTATTACTGATAGCTGTTCATTTCCAAGTAGAACTGAAGTAGAATATTATTTCTCGCCATTTTCTATGCAATTGCAAAAAGATCAAAGATGTCACAGTCCTCCCTTCATGATGATCATTTGTCGTGTCTTAATAGGAGACAGGTAGTCCTGAACCTATGACCACAATTGAACCTAAAATTTTATTTTGCACAGTAAGACAGTTAAGTGAATTTTGCCCCACTCTATGACTTTTCTGATTGCAGTTGTTAAGTGAATCACTGCAGGTGTTAAGTTAGTAACACGGTTGTTAGGTGAATCTGGCTTCCTCCATTGACTTTCCTTGTCTACTGTCAGAAGGTTGCAAAATGTCGGATGGTTGCACAAAGTGATCACGTGACTCCAGGACACTGCAACCATCCGACATTTTGCCAAGCATCTGAATTTTGATCATGTGACCATAGGGATGCTGCAATGGTCATAAGTGAAAAACGGTCTTAAGTCACTTTTTTCAGTGGTGTAACTTTGAATAGTCACTAAATGAACAGTTGTAAGTTGAGGACTACCTGTATGCTGTTGAAGTACTGAAATGTCTTTGTTATATTTTGTAAATGTAAAATGTTTCTGTTCCTCAGCATCTTGGGTGATGATGTCAGTGCCTCACCAGCCATAAACCTTACCGCACGTCACTGGGAAAGACAGAGTAAAAAGTGCTTCTCTTAAAAAAAAAAGATTTTCAATTTGTAAAAACAGTCTGCAAATAGTCAAATATGTTTTAATTAAAAATCTGTAAGATTCATTTTGTACCTTGCTGAAATGTTAATCAGTAAGATTAACAAAATCTCACTACAATCCCTTGTTTCTCACTGAAAAAATATTGGCCAAGTTCAAAGAACTGTACAATAGTTCCATTTGTCTTAGTTAATTTTGGTTAATACCACAGAACAATGTTCCATCCTCATGAGCTCATTAAAAAAAGCAAATTCCTTTGAAATCAGGAAATGTTCAAAATCATTTTACATGACACAGGGATGTGTTGCACAAGGTTAAAAAAACCCCTCACATTAGATGTTTTTGTTCCCATATTGATTAAATATCAAATTAAAAATTTGTACAAAACAATAATGTATTTTTCTAAAAGAGAAATCTTAGTCATTCCTTTCAATTAAAACAGAACCATGTTATTGATTGCAGTTATAATCTTAAATTTCATTACACTCATGGAAGCATTCTTCAGAAAAAAGTTGCATTATTAAGATGATGTTGCAAAGTCTACATATTGGTTTTAGATAAATACAATTGCTTTGCATTGCAAGAACAAGATGAAACACTGGATTATAAGGATCTTCATTTTTGGATCTTGCTTATTGTTTCACAAGGCCTCTTTTATAATGTGCTATACTTCACAATATTTGAAAAATATGTATTACCTTTTCAGTGAAAGATTTAGAAATATAGATCAAACTCCAAATTTTAAGGGCTCTCTGAATAAGAGGTATATTAGCACTTAAAAAAAGGGTTGTGTGCTCTTTATAATGTATTGTAATTAACATTCTTTATAAATGCTGCACTTAGGAATTGATGCACAGTGCCTACCATTTCTTTTGGTTTGCCTCTTTAATATGACTTTGAAAAACATTTACACTATGTATAATTTGACAGAAGTCCCTTTTTTCTATGCATTTAGGTAACTACTAAATTATTCAAGCATTGATACATATCTATAAAAAATTCTAATAACTACATAACACTCATACCCTTAAGTCCAACTGTTTTTATATAATTTATTATAGTATCCTACAATCTAAACTACAAAATGTTTAATTATGTAGAATAAATTAGCAAGCAAGAACTTTTAATAATACAGCTTCTTATGCATTTGCATAAGAAAGTTACATTCCCAAGAATCTGAAAGAACTAATGAGGAAAAAGATCTAAGAAAAATATAAAAAAGTAAGAATAAAGAATTTTTATATGAAAATATAAGAAAAACTAGATGCAAAAGGTATGTATCTAATAATGCAAGTTTACATCTAGATTTCCTCAAATAATATTCATTAGATAGACAAAGAAAGAACATATGCATCATCAGATGTTTATAGAGAATGGGTTACATTTTAGATACATGACTCTTACAGAATGATAAATTTACATATTTTTAAATTATTAAAATATTATTTTTCTGTTCTAGTTCAAACAAAGCATGAAACTCATTTGAAATGCTTCTTTTCTTCCCAGAACTTCAGTTTCCAGGAAAATCATATTAAAAGATTTATATTCCAAATGTCAGGAAGAGAGGGGGGGGGGAGAGGGAGGGAGGGAGGGAGAGAGGGAGAGCTGGATTCAAATATTCACTCAAGATGGAACTCAGGTGATTTCTGGCTACTACTGTTTCTCAATGCCTAATTAATTAGGTGAGCTCACAAAACGAGGGGATATATTAAATATGTCATCTTGAGCCCTCTGAGGAAAAGCAGGATGAATATGTAATTTTTGTTTATTGATACCGGCAGATCTGACATTGACTCTTGTGTCCTATTTAAAATACTGATCTGTCATATACTATTAAGCTCACTCAAACAATGTGTGTAGATTATGGTTTTCCAGTGTTTGTCTTTGGCTTCTATTATTTAGACATATATGGGCAATCACAACTGTAAATCCACTAGAGCAGAATGAAACACAACATCATGACCCTAGCTAAATTAATGATAAACTTCCTTTAATCTCTTCATATATCAGACAACCTACTATTAAGACTCTTAAGAGATTTTTAGGATATATTTAAATAGAAAAATAAAGTTTCAGAGTGACAAGATTCAAGTCTACTTTATGAATAAAAGCTGCATGATATACTATATAGCTGTCCAAAGATAGTTCAATTAAAACCAATACCTGCCCATCAAAATAAAAAAAAAGGGTATTATGTGGTTTCTGCTCTCTACTAGCTGGATGCCAATAATGGATATTTTTATTTACTTAATGTTAGGGTCAAAGACTAAAGCAAATAAAGCAAAGACAGGAAGAAAACTATAGAATGAGACCAACATATACAATCAAAGTTATTAAGACAGCTGAACAGATGCCTAAGTTATTCAGTAATTTTCATAGAAATTAGCCATCTTCTGATCTCAGGAGGAACTTACAATAGAAAATAATTAATTATTTCAATTTCAATTGTTCACTGCAAGCAATGGACAATATGCATGTGATGTATGATTAAGCAGTGCATTCCCAGCCATGTAGATGTGTTTATAATGAGGTAAGGGTGTAAGTAGGACATTGGGGATAGAGGCTAAAATATTTTTCAAGCAGACGTTTACATTGTTTATGGGCCACTATTCTATACTTTGAGAAGAATGGTATAATGACTTTTTGTATTACAATTTGGTACATCTGCTATATCTTCAAGTAAAAACAATAGTATGCCACAATATATAACTAAAACTCAAGAAAACTAAGGGGAGGTGCTTTATTCTTCCCAAACTATTTATTATATAACACCACTAAACCTTTTCATAATGGTTGTATTAAGTATCCAACATATTTATTTTTATTTTATTTATTTGTATCCCGCTTTTATTATTTTTACAAATAACTCAAGACAGCAAAATATCCAATACACCTTCATCCTATTTTCCCCACATCAACAATCTTGAAATGAGGTTTCAACTGAGAGAGGGTGACTGGCTGTAACATGTGTCACTACTAATCTTATGATGCATACACCAGATATAATAGTAAAATTCAAGCACTGTAATAACTCTTGTTTTTATATGAGCATTTGAATTTCTATGTTGGAATAGGGAGCAAAAGCACTCAAGATATATAGTGCTATACCATGTTAAATGAAGAGGAGTTAACATAAATTGCCTGGTACTGACATATTCACTTATGATAGAAACAAATGAACTCATTACCAAAAGATTGCTATTACATCTACAATTAGAGTACTAAAATTAGTAGTCTCTGGATAGATGGGTTTGGTCTCATCTCAGTGGGGTCCCAAAATGGTACCTTCTATTGACTCTTATGGACTACTAAGTCATACTGGTAGACAATCCAGACATCTTTTTCTAGAGCTTTTCTAATTCACTGGGATTTTATATATTATAATATATCTGTTCTCCATCCTATGACCCTTCCTGATAATATGAAACCCCACATTTTCAATTCATAGTTACCCGGTGCATCTCCTAACCTTCTCTGTCTCCATAAAGAAATGAATAAGTGAGCAGATATTTAAACACAGGGTAGATTAATGGATAATTTATTGTGACATGGCTAAATATCTTGCAAGATGTCGAGCACGGCAGCAGGCTTTGTTAGAATGAAAAAAAAAAGACTTGAGAATAATAGCTTTGGAAATGTTCTCTGTGTTTGCAAAATTGCATGCAGAAAATATTTGTATACCTGAAAGGAAAAATGCAGCGAGATCTTAGACATTATTTTTATAGTAATCATTTTGTGACGATGTTGGGTGCATGATAAATTTGTTAGTACAAAACTCTTCCAGAACAGTATTAAATAAAAGAAATCTTTCCATCCTTTTCACTCCAATAATAGTTATCAGGGAAGCATGATTTATGGATCCTTCTAGAAAATTCCAGTTATTGAAAAGCTTCTTCGAATATTACCATTCCATTGAATAAGTGTAAATGAAAGAACAATCTTTCACTTTTATTCCACTCTCATTTATGAAACAGATAAAACTTCATAGTCATACATGGAAATATAATTATTGAACTATGTGATCTATTTCTGAAAGACCTGACTATTAAAAAATCCAACAAACAAACATTTAATTAATTAATTTCAGTGAATTATGTGGCCACCCATCTCACAGCAGTGACTGTGGACGGGTTACAAAATTATATAGTACTTACTGACTTTCTGCATAAAAATGTTTCTTTAAAAAACTGCACAGAATTTTGGTTTGTATGTAATTATACAATATTATTATAAACTATAAAAATGCTGCAATTAAAAATTGTTCTATGATTAAGTGGCTGATTGGTATTAAGTTAGGCTGGACATGGTTGCAAGGTGAGCATGCATAATAAATCCCACAAGGTGATTTTCTCTCTCTCACTTCTGCATGGGGAAGACCAAATGAAATAAATTAATTAAATCAAAGGGTGATGAATGAAGAAACTGTACTATGAAAGAACACGTGCAAAGTATACCTCAGAAACACTATAGGTGGATGAGCACGAAGGGAGCCGAGCCTGGTTATGCAGTGGGGAAAAGAAAACATTGTTAAAAAAGAGGTGATGACATAGTAAGGGTCTTAAAATGTTTTCTGTTTAGGTGGTTCCAGCACTGAGACATAGCAGAGGTTTTGTGTTTTCTACAAATTAGATTTCGGATATAAAAATATTTTGAAGATTAAGCCATTTAAGATAGTGAAAAGTCAGGAGTCTGATAGCAGTTTTTCTGACAAACAATTGTATTAAAAGGCATACATTTTCATGAGCTGCAGCTCACTTAATCAAACACATAAAGTGGTTAATTGGTACAATTAAATTGGAGTGTTTTTTTTAAATCACAGGCTAAGATGGCTTTCCATCTACAATGGCATTTAAAGTAGAATATTTAAATATGAATATTTCAGGACTGTAATTATATATAATTCAATTGTTAATTCATAATTGTAACAAATATGGACTTTCAAAATGTGTGCTAAATTCCATAAATGTACTTTAAATTTTATTTGAACAAGTTGTGTGAACTAATCCAATTTTTTTTAAGAAATGAGCTATCAGAAAACGATAAACGAATCTCATTTTTGCAAAAGCAAATCCCACTTATTTGACAGAAAGCATTTTTGGTAAATAGAACAGCAGTTCTAATTTCTCCATAAATTCCTCTTTATGAATCAACCAATGCATTTTATGTCTTCTTATGTTCAGTTCAGGACAAGGTTCACATAATCAAAAATGTTTTTTCCAATAATCCAAGCAACTTGGTTATATCATTGGCTGATGTTTTCTTTTATCTATTTGTGGAGTTAAATAAGTATATTCCAGTGCATACAAACTCAATTCATATATAATCACTGCTTACTATGACATGCCTGGAATTACCATGGTCACATTTTCTTACATTCACACTCGCACTCAAACAAATGCTTTCTGATATTTTGTGCCAGTTTGTTGATAAAGATAGAAATAATTCAGTTATCACAAAAAAGTTTCTCACAGAAAGAAAGGATGGGCTGGCTTTATAGATGTTGTGTTAAAGGAAGGATTCAGTAAGGACTCCCGGCAGAAGAAAAGAAGAGAAAGATTGGAGGATTGGAATGAAGATAATAGTGAGTAACTAAATCAGATTAGACAACTCTGATTGTTGAAGTTGGGTTACTGATTTTTGTGAAGAACAATGAGCAACACTATTTTGTACTACTGAGAGTTCTTGTTTGAGAGCAGTTCTGCTGAAGGGAGCAACTTCTGAAGGGAACTGCTGGGCACTATGTGGAGAGTCATGTAGAAGACCAGAAAGGGAAGAACTTCATAGGGACAAGTCACCCAATGCAGGAAACTCTTGGTGGAGGTAAAAATGATGGACACAAGGAAGCACAAATGTTTTACTAGGCAGAGAAAAGATAGCTACATGACTGAGAGACAGAAAAATTCCACCTATCTCTGGAAAACCTCCGTTTTTATTATTATTAGAAAGGAGTTAAGGCCAGATGGAGCATAATGCTCATATTTGTTTTATTTATTTGTCAATTTCAGGTATTTCCCATCTCACCCTTATTTTCATGTTAAACTGATACTATAGCTGGTAATATGTGTGTGTGTATGTGTGTGTGTGTGTGTTTATGTGTGCGTATTTTGAGTTACTTTAGGCTCCAATCTTGAATACAGAAAAAACCTTGCAATTTAAAAGGCTTTGTTGTTTCATTTTTTCTAAGACTTGAATGAAAGGGAAGAATTCACAGTGGAATGCAATTCTGTTAGATTGTTATCAGGCGAGACTAAGAAAATGAAACTTCTTGCCACATATTTAGGCTAAAAACCTCAAAGAGATTTCTTGTATTGAATTCTGTCAAATCCTATAAACCCAAATATGTTTCCAAATATGGAAAGGGAAGAATCATGACGACTAAAATTTACAAACATTATTCTGTGTATGATTTCACTAGGCAATATAGGAGTATTATTTTGTGAAGTCTGACAAAGTTTGAAGCCAGACTTTGTGAAGTTTGCACAAAATTGGTGTGACATATAAAACTATATACCAATTTCTGTACCTTTAATAAAATGTTGAGTAATTATATGTTATTTATTTGATCTATAAAAATGTTAGGTGACTAATATGTGATGACATACTTGAATTGAAAAGGAAACATTTTAAGAGATAAGGCCAAATGTAAAACTCACTACTAGAATAGAAAGGAGACATGCTCACAGTAATGCCTATCTATTTGGAAGGTATGCATTTACAAGATAGTGCTGGGATGCTATGGCATTGTTGGATATCTTTCATGCTTGTGGATATCTCAATGTAGTCAGCAATGGATCAATGTTTGATTACAGTGTGGAGTGGGAGTGGCTGCAAGATCCTTCTGTAAAGTTTATTTGAATCCTCAGTGGGATGAGAAATATAGGCTTTAAGTTGTGGGGGGGATATATTTCTATTCTGATAAGAAGGATAAGAGTGTTTTCTTTTTTTTTAAAGCTAAGTAGCTGCAACTAACTTACAGCTTGGATATGCTTAGCAATCTGACTACTTTTCTATTCGTACATCTGAGCAAAATTCTATAGGAAAATTATTAAATAATGAAAGAGAAGAAAGGTAGTGATAACCAACTCCAGAGATGATTCTGATGAACTCATTCCTCTCCTGTCCACCCCACTCCACAAGATTATTACAACAATCCTATGGGAAGGATCCCTGAAGACAGAAAAGAAAAGGTAATGTCACTGATCAAGATATCTGCTCAGATAAACTCTTCCCATAACTCCAATAAGGAGTTTTCTTCTATATTCTATATTTTTTTAAAAAACATTTACTCTATTTATAATTTTTATATTGAATGTTAGCTGTTTTGAGAGCTAAGAGTATCATTATCCTGGAAATTGGAAGATAATATCAATCTACTGAAACTTCTGGGAATTTTGCTTAACCCCTCAAATTATTATTCCCTCACTCCTCTGTCTGTGAGGTATAAAGCTGCAGTGAATCTCTATAGGGAATAGCTGAGAGAATTAATTTTGAGAACTGGATAGAGACTTACCAACAGGCAAACAACAAAAATTTTCTAAATTCCATTAAAGTAAGGAAATTTATAACACTAAAGTTGACATTTTAGAATCCAGGTCAAACAACCTGGATAACAACCTGAATGAAGTGAAGATGGCTCATATACAGTTATCATTCCGGAATACAGTGTTGTTTATAAAAGTTATCTCAGTAGGCAAAGCATTCATTCATTCGTTCATTCATTTATTCATTTTACACCATAGTTCTGTTATGAACCTTGGAAGCAAACATAATAATAATAAAAAAATCTTGGTTAAGGATTAAAAGAAAAAAGAAAAAAAAGGAAAGAATAGATGGTAAACTAAAAAAAATCTCCAGTGAATGAGGTATATCTCACTTCCATTATCATTTCAGTCAACAAGATAGTAAATTGAGATGATGCCTTCTCAATTTATAAGTGCTCTTGGAAGGGCTTGGATTTAAACTACTCTCTAAAGATCATCAGCACATCTAATTTTATCTGGGAGGCTGTTCCAAATGATAAGTGCTGGAAACCTAAGGTAGTGTCTCCTAGTTCATCTCCTCTCATTTTCCAAGAAGGGCATTTTTAGCTATATTCTTAATTGTTGGCAGGCAACCTTCTAGTTAAGGAATGCTATTCCAGAATACCTAACTGCCAAATCATATAGAAATCTGGAGTTATCTTAGCTTTATGCCTTAGGCAGAAAAAGGAGGCCTCAGTTATATACCTCTTAGATTACTGCAGAAGTGAGGAATCTTTTCAGGCAATTCATAAGTGTTTAAATTTAGTGTAATTTTGCAATCATGAAGAATTCCATTTTTTTAGAGGTATTTTTATTTATTTTGTGGGGCTACAGGCTCTACTAAAGATACAAAATATGTCCTGGATCCAGATTGTCACTCCAGGACCATTGTGATGCTCTCTTTGATTACTTTTTCTTGAAATAATCTCCAAATGTAACCAAATAGATAGGTTTCCGTCACAAGTTTATTCACAATATTCGCAGACCTCTTACTGCCTGGTGATGATGATGTGCTTTAAAGTTGGTATTAACTCTTAGCCACTACATAATCTTTTTCAGGATCTAAATGCCTATACATTGCATAAAATTGTGAAGGATTTATAGCTCTATAAGTATTTTATTTATTCATTCATCAAATTTATATGGCCATGCATTTCACAAACACGGGATTTTGGCCAGCATATTGCTGAACTACAATTCCTAGCTTCCTTGACCACTGGTCGTAACTGTAGTTTTGTTTCCAAATTACCTTAATTGTAGGGAGATGGTTTGCCACCATGTTTTTTCAAAAATTTAATTATAATTTTAAATCTCAAATCTCTGATCAAAATGTGGAATAATTTAATATCATTATTTTTATAATTGTTGCTATATACTCCTACCACATATAAGATTTTGGAGAAGTTCTAACATCAAAATAACATATGCCAAAAATCAGGATCAGTACTAAAATTTTCTGTTTCTGTTTATCAATACTATAAATATTAGAAAAATAATTTGAAAATTATATTTCACAGAAGAAATTTCTGACAGAGACTTTTATGATCGCATAGAGTTAGTTCAATGTTAACAAATTAACAAATAAAATGATCTAACTGTCAGCCTCTGCTTTGCTACTGCTTCGGCTGCCATTGAAACGGGGAGGGGGGCATGGTATTTGGGAGGGGACTACTAATTGTGCTGGAGGAAGATTCTGGAGTTTCTGCTGCCTGTCTTACTGCGCATGTGGAGGAGGTTTTCCGCCAAGGCCAACGGCACTGACATTCCATCTTGGTGATGCCTTTCGAAGTTATCTCGCACCTGACACTTGGGAGAATTATGATTGGACTGTGACTGGGATGCCAAGGGGTGGGGAATGGGTTATTCTATATATCATTTGCTTTAGCGCCTAAATAATCAGTTTTCGCTTTGCTACGCTTCTGTTCATTTATAATTAGTAAAAGTACACTTGATTTTTATCAATGGAGTCTTGTGGTTTTCTTTCCTGATTATCCAATGAAGGAGTGCTGACACTAACACTCACATATTTTCATTATGTTGCTATTCTAGACACAAATCTGTGATGTGATCAATAAATACACAATGAATAAATTGAATGAATGAATAAGATGGGCATTTTTGTAAATAGGAGGCGTATAATTAGAGGAAATATGGTCCTGATTAGACTAGTTCTGTCCCAGTTTATTTCATCTATGCAGTTAAAATTTTAACTTGAAAGATTTGGGCCACAATGGTTATTACATAAGAGGTATGTGTTTCCTCCAGCCAGTGTTATTTTTCCAATTGATTGACCAATGGTAAACATAATAGACTCAAACTGCTTTTCCATTGAATAGGAAAAACCTATATAAAGGCTGGGGGGCAATAAAGAGAAATAAAATAATATAGTAGACATACTGTGTAGTAATCAGGCATGACATACTTATTAAATTGTAAAGCTCTAGATGTGAAACAGAAATATGACAAAAGTGCATATGATTTAAGTTTACTTCTGAGATGTTATATGTTGTCTAGTATTCACATAATCTACTTTCTGTCTTAGTCCCAATCAATTATTCTCCAGATATCCTATAACTTATAACTTCAGGGGACATGACTACTGCCACTCCCGGTTAGAGATTGGTTTTGGTGCAACGAAGCTGAAGGAAAGCAGATTCAAAAAAGCTGGGCTAGCTTATTTATTTTTGAATTAGGAAATGATTGCACACCACAGTTGAATTTGGAGACAAAAAGTGATTTTTTTAAATAGCAGTGAGCCCAGAAAGTAACTAACGGTCAATTATTTAGGGAAAAAATAAAAATTTTATGGTATAAAACCTGAATTAGAAAAGGAAACAGAAAAGGGGAAAGAAAAAGTGGAAGAATGATGGGATAAGAAAACAAACCAATCACATTTGGTATTACCAGCCAGCAAAAGTTTATTAAAAATAATTCACCGAGTGAAATCGTACATTTACTCGGAGAGAGCATCCTTTGATATTCCCATCTAGGTGATCTCTGAGCTCCTCCAGCTTTCGATGGAGCTATATGTAAACATCAGAAAATGAATTGAAAAAGCCACCTATTGCCTTTTCATTTTCTTTCTTTCCATTTTTTTTAAAAAAGTGATGATACAGTGCAACACATTTGCCATAGCCTTTGTAATACATGTAGCATAATACAAAAAGACTAGCCTTTTGTTAAGATAAAAATCATTTGGTTAAAATAGCAACTATTTTTTAAAGTGTAGACGTTAATTAGCAAATACATATAGTTATAGCTACTGGTACACTTCTCAATAATCATATATTGATTCCTAACCATCAGAGTGCTAAACATTTTCAGAACATTTTTAAAAGAGTCCTCATACAATTTCTATAATAATAAGATTTCTGAGTAATTATCTTTATTTCATCCTTGTGTTTTGGGTCTATGCCAATAATTCAAAAATAAAAATATGAACTTTAAAATACTTCATTCATATTTTAGCAAAAATGTATAAATGTCTAAAAATGCAATTTGGAGACTGAGTTCTCAATGGTTGTTTAATGTGGATTTATTTATAATGGCTAACCTATTAAATACACTGTTTGGCATTGTTTATTTATTTATATAAAGCATCAATTAATGTACACAATGTATACCTCAATTGCATTATAGTTTTAATTCTTTGAAAGAAGAATCCCTAGAGAAAGACATAGAGGAATGTAATATTATCATTAGTATAAGTATAATAGCATTTTTATATTCATTTTCATTAGATTATTTTTTGGAATTGAATATGGGAAACAAATGCATAATTACAACTTTGTCTTCCCCCTCTTTATGCTCAGTGCAATGACACTTTTACAGAGAGCAACTCTATTGAGCAGTATTAAGAGAAATAGTAAGATGGCTTCTTTTGGAATAAAGGTGATACACACACACCACACACACAAAAGAAAATAATTTTCAAGACAGAAAGCTGAGATGGCAAGAAAGTGCAAAAAACAACAGAAAGAACTTAGTGCTCCATGTGGTGCAAAACACAGTTGAAGTAATAAAGTGAAACGCTTCAAAGTTTATAAATAATAATTACCTATTTATACTGCTGAATATTGTCAGGATAACTATGCTGTGAGCTTTCAGCATTTTTATAATCCAAGATATTAAACATTTTTCCACTACATTCACTGATTTGTTAGCCAGCTCTATAAGAATGTATAAGTTAACATATCTTAATATGATATACCACACAATACAATACAATAGCAGAGTTGGAAGGGACCTTGGAGGTCTTCTAGTCCAACCCCCTGCCTAGGCAGAAAACCCTATGCCGTTTCAGACAAATCACTATCCAACATCTTCTTAAAGACTTCCAGTGTTGGGGTTTTCACAATTTCTGGAGGCATTTCTGATTAATTGTTCTAACTGTCAGGAAATTTCTCCTCAGTTCTAAGTTGCTTCTCTCCTTGATTAGTTTCCACCCATTGCTTCTTGTTCTACCCTCAGGTGCCTTGGAGAATAGTTTGACTCCCTCTTCTTTGTGGCAACCCCTGAGATATTGGAACACTGCTATCATGTCTCCCCATGTCCTTCTTTTCATTACACTAGACATACCCAGTTCCTGCAACCGTTCTTCATATGTTTTAGTCTCCAGTCCCCTAATCATCTTTGTTGCTCTTCTCTGCACTCTTTCTAGAGTCTCCACATCTTTTCTACATCGTGGTGACCAAAACTGAATGCAGTATTCCAAGTGTGGCCTTACCAAGGCATTATAAAGTGGCATTAACACTTCACTTGATCTTGATTCTATCTCTCTGTTTATGCAGCCTAAAACTGTGTTGGCTTTTTTGGCAGCTGCTGCACACTGCTGCTGGCTCATATTCAAATGGTTGTCCACTAGGACTCCAAGATCCCTCTCAAGATGGAGATTAGTTTAGTAATGTCTAATATTTAATTTAAAAGGGAATTCATTCAAAGAAATATCACAAAATCTTTATTTTTCATTTAAATGAATATACAAACATGTGTCCGAGTTTGTCTAATTTATTAATACATAAGTACTCTTGAAGTATAAAACCTAAGAACACTAATAAAAAACAACAATTTAGTTGACTTTCGAACTGAAGAAAAAGTCTTCTGTCTATTTAGATACACTTGAAAGTGCATCCATTTAAACTATCTTTTTCCACTTAAAAGGAATCAGACTAACTCCTTCACTGCAATTATATAAATTTAAGAAGGTGGTAGATTATGCCTCAGAATCCTTCTCTACCTAGAATGAACAGAATTTGCTACTTTGCCATCTGAAGTGTTCATGATTCTAATCCAAAAATAGGTTAAGGAAGCTAATTTCTTTTGCAGAGGTACAGTATGATTCAGAAATAATAGTTTGGCAACTTTCCTTTAGCTAACTGAGTTATGATAGCTCTTGTATAGCACAGAAACAAATAAAAAGTGATCCCATAGTGATTAAAAAAAAGTGAACTAAAAATAAGTGGAATGGTGAGAAATATCGAAGCTCCACCCTCTTCCTTCCCTCCCCACTCCCTGTAAAAAAAAATGTGTAGGCTATAGAAGAAAACTTGCAAAATAAAATTTAGAAACATATTTACTTTGAGGGATCCAACTCTACTAGCAACTCCTTTGCTTTCATCCGGGCGTCTAATTTGCTACAATGAGGGAAGATGGATAAAAGAGACAGAAGAATAAAGAAAAAGTAAACTTAAAAAAATTTCCACACAATCAGTTAGCAGTGCATGCAAGACATTACTTTGACTTTCTGACAAACTTCTAGGGAACAAGGACACAGACTCTTATTTCTGGATCACATGATGACTCGTTTGCTGAGTTCTTTCTTTTTTCTAACGATACAGGTACTGAAATTGTACACACTGTACTTACTAATTATTGTTTTAATAACACATAGAATGCCGCAAGAGTCTGGATTTGATTCATGAAGCATTGACAGAAATGTAGCTGAAATGTATGAAATTGTGCCATATGCTATATAATTTAAGCACAGACCCGAGAAACCTGCTATTGTAGATTGAACACTTAGCCCTGCTAAATATGTGATAATTGGCAGAATAAGATACAGCTGCCCCATGTTAAAAAAAAGAAAATATCAGCCACTTAATTCCCAGTTAAATAATTTTGCTGCCCACTAGAAAATTTTAATGCCATACCAAATGCCAAGACACATCTTTTTTTTTTTACTACTAGCCTCATTGTATCCTACACTGTGCAAAACAATTAAGAAATGTTTATCAAGAGGTTGGATTTCTAACAAGAAAGTTGAAAACTAAATAGAAAAATATGCATACATACATCTATACATGCATACATACATACATACATACACACACAACAGCATAGAATTTTTATTGCATTTGTTTTGATAAAATTTTGGAAACAACCCTCCCGCTGCAAAGTCTAAAGTCTAACATTTTGTATGGTATATCACAACTTGACGAAGTTAAGTCTACATAAACATGGTGAAACATTCCCACTGGAATGGGATAGTTAACAAATAAGGTAGCATAATACCAAAGCCATAAGTTGATCTTGAATTCTAGAATTTCTGAGAATATTTTGACAAAATTACAACCAAAAATAGCAATAGCAATAGCAGTTAGACTTATATACCGCTTCATAGGGCTTTCAGCCCTCTCTAAGCGGTTTACAGAGTCAGCATATTGCCCCCAACAACAATCTGGGTCCTCATTTTACCCACCTCGGAAGGATGGAAGGCTGAGTCAACCCTGAGCCGGTGAGATTTGAACAGCCGAACTGCAGAACTGCAGTCAGCTGAAGTAGCCTGCAGTGCTGCATTTAACCACTGCGCCACCTCGGCTCTGAAATTCATATGAAATTCATATTTCATAAGAGGATAAAAAGAAAGCTGAACCAGTTTTGCTCACTAATAATAAATAGGGAGATAGGGACTCCAATCATTCAGCTAAAAAACTTATGTAGGATTTTTTCTGATTTAGTATTTCTGTGCCTTAATTCCTCATTTATAAAACTGAAGTATTTAATCATGTATATCTTGATTACATACTAATAGACTATGGATATATGCAAGTAATAAGATGAAAAAGAAATTCAGAAGTGAAAAGCTTCATTGTTTTATTTCAATACTACTTTCTTAATTTCTCTTGTTCAAGGATAATTATATTAAAGACTATAGAAAGGGTATAATTCAATATTTATTTACAAAGAACTATACACTACAATTATACATGTACACAGTGGGACCCATATTGAAAGAATATCAGTTTTTAAATTAAAAAAATCCACTTGTGATTAAGAGATAAAAATATATAGGTATTTGCACTGAAGCCTCAAAATATGAAAAGGCTGAAGATTGTATTCCAAAAGTAAATTGATCCATTAATGTACTATTTTCCATTACTAATTTGGATGTATGTCAAGTTAAAAGAAATAACACACCACCGTTTTGATAACACCAAGTTACAGGGCCTCAGATCTTGCAAATGAATGAAAGGCACATGGCGTCTGCCATCTAAAATAGAAAATAAAGAGGACCATGACAACTTTTTTCATCGGGTTAAGCCAGAAATATATTTAAAGGCATAATTAAGGTGTTACATATACTGTATTTAGATAGATGGAATCAGAGATATTAAGATTTGCCACCGTGTATGCCTTTGTACTTTCGTAAAATATGATTTGGAAAGCAGAGGATGAATTTCCCTAAATTAGGGATAGAAAATGTATTCATAATTTTCTACAGTTGTACACTTCAAATTTTACTCACTACAAATGTACATGAAAACATGAAACTCAGTGAAGGCATAGGGACAAGACAGATAAAGGAAAAATAATGTAAGAATTACTTATCTTTAAGATAAAATTTTATGTACATCTACTTCTGCATACCATAGCACTCCTTCATTTTGTATCCGGTTAACTGGTTAGTCTCGTTTATTAGAGTTGTAAACCATTGATTACCATTGTTTTGCTAGCTATGATCATTTGCTGCTAATTTATTCCAGATGCCACCCAAAAGACCGAAAACAATAGAAAAAGTTCAACCACTCTTTTCCTTCTCTGTTGCATCATCAGTGATGAAAATGGCAGTAAAAACATCATCTTTCTTTCCAAGGCAATGGATGAGGGTCTAAGAATGATTAATGCCCCGATTGCTTCTTTTCAAATGTCAGTCAATACTAAAATGTATGCAGTTCAGAACAGGAAATCTCAAGTAGAAAAACACGGGATTCTGACACATTCATAACATTGGAAAAAGCTAATGAGGTCTTGTAGACTTAGAATCTTATTCTTGCCATTTTAATTTGTTCATTCATAGATTAGTAGAATGAACTTAACATGGTTGTCTGATCTGTTAGAGAAAATCTATAACAGGGAATATTAACTCGGTTAGAAGATTATCAACTGAATTTTGAAAGAGCAAAACATATTCTTTCCTCTCCCGTACTGTTGACAGGGCTTGGGAGTTTCTCAAAACTAGAGAGAAAAGCAAAATTAAACATGATTAATCTTGAATGACTCTTCTAGATGATCAAAAATACATGTATAAAATAGGATGTTTTCTTATGAAGAAAAGGAACCTATAATCTTAGGGTTTTTTTTGTCTGAGATAAATAAAAATCTAATATAGATAGTTCTAGCTTACTGACCACTTATTCACCACCATTTGAGATTACAACTGTGCTGAAAAATAAGACTTACAGGTCTTCAAAGTTGATGCCATTGCAGCATCCCCATGGTCACATGATTGTGATTTGGGTGCTTGGCAACTGGCACACATTTACGATAGTTGCAGCATCCCAGTGTCATGTGATTGCCATTGCAAATTTTCACAGGCAATGGAGAAGCTAGGAAGAAGTTGCAAGTTGCAGTCATGTGATCTTGCATTATTGACCCAGGTGATTCGCTTAATGACTACAGCCAGAAATGATGTAATAAAGTGGCATGGTCACATTTCACTTAAGGAACATAATGCTTAGTGACAAAGTTGCCAATCGCAATTGCAGTGAATGAGTACTACCTGTATGAGATTAGATACAAGATATTTAAGATTCTATTGACAGTCTGGGATGACTATATTTTCTACTGTCCATCAACTGTTGACATCTCTTGAATGCTTATATTATTACAGTATATCATTTTCAACAGAGTGATAGCAACTCTTAGTCCTTATTAATAGTGTGCTTTTGCTTACTTTGCAATTGAGTTTTTTAGAATATAGGATAGTCCCATTTTTTAAATGACATTTTTATACTGGTAGTGCTTTTTTTTTGTAAGATTATAAATACACATTTTTATTATAAATATAATATGACAAATCTTTTCTTTTTATTTATCAATGAATGTTTTATATTAATCTATATAGCTGAATGGTCAGAGAAATAAACAGATTTCTTTTTACCGAATGTATGACATTCAGATTGGTTATGTGCCATCAAGCTGTTATCAATTCTTAGCAATCACTGAGATAAATTTTGTCCTTGACAATCTATCTATAACCTAGTCATGATCCTTAGTGATGTCGCAACACAAGCTTTCTAACCTTCTTTCATCTTGCTCCAAGAAGCACTAACCACAATTATATCTAATACATTTCCAGTAGACTAATATAAAAGCATGTCTATTTATTTATTTCCCACTTTATCTGGTATATATCATTTAAAATGGATTCTCTTGCCATAATTCTATGAGACCTTTGTAACAGTTTTTACTAATCTAGAAAAAGATCTGGTGTTCCATTAGAATTACACTTACTGCCTTGATATATTTATGCTAAAATTTGGCACCATATTTAAAAACTCTGTTGAGTTTGCACTTCCCATTATTGTCCATCCAGTTAAGTCACATTTTACATGGACATATCAAAGACCTGATAATATTAGATTTTTAAATAATATAATAGTGTTATTTAAGTTTCAAGCTGTTATTATTTCCTTGGATGAGAAAGCTTTATTTTAATATAAGTTTTTTGTTTTTTATTCTTATACATCTCATTTTGTGAATGGTTTGATTCCTGGGTTTCATACATTTCAATACATCTAGTCATAACAATATTATTTTTAATAATTACAATTCATTTTAATTTTTATTCTACTAACACATAGTTTCTACTGTCATCTTTTATTCCTAAACCTTCTCATAATTCTACCATACTTCATAGCCTCTTAATTTCAATTTTTGCTATTTCCCCCCTCATTTTTCTACCTCTATTTTAGCCCTCTTCCCCCCCACCTTCCCTTGTCATTCTAGTAATCAAAGACGTGATATTTCCTTTTCTTTTAGTTCATTTATTCCATCTACTTTTAGATCTGTATTTTGACTATGGCCTCTAATTTTCAATCCCCTCATCCTTTCCCCCCATTGTTTTATTCTATAATTGCTTATTATAACCTCTTTTTCTCTCCCAGCTATCTTCCTGTTTCTCCCATTGCCTTTTCACATCTTCTAAAATATTTTTCTCCTACTCTAATCCTCTTTTCACCATCAATTTTACTAATATCTTTTTGTTGTTATCTTCTTGTTGTTTCCCAATTCTGCTATCTCCTCCATTCTTTTAGGTACTTCCATTCTTTCTTCATTGTCCTGAGGAGTTGTTATTCTTTCTATTATTTTTTCCAGTTTTCGATCTATACGAACCATAGAGCCGGATATTTCCATCACCTCCTTACGCTGTTCTTTTGTGCAATCCTTAATGTCTTGGTATGACAGCTCCATATCATTATCTCCACTGATTTCCATTTTAGTCAATCCAATTTTAAAAGAAAAATCCAGGGGGTTATCCATGTCTTTTCCAATCCCTTTTATTTGCTCAACAGTATTGTAATTTTAGAGTTTAAAGTCAATTTGAGGTAAATCCTTATAATCCAACAAAGATAAAAATTCCCAAGGTTGCACAGTCCTCCTCTTAGCAGCAGATGGTGCTCATGTTTAGCTTCATATTGCCTCTCTGCGTAATGCTAATAATCCATTTTTAATTATTTTAGATTGAAAATTCAATATGTGGATGAGTAATTGGTAATAAAATGTAATAGTAATAAAATAAAAACAAATTTCAGATCAGATTCCAGTATTTCTTTTTAATAAAAATACCTTTTCAATGTCACCTCTTCACTTCGAGAGTTCAATTTTTAGACTTAGTTTTCTTTGACAAGTTTCTCTTCTTACATATTATGCCTTTTTTTAAAAAATGCACTTATTCTGCTGTTAGCAAATACTTCAATTATGCTTCCCCTTTGTATTTCTTGGAGATACTTTCAAGAGAAATTATTCTTTTGCCCAGTTCACAAGCCACTTACTTTCTCTTCTTCTGCTTCGTCTTGGGTATTCTGGTCATCTTTAGCTTCATGGCAGCCATGTTTGCTGCTGCTGCTCCTCATTGTCTGCTGAGGGTGCTTTCCAAGTCAGGGAGGGGAGATGCGGCACCCCTCTACCTGTTAGGCAGTCCCCCTTTGCTTCGCCTCCCCTCTGGAGTGGCTATGGTCCAAATTCGAACCCTCTGACAGGGAGAGTTTGGAGCTGGCTGCTGAGCTCGCACACCAGGCTTCCGATATCACTGGAAGTCCAATTGGAAGTTGGAGGAGAAAGCTTTTGAAGGTCCACTGGGAGTTTGAGGGTAAATTATGGATGATTCCTCTGCAAGCTGCTACCTCTTTCTATACTTTGAGTAGTAAAACATAAATGAAGCTTAGTATTTGTATTCTCTCTCTGCAAGACAACAGATTGGATGAGCCAAAAAAAAAAGAAGCTAAGTATTGGGGAATGGCTGATGGAGCAAAATATGAAGAAAAGATAACTGCAAAATAAGGCTGATAGGGAAATAGGAAAATATTATAACATCTATTAATGATAGTACATTCTTTAGGAAACTTAAACTGGATATCATCTATCTGCTTTCTTTCTGATTAAAGAACAGTTTGGCTGCAGAATCTAAGAGTTTGGGAAAAGGTCAGCAGTGACGGGATTTGATTAATTATGGATTTTTCCAAAATACATGTTTTATAGTGTTAAAGCATCAGGATAGAAACTGGCATCCTCTTGAGTTCTACTAGTCCCTGGGAACAAAGTCAGCTAGGTGGCCTTGGGCCAGTCACTTTTTCCAACCCTAAAATGGAGGCAATGGCAAATTATTTGTGAAAAGTCTTGCCAAGAAAACTGCAGGCTCTTCCACCTATAAATTATTTAATTTTATGGTGTCTAATTTCATAGATGTTGAATGTTACGCTATGTTCCAAAAGCTGCAGTGGCTGAAAGTTTGTTTCTGGGTGCAATTCAAGGTATTGGTTATCACATTTAAATACCATAGCAGGCTATCTAAGGAACTATCTCCCTCATGCCAGCAGAAGGAGCATACTGCAGACACTGTTGGTCAAAGTGAGAAAAGCTAAGGCTCACAATGAAGAAAGGCTTGCCACAAAAGTAAAAAAATAACAAAAAAAGCTTCTTCCAACATGTTAAAAACAAGAAAAAAAGTCAAGGAAACAATTGGTCCATTGCTGGGAGAAAGTGGCAAGAAAATGACAAGCAACAGGGAGAAAGCAAAACTATTTTACTCATTTTTTTGCATCTGTCTTTACACAAAGGGGAAAAACAGTCCAACCTACCAAAAACAGCATCACAAAAATCAGATTAGAAACACAAGTTGAAATAGGGAAGAAAATGGTAAGTGAGCGCCTGTCTACCCTAGACAAGTTCAAATCACCAGGACCAGATGGATTACACATCAGGGTTCTGGAGGAACTGGCAGACGAGATCTCAGAAACACTGAACTATATCTTTTAGAGATCCTGGAGCACCGGGGAACTGCCAGAGGACTGGAAAAAAGCTGATGTGGTTCCCATCTTCAAAAAAGGGGGGGGAAATAGATCTAGGAAACTATAGACCTATCAGCCTGACCTCAATACCAGGGAAGATTCTGGAAAAGATAATTAAGCAACGAATTAGCAAACACCTGGAAGTAAACAAAATAATAGCCAAAAGCCAACATGGGTTTGTCAAAAACAGAATATGCCAGACTAATCTTATTGCATTCTTTGACAAAGTGACAAAATTAGTGGACCAGAGGAATGCTGTCGATATAATTTATTTGGACTTCAGCAAGGCATTTGATAAAATAGGCCATAACCTACTACTAGATAAAGTAGAAAAATGTGGGTTAGACAGCATCACCACCAGATGGATTTGTAACTGGCTGATCAACCACACTCAATGTGTAGTCCTCAATGGAACTATATCTACATGGAGGGAAGTATGCAGTGGAGTACCCCAAGGCTCTATTTTAGGCCCAGTACTCTTCAACATGTTCATCATTGACTTGGATGAGGGGATAAATGGGGAACTCACCAAATTTGCAGATGACACCAAGATAGCAGAAATAGCCAACATTCCAGAAGGCTTAAGATACAGAAAGATCTTGACACACTTGAAACATTGGGCACTATCTAACAAAATGAAATTTAATGGTGAAAAAAGTAAGGTTCTACATTTAGGGAAGAAAAACAAAATGCACAGGTACAGTGTAGGTGGTACCTTGCTCAATAGTAGTAACTGTGAGAGGGATCTTGGAGCCCTAGTGGACAACCATTTAAATATGAGCCAGCAGTGTGCAGCAGGTGCCAAAAAAGCCAACAAAATTCTAGGCTGCATAAACAGAGGGATAGAATCAAGATCACGTGAAGTGTTAATACCACTTTATAATGCCTTGGTAAGCCACACTTGGAATACTGCATTCAGTTTTGGTCGCCACAATATAAAAACGATGTTGAGACTCCAGAAGGAGTGCAGAGAAGAGCAACAAAGATGGTTAGGGGACTGGAGGCTAAAACATATGAGGAACAGTTGCAGGAAATGGGTATGTCTAGTTTAATGAAAAGAAGGAGTAGGGGAGACATGATAGCAGTGTTCCAATATCTCAGGGGTTACCACAAAGAAGAGGGAGTCAAACTAGTCTCCAAAGCACCTGAGGGTAGAACAAGAAGCAATGGGTGGAAACTAATCAAGGAGAGAAGCAACTTAGAACTGAGGAGAAATTTCCTGACAGTTAGAACAATTAATCAGTGGATCAGCTTGCTTCCAGAAATTTTGAATGCCCCAACACTGGAAGTCTTTAAGAAGATGTTGGATAGCCATTTGTATGAAATGGTGTAGGGTTCCTGCCTAGGCTGGGGGTTAGACTAGAAGACCTCCAAGGTCCCTTCCAACTCTGCTATTGTATTGTATTGTAGAATTTCGGTTGATTGGATCCAGGAGAAGAATATTTTCTACTGTGGCTCCTGCCCTTTGGAACATCCTGCTCCTTTGAACAAGAGTGTTCATTATGAAAGCTTCACAACATACAAAACCAAGATTTTAAAACTGCAAGAAATAATTTTAATTATTGAGATGAATGCAATATATCTGTTCTATTCATCTTGGAAGATAACAACAAATTATTCAAGTCAGCTTCCGTAAGGACAGCAACAAATATTAATACAGAATTTGATACACTAAGTCCAAAATTTAGTATTTCTCAAATAAACTATTCTGCATATAGTAAGTTTGTTTTCATTATTATCTCACTAAATATTATAATATCATTATAATTTCAGAACAATAAAAACACTGATAGTTTTTGTTATTATAGAAATGGCTAGTACATATAGTATTAAGTATGTAAAAGTAAAAGGTTGAGGCCATAATGTTGCTATCTTATTCTACTGCACTAAAAGGTGGTGCACTACCCCACCTTTTTTTTTACCCTATACTTCTTTTCTTTCCTTTTCTTCCCTTTTCCTTTCATTTCTCTGGTATTTTATATCTTGATAAACTTAATATAATTATTAAAAGGTAAAAAAAATCTTAACAGCTTTGCTTTTCATAAATAACTAATAACATCTGGAGAAATTTTATTTAATTATGATTGAAGCAAATACAAATTAAGATAAACTATAAGGGAATATATATTATTATAATTCATACATATTCGTATTTTTGAATTAGTACAGAATTTTTAAAAACTTATAGTTAAAGGAAATTATGTAAGAAATTAGATAAAGCAGTATGTATGGAATATATGGCATGTAATTTCAGAAATCAATTAGAGATTATTGTCTCTTATTCCAGGTTAACATATTTTAATGTGACTTAAAAAGACTATTCAGAGAAATAATTATTAAAATATCAATACTCTTTTATACTTAAAAACACCTAATCATAAAATGAAACACTGTAATTGTGTGTACAAGACAATACTGTTTTGTAATCAATGTTATAAAAAATGATATTCTCTGCATACATAGAGAGATACAAAGAGTATTTTAAAATGATTTAAAAATAAATGTTTACATTTATCCCATGCTTAATTGTATTTAGATTCAATGAATACAATAAAAAGATTAAATTCAAAAATGCAACATTCAATATACTGAATTAATAATTGAACATTTGAAAATGATTTCACAATTCCAAAATGGAAAGATTTTATAACCTCTCCAAAGTCTTTTATGACAGAAATATTTTATGATTGTTATTGGTGAGAGTTTATCAAAAAGTAATGCTAGGATGGATTTTTAATTTTCCTTTTTTGTCAAAAATAAGCACATAATTATTTTAGCAATACCAAGTGAGTAAGCATCATATCTGTGTTTTGCCATCATAAGGAATAATTGTTTTGCTACCCCAGTGTATGTATATTGGATCAGTATTTGCAATAAATATATAAATATTTATTGAAATATATATTCTGTTAAGACTCAATAAATTTCTAAATGCAAATCTGAGCTGGGACTCTTAATTTTGCCATATTGAGCAATTTAACTGCCATAGAAGCAGTTGAATATAGTTGCCAAGTCAATCAATAGTTTCTGTTTTGCTGATGAACATTTTCAGGACTCTCCCATTCCCCATCTCTAAAAAATACATGAAAGTAGAACATTTCTTTTAAAGATACACAATAATATTCACACATTTCACACCCCGAGCTTTAATTTGTACTTTTCTTAAAACATACTAAATAGCCTATGAGCAGCATGAAGGCTCAAAAGGAAAGTCATAAGCTGGAAACAGTTAAAAAGGGAAACAACGTAACTGTAAAATAGGTGCAGGTGGCACAGAATTGAATAATTATTCTTCTACAGCTGGAATTAACCTGAAGGCAAGTAAGTTAGCATTGTTTTTTAGGATGTTTTAGGAGGTTTAGAGGCATTTTAAGAACATGGAAAAACAACAAAAATGATTAGAAAAGTATTCTTCTTCCACCAATAGCACAGAGTCAATGAAACTCTTCTGTGGTCTTTGGAAGATAAGAGGCCAAAGTAGAATATCTAATAATTTACAAAAATATGGATAGGTGTCAGATTCTGAAATCCAGAAAAAGGCCAAATTAGCACCACATATTATCTGGACCTTCTAGAAATATATAAAAGAACTTGGATACCACAACACTATCGTTCTATGCTAAATACAGTCCTGATTGTTCAGTTCAGCCTTTCTCCAGTCGATAATTCCAGCAGTGTTTACTGAATCACAGGTATGGCCTGTGTATTAATGGCTTTGATGGTGTTTCCACCATTCAATTTTGTCTTTAGTACTTTTCTTATTTTTCTTACTTTTTTACTTGGATATATTTCTTTAGTAATCACATTTTTAACCTACCCATGCTAGAAGTTATCCAACTATTAAACGCCCAAGATGACATGACCCTGGTACACTGCAGTTGTCATAAGTGTTTCATCTTGATAGCTCCTGATAATTTGACTATTTGGCATTTCAATTCCATTCCATTTCAGTTCCATTACTGTTCAATTTCATGACTGCTACTGTAGCACATTTCTCTAAGTCAAATTCCAGTGCTCTATCTATGCTAAAAATTCCTAAGATATTTGACAATGGATTTTGACTTCTGATTTTCCAGAAATCATTAGAGCATCCATCTAAAGCAAGTATGAGATTTTATTGATATACTTTGCCGTAGTACAGACAAGATCATTATTACTATGTTTGGTCACAGAATCAGATGTTTAGATTGGATTTTGCATTTTAATCCACATATCGAGTTCTTCTCAAAGATCTGGAATAGGCAAATGTTATTGTTTGATGGTGTTAGAAGTATCATCATAGGATGTAATCTGTTTCAAGTAAACCAGCTTTGCAATTGGCCAATTATGATTTTGTCAATGCCAAAAGTATTAAAGTGGTGCTCCAGATGTTTGGGAATTGCACGTATATTATTGGTATTAACTTTGCCTCTTTTTTTGCCACAGATGTTCTACTTCTATTTGCAGATTTTTGTATTTTGTAATTTTCTGTAGTTCTTCTCTCTTTTACTCTTCAGATTCTGCAACATCCACTATGCAGACTTTTTTGTCTTTCTTATTAACGATTAATTCTTGATGTTATGTGGAAGATACTTATTTGGTTAAATTCTAAAGTCCCAGAGCATTTAGATTCTTCATTTCACATTATTATTATTTATTATTTTCTATGGCTACATCTTTCATCCGTTTGTATATTTCAAAAGTTTTTTTCAACTAACTATTGGCACTTTTAATTAATTTTATGAATATTTGCCATACTTGACTTTACAACTGTATATTAGATTTTATTAAAAATAAACTTTTAATAAATCACTAGCAAGGTAAAAATAATTTTCCAAACAATGTAGATAGGATATGGAATTAGTAAAAGCAAAAAAGCATATATGTAAAGTATCAATTCTGACAAGTTTACTACATGAATCAACTGATCAAATATAAAGAGAAGAAAAAACAACGGGTTTTCAATTTGCTGAGCTCACATATCAGAATGCTCAATTTTTCATTTTATACCTAGTTAGAATAGCAACACTATAAAAAATTCAAACCTTTGGAAACTAAATACCCCTTTGGCTAGATTAATAAAATGTTTAACACTGAAGATAAAAGCTTAGTCATAATGACTTTTATTGCTGTAAACTATTTTTCCAGATGCACTAAATCTAAAATTTGTATAACAAAACCAAGAACATTCTTTTCCAATACAACTATTTTTGTACTCATTCAGCTTCTGTCACCTCCCCCCCCTTTTTTGATGTTTTTTTTGGAAGGAGACAAAGGAATGTCAATGAATGTGTAGGTTTTGTAGGATATTATGGCTTATGAGTCAGAATGGTTGGCAAATGTAGATGAAGGGATAAATTAATGGTACACATGGTATGTCAGATTTTATTAATTGCAGTTAATAATGTGATGTTTTTCTGTGATCTATTTTTGAACTGTGGCTTCAGACAGGTATGTACACAACACTTATTGGGAGAACACTTGGTTTCAGATCAAGCTGATAACCTGATATTAGAAGTGTTGGAAGCTGGACTCTGCATGAAATTTGTCTCTATTTATAATTTATTTTTTGTCTACTTTACTTTTGGGGAATTGTGTAAAATTTAGTGTCATAAAGGGAACAATGATGTCCTACAAATTCATTTGAAGGAATTGGAAATTTATCCTAATCTTATTTTTAACTTTCAGTGACAGGAGGGTTTTTTAATATATCTACTTGGAGTTTTAAATCATTTAATATTTTTATGAGTTACTAATGAATGGGAAAAAAGAAATATAATAAGTTAGAAAGAATTTCAAAAAATATTCAATACTTTAGCTCAATAATAATTAGCAAAAATAAATATTAGTATTGTTAGTGGCTAGTTAAGCAAATTAAATGTATTTTATTTAGCCCAATCTAAATTGTTTCAATGACTTGACCAATGACACATGTGGCATTCCCTGATAATAGTAAGGACACAACACTGCTCATATTGGGCAAATTTGAGCTAGTATGTCAGAAATGCAACCAAATTTTAGTCTAACAATGCACAAAACATTTCACAAAAAGCTAGGACCTTGTGATTAATTAGGAAGATACATGCAGTGAACTGAGACTTGTGAAAGCCTCAGTTCACCACAGCTGTAAATGGCATTCACGAGCTGATTTTGAAATGACTATGGTGTGTGAAAGATTATGATTTGGGATATAAGAGTATGTGATAAAGAACACGAATTAATGAAATGAAATAAAATGAAGGCAGGGTGTAAATCCAAGATAATGCTGAAGAAGGTAACATATATGAATGAAAGTTTGAACTTTCAAATAAAGTTAATATGTAGGCAAAAGTGAAAATACAAATTTAATTGGAAAATAAAAGGTCAAAAAGCATGAAGTCAAACAGAAATTCTTATGTTAGTGATAGTTCCATATTATGTTCCAGAAAGAATAAGAATTGAATTTTTTGGGGAAAAACTGTATGGAAAAAAGAATTATTCTAATAGATTACAAAGGTGATAGTGAGAATGAGATGACAGAGTACAGAAGAAGTGATTGAGCCCTTCAGAGCCAGAAGAATGAATGAGAATGATGACTGGCACGAATTTGCTTAGAAAAAAGGACAGCTTTAAATACACGGCTTAAGCATAAAATGAATATAGAAGTGTGACTGGTTTGACTATGATGAAAGGC
The DNA here is from genome assembly GCF_051295495.1 of Thamnophis sirtalis. Lineage (NCBI taxonomy): Eukaryota > Metazoa > Chordata > Lepidosauria > Squamata > Natricidae > Thamnophis > Thamnophis sirtalis. Next base: position 107,416,503 of record NW_028261381.1, on the reverse strand, counting down.
AGAGAGGTGAAAGATAACAGGCTGACAAGAGGTTCTGAATGTGGGGCAGACCCTTTTTGGGGTAATGACAAGTGTGGATGTGAGGAAAAAAATGAACAAGGAAGGAAAGAAAAAGAGGTGAAAAAAACTAGAGCGAGAATAGAACTGGAGAAAAAAAAGTCCTAAATGAAAAGTATTGCAAAATATATTAATGTAAGCTTCCAACAGAATGAAAACAAAGTGGCCATAAGAAAGATGATATGGAAACTGATTTGGAAAAGAACAAAAAGAAATATGGTATAAAGTGCCACACAAGTGTTTGAGGTTATGCTAATTGGAAGTATGAAGGCTTGTAGGAAGATCAACTGAAAAAGGCTATTATGAGAAAAATGTCATTTAAATGAATTATTGCTGTAAAAAAGGTGAAAGGAGAATTACTGTATAATGCATACGGGGTGTGTGTGTGCCATTAATGTTGCTCTATGCAAAGAGATAGGAAACAAAACTGTTTAGCAAAATTTTGCGTGAAAGTGTATGAGTAAGAATCATTATTAAAATTTGGAAGTGCATCACAACTTTATGCCAGGGATACCCAAATCAAATTTTTACTCTTCAGTAGGTCATTGAGAAATATGTGACCATCAGAAAGGTTATAGTACATTTATCATTTTAAAGAAGGCATATGATAAAGTGAATTGAAAACATTTTCACATTCTGAAACAGAGATATAATATGTTTATTGGATTAACTCAGTATAAGGTGCATGAGTAGTGAATGAGATTGGGACATTGAAAGGATTTTTCAAAAATTTAACCTATCAATCTAGGGCAAGAGCATTTAAAGCCCACAAAGATCAAACTATCAGAAAAATCAGGAACAGGGAAACTCTGTCAAGTGGGTTTTTAAATGAGGAGGGAGAAAGGCACATTTTGCTTCCTCTCTTTGCTCTTTATTCACATTGGAACACTTTCTCCAGGGCTTGCACAAAACCACCTAAAAAAAGAATCCCCAATACATAATCTGGGTTGGAGGACAAGCAATTTTACAGCAAGCTAAACTATTTAAAAGTTTGTAATTGACATTCAATCTAATTTAAAATATATTTGACTATGTCATGGGAAATCATATTCCAATAAATTATGTATAAAAGTATGGTTGCAAAGAATTCAATCATTACATTTTAGCCCATTTATATAATTTAATAATTTGTATTCCTTGAAGAAAAAATAGTATAGATTTTTTCATATTAGGTTGCAGAGCATAGATATCCATTTTATTTGAGTGTACATGCCCTGTACAATATCCAATTTCAAAATAACTACTATTTCAAATTCAAAAATAAATGTGCAACATCTACTTTTATAAAAAAGAGAAATTAAGGCACAGACCTCAAAAACTGAGTCTACAATTTTTATTTATTTTATTCATCCAAACTTAGTACATTTCCAGACATAGATAAATCCTCATTTTAATGGATTTTTTGTTTAGAGGACTTCAGATACAAAATTTCCCTCTAGAAAATCACTTGGAAAAAAAGTCAAAAGCCATTGTACTTGAAGTTGTCCAGACAAATAATATTGATTAGGTTATTTGCATCTATTTATGTCATCTATATAATATGGTAACAATGCGAATTGATGAACTGAACCAGATGAAGTTGATGAAAATTTATGGATTCAACAAATATTTGATTCTGAATAACCATTAAACTGAGGGTTTATTATACCATTATCTTGTAATTGGTCTTAATTAATTTTGAAAAGAAAAAAGGATAATCTCAAAACTAACAAGAAAAACAATACAAAGCTCTAAAGGATCAATTAAAAGTTTTAACACATTTCTATATCAAGCCTACTTTTGCTATTCAGGAATATATGTATTATCCAACATATGAAATGCATCATAACAAATGCCAGAACATTGAAAAAATATAAATTAATAGCTTGACATACCTTAATACGGCTTGCAGAAATAAATAAATAATAATCACCAGAGATTTGTAATTTCAAAGAACCATGAACCAGGAAACATTTCATTAGATTTATTCTGTTTTTTGTTAAATATGCTAGTATTAAAATGCCAGAAATAAAGCCTTTTCATATAAAAGAGCAAACAGAAGAGAATTCATGTTCCAAGAGAAGCTATATATTTCACTAGATTTGCCATTTGTCCAAATTTGCTGTGGATATACTGTATTATGCCAAGTGCATTGGATCACCTGCAAAAGTCCTGAACAATCCATGTGAAATAATATCTAAAGCACAAACGTGTCATTTCATAGGCTGGCATTAAAACTTCCCATATAATTTAGAGTTTCCAAAGAGGAGGCAGCAAGTATCCAAGTTGGGGCAAAACTGTTGTCTTGAAAATGCTTGAAATACAGGTAGTCTTCGACTAATGGCCATTCATTTAATGATGTTTTGGCGTTATAACAATGCTGAAAAATGTGACTTATGATCTGTCCTCAAAGTTACAACCATCGTATCACCCCTGGGTTCATGTGATCACTATTTGGGCACTTGGCAACAGGCACACATTTATGGCAGTTGTAGTGTCCTTATGGTCACATGATCATTGTTTGGGATCTTCCAGCCAGCTTTTGACAAGGAAAATCAATGGGAAAAGCTTAATGACTCTGTAACTCACTTAACAACTGTGGTAAAATGGTTGTAAAACTGAGTCAGGTCATGAGATAACTTGCTTAATGACCATATTGCTTAGTGACCCAAATTCCAGTCCTAATTGTGGTGTTGGTTGATGACTACCTGTACATTAATAGGACAGTGAGGCAGAAAATGCCAGATCTTGGGTATAAATGTGTTTACAAAAATAAATTATTTCCTTAGTTCTCTTTTTCAAGAGCAATTTTATGGATTAATAGAGCCCTGCAAGAAATTCACAGCCTTATGGTTCATACTGCAATAAGAAAAGAAAGCACTTTAAAATATATCTTTAAAAATAGGTATGAAAATTGGCAAGCTTAAAGGAAATAAACACCAGTAAATATATAAACTTTTACACACACACACACACACACACACACACACACACACACACACGTGTATATACAATATAGCACTATCTTCACCTTTTTGATGATTCTCAACAATATAAAATCTTCCATGCGAACTACCTTTCAGCAGCAGAAAACATTTATCAAGACAGTTCCCACTTCTGAATGCAGGCAAGCTGCTGTACTTACTTTTGGTGTGGGACAGGAAGCAGTAGAGAGACGAGAAGTAGCTTGGGCACGAGGGGATTCTGAAGGGGTAGTGCTAAGTGAGGCTGTGTCTCGTGGGAGCACCTGAACACCACGAGATATGATGGAATCTGGAATCTAAACATGAAAATAAATTGAAATTAAATCTATTTGAAATGATGTACATAATTCAGAAAATAAAATGCTTCCAGACCTCAATATAGCTTAAAACCATTTTAGAGCTGAAATTAGTTCTCCCCTCCCTCTCTTTTTTCTTCAGAAAAGAAGTCAGAAACTTTCTTTTCAGTTAGCATTTTAGAATTAATCCGTTTAACTAGTTATAATGTGGAATACATTACCTAATAGGTGGGAAAATATACACTGAAGTAATAAATAATTAAAATCTGTTGTCCTCTGTTCTTTCTCAAAACACATCTTTCTTTAATTAACTTAGCAATCTACCAGGAGGCCTAAAAATCAGGTAGAAAACCTCATGATTGATTGGGTAACTTGATTGGCAATTTTAGCCAAGATTGATTTTAATTGATAGAAAAGGAAAATCAGCTTTGTCTAAGAAGCAATAACTTCCAACTCCGCTTTATGTAAAAGCAACAGCAACTTTTTAGTTGTTTGGAATGGTAGCATTAAAAGAGAGAGAGGGAGAGAGAGAGAGAGAGCTCTTAGACCGTTTCATAAATTTCTAAACATCTTAGCCTTAGAGCAGTGATGGGCAACCTTTTTGGCGTGGTGTGTCAAAAATCGGCAAAAAATCGAGCATAACTCGCGTTGTGTGTCACTTCGACAAAAACATACTTTTGCGCAATTTATAGTTTAAACTACAAAAATGTATAATTGCAATATATAATTGTATTTAATAAACCAAAAACAAATTATTTAACATACCTGCTTAGTAACTTCTTTCATCCTCACTTTTTTCCAAGAGCTGGGAATGATTAGTTTCAAAATGTCTATTTATATTCCACGTTCTGCTTACTACCGTTTCAGTACATAGAACGCAAAATGATCTGCCATTTTTTTCTATAATGCCATACATCTCGCTCCATGTCTCTTGAAAGGGTCGGCCACTGCCACTACCACTCCCTTTACTTAACCTTTGTTTTTTATTTTTTGGGTGCTCCATCAGTGGGCCAGTGACAGCAGATAGAATTATAGATAGCCAATTAGGGGTTAACCAGCCTAACAAGCTAACACAACCTCCCCCTCACTTATCTCAGTTATTGTGGGCAATTACAAGTCCATGGCACCCCAATAGTTGCTGCTAATGGCGCTCACAGTTCCCGTTGGCACTCCGCTGTTCCCTGCTGTGGTGCGGTCGTAACCGACAGTCCCAGGAGTAGACTCTCTGTGCCGGCCTGACTGGAGAGAGGCGCGCACTGTTCCCGCGCTCCTCTCCTGCGGGTCCTCCCTCGCCGCGCTGATGACGTGTGTGCGCACGGCACGCACGCCTTACCAGCAGCCCCTGCGCTCAGAAAGGGGCCGCGGCGATACAGTAAGTGAGTGTGGGCGGGGGAGATCACACGTCCCGCCCCCCCGTTCCTCCAGCACAGATTCTTTCATCCTCGGCGGCCGTGCAGGAGCCGAGGATGAATCGCATGAAATCCTGTGCGTGTCACCCCAAATGGCTACGCGTGTCAGCACTGACACGCGTGTCATAGGTTCGCCATCACTGCCTTAGAGGATTTTTATAGCAGAATATCCCACACATTTAAAAATGATAAATTAATCTGAAAACAGGATTGAAAATGTTTTTCTTAAAAAAACATGAAGGAAGATATTTTAACTAAATTTGCTGATATTTCCATTGATAATCACTATTACCTAAAAGTGTTTCTTTCTGGTTGCCAATTCCAGAGCTTTGGAGGGTAGAGATACATAGATACCCTTAGGCCTCAGGATGAAAATATCTAGCATTTTCTGAGCCTGGTTGCCAGGATACTGTACCCCTTGGTGACACCATGCAACTTATTAATAGTATCTGATCCCTTCTGAACCAATAGCACTTAAAGTATTTACTTTATCATTTACTGGGAATCTTAGTCATCTATGACTTTAAAAATCGTTTTATATTTGCATAAATTTATTAATGGTTACAACCAGCTGCCTAGAAAACAATAACAAACATGGAACATAAAATATTTAAAATAAACAAAAGGAAAATACATAGGACTGCAAACAATATAATTAAGCAGAAGATGTAATATTATCACCAAGTCAATTAAGAGATAAAGTGACAGTTCTGCTCTGTAATTAGTTCTATTTAGTTTATTAATGGTAATATGAGATACAGTCAAGAAATTTGCATATTTGACTCTTATCCTAATTTAATTAACATAGTTGAATCTATCTCCCTACATAATATATATATATATATATTATGAAAATATACAGAACACATTGTCACCTATAGTGGAAATTTTTACTCAAATTCCAGATTACTGAATTCTGCTTTGGTAATTAAAGTATGTTTTTAAGGGGTTCTTATTTTTTGTTTTACAAACGCTTTTAAACATTTCCCTCATAAGATGTTTTTTGTATCTATAAGCATCTTACTTACTTATTATATTTTATGGAAATATTTTTAGTTTGGTGCGTGTGTATATCTAAGTCTGTCTGTCTGTCTGTCTGTCTGTCTGTCTGTCTGTCTATCTCAGTCTCTTTCCATCCATCCAAATATTTTTTTAAAAAAATCTAGGTTTCTATTTTAAAATTGAAATTAAAATTTAAAATTGTATTAAATTATTTAGCTGGTTATACCATGAATGATATGTGGAGTCCTTGGTGCTCTCTGAGTTTAGCTGTTATACTTTCTCTATTTCTTTCATGAGTTCTTTGGATCTAGGTGCTTGTTTGGCAAAATAATTCTACTTAATGAATTTATTATCTTCCTTTTCCCATCTTCATCTTACTCCTTTTCTTCCCTTTAAATTTAGGATAATGCACCACAATATTTTCAAGTCACATGACTTATTCCATAAATACAAAAAAAATGCAATGCAAGAAAGAAACAACAAACATAACTAACACAAGCAATATGCAACGTTAAAGAGAAATGTTGACAGACACTATATAGAAAGTTAAAGGGGAAAAATTGAAAAATATCTAATCATATGTCTAAAGTAGCCAATAATATTAAAATGTTCAGGCATCCCCCCCCCCCCCCAATTCCAGTTAGACTATACTATATCCAGTAACCAAAACCTGCCTTATAAATTACAACTGAGAAATTACTTAGCCTTATTTTGGCAATATTAATCATTTCATGTTTTTCTGTGTTTTTATTTAAAAAGAAACCTTAACATCAATTGATCTTGTTCTTTTTCTCCTCTCAGGGCTCAGTGTGATCAATTTAATTTCTTCTGTTACAGGTAAATTATAATACATGCTCCTCCCCAGTGATCCAAAGTGCTTCAAAAACGTGAAGATATAAATGTTAAAGAGCCTCCTTTGTTATTGAATTATTCTAATATTAAATACTCCTAGAGTACAAAAAAAACCAACCCAGGGGAAAAAGTTCATATAAATTTATTTGAAGTCTTAAGATTACAAAAAAATTGGAACAGTATTTTGTTCACACATATTTTTAAATGCTGAGCTGAGTGGACTGAGGTCAGTAACTTTTAAATCTAACAATATGCAGTGTCTTTTGAAACCTAAAGTTAAAGAAACTTTGAAAGATCTGTACAGACTTTTTCCTATTTGCTATAAATAGATTCTGAAGTCTAAATCTGTCTCTTTAAAAGCAGGAAGATCTCCATTTGTACTTTTTCATGTTAGAGATTGTCGGCCTTCCCAAGTGGACCAAGCAGGAAACCTAAGCAGATGAGCTAATTTTACTTTATTGCAGGTTAACAGAAACGTGCAAATCTGATATTACAAATCTCCCATAGTCTCTTTTATAAGGTGAGTAGTTAGGGAAGTTCTTTTCTGAGTTGCTTCCTCAGCCTATTACACAGCTGCACACTATGCTTCCTCTTTTCTGATCATTCCCTAGGCAGCATCTTTTCCTCATCTCCCAAGATCATATGCACATACCATTACAGAGACTTTGAATGTAAATAAAAATTGCTTCTTTAATGCTTTAAGAAATCGCATTAAAAATCAGTAATTTCCTTAAAGCATGCACACCTTTTTTTAGGCTATCTCAGAAGCTTGCAAAAAGATACAATTGCTTTAAGTAAAGCTTCATTCTTAAAGCACTTTTTGAATAATTTCTGAAGCATACCCAATTCTAATATTTAATTCTGAAAGTGCTGCACCATTTTGATGGGATTTAGATTTAAATTCTAAATCACATTCAGAGAAAATATAACTTCATCAAGAATGTACAATAAAGCATAATTTTGTTTTATATTTATTTCAGAAATCACTTTTTAAAAAGTATTTCACAAATAACTGCTTCTTGATGTAAGAAAATAGTCTAATTTTATTTAAGTGCAATTCTATTCTTTTCTCTATATTAGTATTTCAAGAAAGATTAATAGAAATGTATTGATTATATAAAAGATATTCTGATGAAATAGACATTTTGTGTTACAACTACCAGTACATATTTAACAGTGATTCTATACCAGTAGGGTATTTCTTTTCTAAAAATCTTTTCAATGTCTGCTGAAGATATAAGAGATATAAAATAGAGAGGTTGAGAAAAAATTGAGTGCTTGTTTATGGATAAAACCTGGAATGGAAGCAAGTAAGCTTTCCCTTAAACATAAAACCTAGGAGTGAGATTATATAAACCTATACAAATATCCTTCCTCTAAACCAGGGGTGTCAAACTCGCGATGTGTTGTCATCACGTGATGTATCACAACTTCCCCCCCTTCGCTAAACTGAAGTGCGTGTTGGCAGCGCGTGACACATCCAGCCCGTGGATCGCAAGTTTGATATTCCTGCTCTAAACAATCACAGATATATCATGAGGAAAAAATCCCTTTCACCGTTCCAATCCAACCTGAGGAAGGATGGAAAAGGCAACAGGCTTACTGCATTTCATTTGTGTTTGTAAAAAACATAGCTCTTCAGTATTCAATCTGGATGTTTCCTTCTGCCAGATCAAAGTTCAATGAAGGCTAGGATGCATGGTATTTATTTATTTATTGCTTGTAGTTGACAATTTCTTAATCAACAAAATGAATTCATTACACATGAGTATGTTCACAGAATTTTTAGGATGATGACGAACTGATCAGCTATAACAATAGGAGTGGAACAACAAGTTTTTAAAAGCTAAAGGGACTTATTTTAGCTTGTATTTTACAAAAAAAGAAAAAAAAGAAAATTGGGGCTATAACCAGTTTGTTTTCTGAATAAGCATTTATATAAAAGAAAATACTATATTTTTTATTATAATGAAAATTATTCCAGCTAATTTTATTCTTACGGATGTGCAAGTAAAGTCTAACTGTCTATTTCTTGTGAAGGAATTGTGTTTCAATTCCCATTCCTCCAATAATAAGTTAGGCTACTACAAGGAAATGAAGAGACCCCTTCGCACAATACGTCTTTCCTTTATCCTCCTATATTTTGCAAGGGACTGGGAAAAGAACCTTCTTTCTGAATTGTAAAAAGGGAAAAGGGAAAAGAAGATACATACACCCGTCCCAGCATGGCTCTTCTCCAAATAGAAGCTGTCTACCTATAACAACCGTAGTGCAGACATGAATATTCTAGCTGCTTATAGGAAAAAAAATATTAGGGAGGCAAGCTTATTCATGGTAATTTTATTTAGCTAAGGGTTTTTTAATGATACTCATAATCACAGCTTTCTAATGCTAGCAAATATAGGTTTTTCAGAATTAGAAAGGGGTTATCATTCAGATTCTAATTATAATGCAACACAAGATTTGATACTTGACCAATTTAGAAGGGAACAATGACAAATATATGCAAGGCAACTTAGATATTCTCTCTTCAGTTTCTATTTTGTGAGTGATAAAAGTTTTTTTAAAGAGTATTGGAATATGATGAGCAAGTGTTTTTTTTAAAAAAATCAGCATTGGATAATCAGTAAAAGCATCTACCAGAAATATCTGCATATTATCCAAAGCCAAGTAATTTGAAAATCCATACACCGTGGCTCCTTTGAAGTACAGAAGAATATTTTAGTTTTATGGTATACAAATATGATGTTTAAAATTTCTGAGCAGTCTCCAGAGATAAATAAATCTAAACCAAAACAAGTCTTCAATCAGAGAGCAATAAAATTTAAAATTAATACTTCACAGCTAAAATAAATGTTAATTATTATCTATTTAATAAAAATTGACAGAATGGAAATTTAAAACTTGTTTGCTCAGAGAGCAAAACAGTATGTCATTGGGAATAAAGAAAATAACTGTAGCTCCTTGTAACATACAATGAGAAGGCAAGCAATCTGACTGAAGATATTTGTGCGAAACATTCTGGTAGGTGTGTCTTACCGGTTCTCCTGCACTGTCTGATGAGTGAGAGGGATAACAGATGAGACCAGGAATGGGATGTTCACCTTTTGCCATGATAACAGCAGAACTGGTATAGGATGGATGCTTCTAATGTACAATACATAATAACCATGAATGCAATGGCAGGAAAATAAGAAGCTAAACAAGCAAAATGGTGTACAGGAGACGAGGGTGAAAATAGGTGGCACACCTAAATGCAATATATTTAAATGAGCACAGTTTAGTTCTCAGGTATTTTCTGTTTTTAATTAGAGTCCCATTCTATTAACCAATTCTCCTCAGATATTAACGAAAGAAAGTACACATTTAAATTAGCACAGTTTAGTTCTCAGGTATTTTCCGTTTTTAATTAGAGTCTCATTCTATTAACCAATTCACCTCATATATTAAGGAAAGAAGGTACACATGTGTACCTCCTGGTCCCAATCGGGTTTTTTCCTGTTACAGAGTAAAGATAAATGCTGATTTCTTTGTGACATCCCTTTGAGTAAAAAGCCTTAACTAGAGGGACCCACAGTCCACATCCACATCCAAGCAAGGGGCTCACTGGATGAATTAGGGCTACAGGCCAGTAATTTTCTTAGATCAACCTACTTTACTAGATAGTTGTGGAATAAATGTGGGAATACCCCCACTTCCACCAGCATAATATCTATAGCTCTTCATGGGAAATTATTACATATAAATGTAAAAAATGGAAACTAATACAGGTTCAAAAGAAACCTTCTGTTGCACAGACTTCAATGCCCAGGAGTAAGCTGATTTTTTTCAATCACTTACCTGTAGCATTTTAATAGGACATATGTTTGCTATCCTAAAAACAAGCATACGAGAATTTTCCTTGCCTGAAAGTGTAAAAGAGCTGTCTAGAATACTGGAGTTAGCCTGGGGAGACCATGATCTCAAATACTATTATGAACTATAAATAAATATTTAGCTTCTACTGTTGTCAATTGATAGGTTCCAATATATTAAAATTTGATTAAATAATTTAATCTGGACATAATGGTTTCAGCATTTACTTCATACAGTGAGCTGTAACAGATATCATGACCCAAACAACTATACTACAATTCTGAATTTGGTTACTGGAAATAAATCATTTGAAACTTAGCTGAGATAATTTCCAAAAAATTATACGAAATTTAATAGTTTTAATGAAAGCTTGTCATTATGAAGTTTGAGCACTGCTCTCAAAATTTATTGAAAATTTTGCAAAAGTAGCAGACATTTTTTTGGTAAATATATAATTAACTTGAGGATTTGGTACTCTAAAAGATTTCTACTGCACGATTTCCAGAAAATGATTATAAATGAACTAGTGCTAAAAAAGGCCCCACTCCCACATAATTGGTGTTTGACAAGACAAAGACATCACTCACAACCGTCTTTTATATACCTACAGCACATTCTCTCCTCTTTCTCCTTTCTTGCAATCCTGTGAACCTACTGAAATGTCACATTGTGCGACTATGAGAATATGGAAATGGCATTCAATGTGGCATAAACATTTCAAATGGGAAAAAAAACTAGCAGCAATTGAGAATCTTACTTCCCCTTTTGATAGATGCATGACTGAATATCTTTATAATTCATTTTAAAAAGTGAAGGAAGCATAATATATATAGAAAAAATATGACTAATCATCTAGAAATGTTATTATTGTAGCTACAGAGTGAAAAAAAAATCAGCTTCACTCTTGATTGATCTCTGTCTATATACAGAAAATACCTGAGATAGAAACTTATGTGCTCCTTTTTACAGAACCTCAACTCACCTTTGCTGCAATGGCTGCAGCAGTTATATGCGAGGAGGAACTATCCTCTGTTGAAGCAACTCCACTATCTTTTTTCTCTTCCTCCTCTTCCTCACACTGTACACCTTTGTCTTCTGTCTGCTTGTGAGGGCTGATGGTTGGAGGAGGAGAAAGAGGTGGTGGTGGTGAAGGTAGATCTTCAAGTTCATCATGAACCTCTTTTACTTTTACAATGGCATCCCGTAAAAGATCAATGGCATGAGGTAGGGCTGGTAGTATAAATTGAAAGCATTCCTGTGCATAATGAGAAGAATGACAGTGAAAACTTACCTAGTATATATTGAGCAGTTATATTAAAATTGAATAAAGTTCCAAATTAGCATTCTTTTGATGTGTTTTTGTACCTTTAATAGAAAATTTTGAATTTACCAGAATGATGTTCTTTTTTAAACCCCACAATATCTAGTATTTCCTTTCCCCCCTTTTTAAGCATATTTTAGATGGCTTGCAAAATAATAGACATGTTTTAGATGAAGCAAATGTTGCAAAAGGTTAGATACTATCCAATTTATTATTTAAATAGCATTATGTAATGTAAATTATTTTGCTTTGTAGCTTATTTTTTAAAATATTAGTTCTTAGTATTTTTAGTATCCGTATTAGGAAAGATAAAAATCTAACATCTTAATTTTCAGATCCATGAACCATTTTTCCTTCTGGATTCATTTTGATGTTGTAGTGAATAAATCTTCTAATAAAAAATCTGTTATTAGAATTTCTTGGTTTCATCATTCCACATATTAAAAACTTGGAATCCCTGAAATTATTGCAGAAAGTTGTCAACAAAAATCTAGATAAAGAAGTACTATTGTTAGCAGTTCAAGGGAGTTGAAATTATCTCTCAGTGAAATCCTAAAAGATGACTGCCAAGCTTTATTGAGTATAGATTTATACAGGACAGGACAGTACTTTTAACACCATTATTTGTATTACTTGCTTTTAAAATTTAATATTTATTGACAGACATATTAAAGAAATTAGTTTAACTTGGCTTAAAGGACAAAGAAACATTTCTTTCATCATTACTGTGATAGGGCACAATAAAAAAACTAAAAATAGCCTGCTGTGGTTGTATTAAAGTCATAGTTATTAAAATTTTAATCTGATCAGCTTTAAATATTTTTAATTCTAATATATCACCTCAATTCTTCATTGGTGACAATTTTATTGGTTAGCACATATCCTTTTTTAAAAATTCCATCCCCTCCCTCCCTTGGTGGTGAATATATTAAATATTACTGCCTCGTATTTTTCTCCACAACAACAACCCTATGAGGTGGGTTGGGCTGTGAGAAAGTGAGAAAGTTAGCCAGCTGGCTTTCATGCCTAAGGGAAACCTAGAATATAGTCTCCTGGTTTCTAAGCCAAGATGTTAACCGCTACACTATGGTAACAATATCATACCAAACCATGGTATACCACACTGCACCACACCACACACTATATCACGCAACACTACACCATTTCTTTCTTCTTATTTAACATTTTCTCTATTATTTACTGTACTTGGCCCGACTACTCTTATAATGCTATTGATATTTCTAAGACATACTGCCACCTGCTCGCTATATTTGCTTTAAAAAAATCAGTTTACTTTGTATTACTAAAGGAGATTCGGTTTACACTCTTTAATTAAATGATTGGAGGGAGAACGCTAGGAAGACATGCAATAACTACCTTTATTCCTTTTCTTTTTAATATATGTAGGGGAAAAAAGAATGAAAATTAATGAAATTTCTGATCTCACAAAAATGTAATTAATCCAGCATTCTGTCTGATAGCTGTTGATAGATTGTCCCTTTTCAAACTACCTATGATTTCTTTATCTTACATCTGTGATTTCAGATTAATAAAAGATATATTAATAAAGGGAAGATGGTAGAGGTAGCTTCAGGAAAAATCCCTTCAACAGTGTTTTTGGTGCTCTTTACTGACACAAAATTCTAAAAGTTCAAAATATTATATTTCAAAGATGATGATAAAAAAAATCAAACTGAACTCTTCTCTGCTTATATACAATTATAATTTATACTATAAGTAAAGAATTGGAATATATAAAGAAAAAGAAACTAAAGCTCTAAAGATAGCCATTCTAGCATATCAAAGAAAAACAGAATTATGGGATTTGCCTTCTGATTTGATGAAAATACGTGAAATAATCATATAGAGTAATGGTTTCCAACCTTTATGGCTTGGCAGGGGTTGGGGTTGGGGAGAAGGGAACCTGTTTAAGTGGCAGGCTGGTGGGTGTGCGCACCAACCCTCCGCTTCCACAAGTGAAGGTGTGCAAGCACCCATGCACCAGCTAGCTGTTCACATGGCCCAGTTCCAAAGAAGCCATGGTAGTAGGCTAACAGCCCAGGGGTTGGAGACCCCTGATATAGAGCATTGCTTGAGCTAAAGAAAGAAATGAGGAAACCTTTGCCACTGTTTGCCAATGTATAGGTTCCATTTCATGGATCAAGTTCTTTTAATAGTCACCAGTGATCCATAAAGTTGACACCATCCAAAGTCAAGTTATCAAGAAAATATATGTCTAAATTTGAAAATTCACAGGTCTGCAAAAAATTTTTTTCAAGAACTGTTTTGGTTATTCCACGTAATCTTTATGTTTTTTGGTGGCTGAATCCGAAAATGACCTCCATTTTGTCATAGAACATTACGTTTCCTGACAATTTAGGTAACTATGTTAAATAAGGCAATACCTCAAAATAAATGGAAATAGACTTATAAAATTAAAGTTTTATTACAATATTTTCATGAAATCCTTTTTTGAACTGAAATGAGCTCACCTACACACACTAAACTTGATTCTTTTTCCTTGTGAGGCTCCTCTTGGTGCATTTACGCTTGTGAGTAACATCTGGAATCTCTCTCTGAAGCATCCAACAGTAGTCTGCCATCATTGTAATGCTCCATTTTCCCTGGTATCTCCTTTCCATCTCTTTAATGTCTTGGTGGAATCGTTCACCTTGTTCCTCACTCACAGCTCCCAAATTTTCAGGAAAGTAGTCAAGGTGGGATTGGAGGAAATGCACTTTCAAACTCATCAGGCAACCTAAAGCTTGAAATGCTTTTAGCATTCTTCCGACGATCTTTTTGTAGTGAGGACCTTTATTATTGCCTAAAAATTTCTGTACGACTTCTTTAAATGCAATCCACCCTTCTTTTTGAGGATCTGTCATGGTATTGACAAACTCTTCATCAACTATAAGCCTTTTAATGTCTGGTCCGACGAACACACCTTCCTTCAATTTTTCCTCCGACAAGCATGGAAACTTGATGACCAAGTATTTGAAGCATTCTCCATCTCTTGGAAGTGATTTTACGAATTGCTTCATCAATCCCAATTTTATGTGGAGAGGTGGTAGAAGAACTTTATGGGAAGGTACCAAAGTTTCTCAGAGGACATTTTTTTCACCGACTGTTAGCACCCTCGGCTGCCAACTCTTCTTGGTTGAGTGATTTTGTTGGTCTCGACTGTCCCATAGACACAGAAAACAAGGGTATTTGGTATACCCAGCTTGTTGCCCGAGCAGCATGCACAAGACCTTCAGGTCCCCACACACTTGCCAACCATGGTCTTCATATTTAAGTTTACGAAGAACCAATTCCAAGTTCTTGTAGGTTTCCTTCAAGTGTATGGAATGACCTACAGGTATGGAAGCGTAAAAACCGTTGTGGAGTAAAACTGCTTTGAGACTTCTTTTTGAAGAATCTATAAAAAGATGCCATTGCTCTGAATCATATTGGATTTTAAACTGACCCATCAGACCTTTGACATCGATGCAATAAACCAACTTGTCTTCCTGGGCGAAGTAAGGAATGGACTCCTTTTCATGATGTCTGAACCATGAAGATGACACTCCTGGCAACAATAAATTCCTGCTTTTCAGCCTTGATCCAAGTAACTCAGCGGCATCTTTGGGCAGATTAAAGTCTCTTATCAAATCATTCATCTCCTCCTGAGAAAACAATTTTGGTCTTGTATCATCTTCAAAGTCAGAACTTGATTCGTCATCTGGTTCAGGTATGACTTCACCTTCATTGGAGCTAGGTATCTCTTCCAAGGTAGCAGGGGGCTTGGGTACTGGTATATCTGTGCCATGGGGGATGGGATGAATCGCTGAGTGAAGATTGGGGTATGAAATGGAATGCTTCCATTTGGAATTAAACCTTTTCACATCGCATGAACAAAAGTAACAGTCATCACTATGGTTCTTTTGCTCTCGCCATACCATAGGAATCCCATAACATAAAGATTTTTTTTTACCCTTGAACCAGTTTCGGAGGTCCTCAACACATCGTTTGCACACTTTATGAGGCGCCCAAACTTTATCTTGATCTCTAATTTTTAGTCCAAAGTATGCAAAGTATACTTTTTTCAGTCTGTAATATTCTGCTGTTGCTTTAACACTGTATATTCACCACAGATGAAACAGAAACTGTCTGGCGAATTAATACACTTTCGCGGAGCCATAACATAACGGTTGAAGAATGACGAGCTAACATGAATTGTGATGAAAAAGTGTGAACAGCCTAGAACCAAGAACCTGATGATGATTCGTGCAAAAGTGTGGCATGCAGGAGAGAGCAGCTCTGTGTCTGTACACAAGATGTCACAGTGCTGGCCAGGCCCCCTGCACTGACCGGAGATGCTGCTATCTGCCCTGTGTCTCCCTCCCACTAGATTCTTCAGGAAAGATTAACCCCTTCTACCATTAGAAGCACAAACTTAAAACTTGCTTAGCTTACGTATATATTGCTGACCATCAGATTTACAGTGCTATATTTTTTTACATAACTCAGACAAACCCTCTAAGGTTTTTTTGGCATATTATATCTTAAATGCACTTATGTGAATTAATTAATAGTAATTTGGACTTTAAATTTGGTTAAAATACCAAAAATTATTTTTTTTTTGGGATAAATTTGAAGACAATTTTGCATGTTGTGGCAAATCATGACATCTAGGAGTTTTTTCAATATTTTATTTGTTTTCAGCACACCAAAATATATGGAAATTAGATGAAAATAATCAAACAGCTTTTTAGTCTCAGACATGTGATATACTTTCTATACAAATAAAGATAAATTAAATGTTAGAATACCTTCACCCCATACAAGGAAAGTTTTGTTTGAAGGAAATATACCATTTTAATATATTTCATTTAGACACACTAACAAATTAAAATAAAAAGTGTTCACCAAATATTGACGGCAAATTGTTAGGGCTTCTAAGAGTAAAATTGCTTCAAATCTGATTTTGGCTTGATAACTCACAATATCTAAGAATGTCTAAATCTTCTTAGCCATACTGACAGAGCTGAAAAATTGTTGGTGTAAATTATAACTATGAACTGAATATTATCCATTGAGCTTACAATTTTGTGGTTTTCTAACTACACACAGTTTCACAGCTCTAATTGTGCAGGTTGTGCACCCACAAAGAAAAATAGGAGAAGCACAATAAGTGCAACAAATTTATTTATTTATTTATCTATATAGAGTATAAATAGTGATACCTTCCTCAGAAGAAACAAAATAACCTAGCCCCACCTATACGCATGATATTGTCTCATCCATTTTGTATCATCCTACCTTCCCCCTCCCCCAATTATATCCTGGATATGGGGAATAAACTTTAACTTTTGTGTTCTAAAAATATTATAAAAATATTTACATTCAGTTGGAAACTGTATGTTGCAGTGTAATCCTATAAATACACAGGTTTTAAAACAAAAATCCTACTATTTTTTATTATTTGAAAGATTTATAATGACTTTCATGACAGACAAATGTTTACATAGAAAACACAGAAAGTTTTCTTGACACTATTTAAGTACTAAAAAATCAGTATATATGCAGATTCAAATTTTAGATCAGAGATACATTTTACTGTTTATGTTCAACTTTCTATTTTGGTATTCTTAAATTTGTCTATTTAAGTGAATCCTTATATACTCTCAGGATGAAATTCCTCAAACAATTAACAATGTTGAGGGTATAGTTATACTTATTTTAAAAATTACAGTGTTTAAATTTCTGAACAGAAGATGGAATTAATCAATTAACTAGAAACCGCCTACATAACATGGGAGGTTGTGAGGCTGGCATGTTATTATTGTTTGATAGTTAAATATATACTTATTTATTGCTTATTCGTTTTGTTAGAATATTCAGGTATGAAGAAGATAGATTGCAGAAAATTATTCTACAAGTTTTTTAATTCAAAAAAATATTTGTATTGCAAGAATTGAATTCAGATGTCATTTCCAAATTATAGTTTGTAGCTGAGTTGGTTCTAAGTCTAAGATGATTCCAGAGAAACATAGAACAATGATCCCTTCTGTCTGGAGGTCACCTGAGCTGGTATCTAAAAAGTAAATAACTATGTTTGAAAGCCCCCCATAAGCTTTCACAATATACCCTAGAATTGCACTGTATCTGAAAGTGTTAAACAGTAAATAATAGTAAATAACTTTTCATACCATATCTACCAGCCAGTAGATAAAGTTGCAGACATATGTTGGCTGTCAGGCATTTATATCAATGAAGTTAATCCAGACATTCGCATTATTATCTCAGTCTAAGTATCCAGTATTTAGTATTTAGCTACAGAAGACTCAAAGATGCTAACAAGTGAATAATGTATATACTGTATACTCTATTCTATTCTTATGTGCTCAATTTAATGTAAAACCAATTTACTGAGATCTGTGATCTGGTAAACTATGCTTTGAGTAATTTTTCTTAACAGGGAGTGAAAATTGTAATAAAATTCTGGTATGAAATCCAGTTTTGGAGAGATCACCCAAATCATTGTTTGCCAGTTTAGACTTCACAACAAAGCAGAAGGTGTACAGCTAAATACGGTTTATGAAAAGAATGAGATACAAAAATGTTGTGGCTATGGTTTAAGGAGATTTGAATGTATTCAGTGCTTTAATTTTAAATAATGAATGTCACAAGATGTTAAAATATATACTTTGCTAACTTTATTTCAAAATGGAAGTGAAAGGAACAGTTACTAATTAATTGGAGTTTAAAACCTTCAAATGCAAATACTTTCATTTAATAAGTGGAAGCAATGTTCTGCAAGTAAAGACACTGAGTTTGTCAGCTGGAAAGCTGACAGCCTGAGTTTGAGACCCAAGAACCACACAATATGAGCTCCCATTCTTTGCCTTAGTTTCTGCCCATCTAGCAGTTTGAAAGCTTGTAAATGTGAGCAGATTAATAGGTACCACTTTGGTGGGAACAGCATTCAAAGTGCCTTTGTCGTATAGCCATGCTGGCCACATGACCATAAAAATGTCTTCGGACAATGGTGACTCCCTTGTCCAAGAAGCAGAGATGAGTATTGTGCCCTAGAATCAGACACGGCTGGATAGGGAAACCTTTACCTTAATAAGTAGAAGTAGGATATTGAAGGTTTTATAGATTTTAATCCTTTAAATGAGATCCATGTAGTATATGGATAAAGTGCTGGATTACTATTGGGAAATTCATGTTCTAGTTCATCCTCAGCAATGAAAGTTCCCTGGCTTTTGAGTCAGTCATTTGTTTCTTATCTCAACTATCTCACAGAGTTATAGTGGGGAAAAATAGATGGAAGGAGTGCCTTGACCTCCTGAATGAAAGGTATTCATTAGAATAATGCTCATCTTTCCTACTAATTACACTACATTAAAATATGTTTACTACTTATGGAGGTAAATTTTGTAATCATCAAAGTATCTTTAGTTCCTCATAAAAAACATTGCTTACCTGTGATCCTTTCTTGCTACCTGGAAGGTTAATTATGAGAGTTTTCCCTCTGATTCCACAAACAGGTCTGGGGGGGGGGGAGGAGAAAAAGAGAGGAAAGCGATGAGTACCAAGTCACAGGAAATTAACAATTTTTAAAATAAATCAATTTTAATCAATCTCAAAAAAGTGAAGTCTTAGCATTCATTCAGTGGAAAAAAAGTTTTCATAGAAATAGGATTAAAGAAACCTTCATGATCAAATGAGTTTTACTTAGCTAATCAATAAAATACTAGCCTTTTCACACATATGCATATAGATAGTCCTGGACTTAAGACCATTCTTTTAATGACAGTTCTAAGTTCTGACTGTGCTGAAAAAAGTAACTTATGACCATCCTCAAAGTTACAATTGTTGCAGCAGTCCCACAGTCATATGATTGTAATTCAGGCCCTTGGCAACTGGCTTGCATTCATGATGATTAGGGCATTTTGCTGTCAGATGAACAAACTTATTGTAGGTTGCATGGGAACATTTAGCTGTGATACTAAGACAGTTTTGTGCTTTGCTGTAATGTTTTGTTTCACTGTTGACATATATTGCTTTTATTTTGGGTTTAAAATATGCAGCCATTTAAATGCTTTAGAAACAGCTAAATAAGCTCATTTCAATAGGCTTACTGTTGCTCAATGATGTTAGACCTGCTTATGTCAGCTGTCCATCCCTGCATATTGGTATTTTCCCTAAAAGCCTCATCAAGTGAAAAAGATTGATAGTGGATATGAATGATCAATTGATTTTCAGGCCACTCTTATCAGAATTTATTTAGAACAGCTTTCATATCTATTTGTGTACATAATATTAAAAACTATGTCTAAAATACAAATAACTGTGTGTTTTTCAAATACAATGCAACAAAGGTTTTCTGTAAGCAGCACTAAATCCAAACGTAAAGTTGTTTAAATGTCTAGGTTGTAGTGACATCCAAGGAGGGGAAAGGACACACACACACGCACACATATACACACACGCACACATGCACACACACACACACACACAGCCTTTCCCCTCCTTGGATATCACTACAGCCTAGACATACATACATACATACATACATACATATATATATTATAATAATATAATACAATACAATACAATATAATACAACATAATATAATATAATATAATATAATATAATATAATATAATATAATATAATATAATATAATATAATATAATATAATATAATATAATATAATATAATATAATATAATATAATATAATATAATATAATATAATATAATATAATTAATATAATATATAATATTATTCCAAGAACAGCCTTTCCCCTCCTTGGATATCACTACAGCCTGGACATTTAAACAACTTTACGTTTGGATTTAGTGCTGCTTACAGAAAACTTACCATACATCATGACCTATAGACTATATAAACAACACAGGAACTAGAGCCAACAACAAATCCAGCTCCCAAGTTAGTTTCTAAAACAATGACAATAATATCAATCAATTATTGTACTTATTGTACAATAATTAATTCAGCTGGATCATTTTTCAATGTGATCTATCATTTACAAGCCACCCCTTTTGTTGTCCCTTTGTGTACTATATAGGAAAACAAACAATCCTGACCCAAAAGAATAAATATCTACGATTAAAATAGAATGAAGGAAATAATCAGCAGAAGAATATTCAATACTAAGTCAGTCTGTTACTGATCTTATAGAACAAAAAAGATCTTTCATGGATGAAGTTCTGAACTATAACTTACCAACTTATCAATTCTATTTACACGAGAATGACTAGAACACATAGAAAAGTTTACCTTCTACTTTTGTAAATTAAACATTTAGTGGAAAAGACTCAGGCAGCACTAGACTCCCAGTTTCTATCCTGATGCCTTAACTAGTACATCAGACTGGCTTTTCCACAAAGTTTCAATACACACAAAAAAGTGCTTAGTGAAAGAAACCAAAAAATAATATTTAATTCCCACTCGAACGATTTTGTTTCCGTCTATCCTTTTACAACATTGTTATCTAGTTTGGAACATACTTCACATGGTAGTTTGGAACATACTTCACATTAACATTATGTTAACTCATAATTATATATTGTATTACCTCTCCATCAATCAAATATTCATGCATGATGTACTGTTGTGGCCCAGCAGGAGCCGTTGGAGCTGCCACCAGACTCTGACAGCGAGGGGCCCTATGAGTTGGCCCTGGAGGATGTGGAGGATCCTGGACAAGGTTCCGACTCCAAGCAGGGCGCAGAGAGACTGGTTGGCCACCAGGTGGCGCCTGAGCCTTGGACCAGTGGGGAGGAGACAAGGGAGAGTGATCCAGAAACCAGCAGTGAGTTATTCCTGGATGCATGCCATCGAAGAGCTACTCGGCGTCTAGAACAATTATGCAATTACAGGAGGTAACTGCGCTCAGCTGGTGGTCATGAGGCTCCTCTCCAGACTATAAAAAAGACTGCTTGTGACAGACCCCTTTTGCAGAAGTCAACGCTTTGACTAAAGAGAATGTAACTAACTTGGCAGGCTGGATTGCTGCCAAGGTTTGTCTGAATTGCTGCCAAGGTTTGTCAGACTTGCTGCCAAGGTCCTTATCTGTTTGTTTGCTTGGCTTTCAGCCACCGAGATTCTGGTCTTGCTATTAAAGGACATTCTAATTAAGCTTGTCTTGGTTTTCGTTACTGGATGGAGGAGGGGGTCAGAACAATGTACTATATCAATGTCAAATATTTATGTAATTTCTTTCAAGACAAATGCTACCATTTTTTTTCCATTACAGTCATAACTGAAGTTCAGTCAAGTGCATTACTTAATCACATTAACATGATAAAAATTATCACGTTTCCCCAAAAATAAGACAGGTTCTTATTTTCTTTTGACCCTAAAAATAAGTGCTTGGCATTATTTTTGGGGAGGTCTTATTAATTTTGAGGTATAGGAGGCCCATTAACCTCAGCCTGCAGCCCATGGAGGGCCAGAAGTTCTGTCTCTGTTTCTGGCACAGAAGGGCGTGGTATCTAGGGTTTGCAGAAGGGGCCTCTGCGAGGCCATTCCACATGGATGGCAGGTGCATGTGGAGGGCGTGAGGCATGTCCCCCCTTCCTTCCCAGGAAATGGCGGGGACAGGCTGCTCATGCAGTTAGATATTTTAGGGAAGGGTTTATTTTGGGGGGATGGCTTATTTTAGCGGATGCGCTCAAAAGTCTGATTGGGCTTATTATTCAGGGAGGTCTTAGTTTCGGGGGAACAGGGTGGTTCAGACTCATTTAAACCTGAGATTCATATACATTCTTCACAATTCAGAAGTATTTTCTGTGAGCACTATGCACATTTATTTATTGATTTGCAAGAATTCTTTTAAATGTCTGCTAGTATAAGACCTTCATAGTGAAAACAGGGAAATCGGTGCTAACTGGGGAGAAAAAGAATTCTGAAAAAAATAATTGCTACATAACAGGCATTTTGTTGTAGTGGTTAAGGTTGGACTGACACCAGGAATGCCCACATTCTCATCCACCTCAGCCACAGAAGCTCACTGGGTAATATGGATATCTCTCCCATATGAAAAGTAGGCTTTAGGCAAGCAGCTATCTCTCAGTGGCCGCACTATGGGATCAACAATATTTTAAAATATTGTTGTGTAATCTACTGAAGCAAAATATGCAAAATAGTTTTGAAACCACTACATAACTACACAGTTACTATGTGAAAATTTTGCAATAGAGATTCAATGTCTTTTCTTTCTGATCTGTCAAAATACTAGACAATAAAAAGTAAAAGAAATAAAAACCATAAAACTATAAAAGAAGCCATTTGGATATTAAAAGGAGGAAGGAATGATGAATTACTTTTGTTTATTGCAGCCATTCCACCACCTTAGGTTTTCTAGAGAAAAACTTTTTCATATTTTTGTTAGCATTCTTACCTAGAAAGCATGCCCAGAGGTGTAACATTAAGTGATCCCATCAGCATTGCCAAGGCCATCCCTGGGGCCTCCCGTTCTATTACTTCTTTAGTAGCCTGTAATCAAAGATTAAACAGTAGACTGAGTGAAAACTACAAAAATAAAATAAGCTAAATTAAATTTCACCATCCCTTTCTTAAAATCAGTGCAACATGGGATTTGATTGTGAATCAATTTGGGCATACAATCATTATATACTTATCTCACTAAAATCAGCTTATGCCGATATCACATTCTGCCACAATGTCTGAAATTTGTTCTGTATCAGAAACTGCATCTTTCAATCACTCACAGTTTTGCATTTATAAATATTAAATATTTTGTGTCTGTTTCTTAAGATTTCTCCTGGAAATCCAAATATGCTGAACATTTCAGAAAATTATTAGAAAGGATTGGCTCATATGGTCCTTCAAAATGGAGATTAAGTATTTTCTTTTCATGGAAGATTTATATTCTGTCTTTTTCTGTTGTTTAATGATATAATAGATCTCTTTCTAATTGGAAGGCATTTGTATACTGAGGCAATCTTTGAGATTAAAATGATAGCTAGCTTTCAATTATACTGTGCTCTTACTTTAAAAAAGAAAAACCTAATTTAAAATGAAAGTTATAGGTAATATAAATATATTTAAATAAAGTATAGAATTATAATCTTAAAGTTGAATCCCTGACTTTCAATCAAATGCACAACTCAATACAAAATACATGGTTGGCTGTTATGGTATAAACTAATGCGAGGAGAAATAAAATCAGACAATTGCATAAGATTAGGCAGGAGAAAAAAAGATGAGTTTTAAGGCAGAAAATCCCTCCCTATGTAGATGATCTTTATTTGTAGCAGGTTAGTTTTATTGCTAGATTCAGGTTCCTTTGCTTTGGCTTTTCATGACAGATTTTCTAGAGCATTTATAAAGGATAGGAAATCTGAAATTTAGGTAACTGGAAAATGTACCAGCTACCACAAATTAAGGACAAGATTACTAACTGAAAATATTTGTTGATGACATAACAGCTAAACATAGTATATGGGCCTCATGGCCCATTTTAGCTATTATCCTGTACACGTTGGTCCCATATCTTAAATTTCACATCATTTATGCCCCTAAACTTCAGGCAGGTTTTAATGAGAATGCAATATTGGTAGGACATAAGCAGCTCTTAAATTGGGTAATTCTGGTTCCAACTCTAAATTACTTTCTTCCCACATGGCATTATTTCCTACTCCTTTCTTCTTTCACTACTTCACTAGGTGGCGAAAACCATGTTATTTAGATTCTGTTTTATAACAAAGAACAGAAACATTTTTTCTGCTTCTTTCTTTCTTTCTTTCTTTCTTTCTTTCTTTCTTTCTTTCTTTCTTTCTTTCTTTTTCTGCAAGTTTCTTCATTATTCCATCTTTGGAAATAAGAATACTACTTCAGAATTCTATGAACTGGACCAACATTGCTTGG
The DNA here is from genome assembly GCF_051295495.1 of Thamnophis sirtalis. Lineage (NCBI taxonomy): Eukaryota > Metazoa > Chordata > Lepidosauria > Squamata > Natricidae > Thamnophis > Thamnophis sirtalis. The sequence continues at coordinate 107,391,840 of NW_028261381.1, read as the reverse complement.
TCTAATTAATTATTACTATCTATTTAATTATTATTGACAAATATATGAATCACTTTAGGAACAATAAATGAATGTTGTTAACTTAATAAAATATGCCTATATAATATATAAAATTATATAGTGAATAATAAAAAATTAATGAGAAAATTGAATTTTAAAGTAATGGATATTAAATACAATAAGTTTATAAAACTCAGATGAGAATTCATTTGCCACAAATAAATGATCAAATTAAATTCACTCATAATTGTTTTTTTTACAATGTAAAGAGGCCATTGGGGAGGCAGATGTCCAGCATTAGGATAAATCTCTCATTTTGTCCCACTTTCCCAAATTACCCCCTCTCCATTTTGAATTTTTTGTTTCTCTTTTTGTTTTTCTCTCTTATTTTTGAGGAAAATTTATAGACCCCAAATAGTCACAATCGAGCAGTCCTCTCTCAACAGAGGTGGAGGGATACGACATCATCTATCCAGTCTATAACATAGTCCATAGCTCCACACCCATTTGTACTATTTAGGTGAACCTGGTGACACAGATAAATCTCCAGATAGCCTCAATGACTCTCTAAAAGAATGCAAATGACCAGCTGTCTGCAAGGAGTATAAATCCTTCCATTCTCCACCACACAGTCAGAGCTGAAGAACCTTTTTGGATGAGAAATGAAATGTCTTCAAGAAAAACAAGAAAGTCCAGATGCCTCCTGAAAAAGCACCTTTGGGACAACTATGACCTGGATGACTGAGAATTTCCACAGCCAACCCAAATAGTACTTGTATATTTTTAAGCATGAAAATGTAAAATGAATGTAGGACACTAGGCTGAAACTCACAGTTGTGGCTATAACTTAAAAACCAGCTGAACAGCTATACCGAAAGGACAAAAGCCACTCATCAAATGATGTTTTCAGCAATAGACAAGAAGGAACCAAGTGATTAAGACCCAGAAGGAAAAGAAAATAAATGCCGGAATGATTCATGAAGCAAAAACTTTTTAGGGATTACAAAGGGTCCTGGGGCATACCATTTATTTAAATTCTTCTGGGTTAAATAAGATTTAGGTAAGTGAGGCCTGAATAATAATAACAGTTATTGAAAAGAAGAGAGTCTGGTTCACTGATGTTGCTTAATCTGATGATTGTAGGATTGAGGAAAAACAGTTGGAAAAAATTATGTATATAGGAAAATGCAGATCAAAGCTAAATGCTTATGGAGAAAAGAAATCCGTTGTTATACCGATCATGATTGGAGCCCTCAGAGCAATACCTAATACTTTCTTGTAATATGGATATATTGAATTTATTAGACCTAAACCCTAATTTTACCAAAAAAAAACAAAACCCCACAACCCCATCCTGTTTCAAATTTAAATGCTAGCTGAATAATTCTTAGATCCTTGGTTAAGACTTGAATTATTAAGTTTTAGACTGTGAAGCTAAAGTAAATTACTCACACACAATAATATCCCAGTGAAGCATTACTTTGATGTGGTTGTGAAGTTTACATACTCTGAGGAGGATGACAGCTATGGTTCAACCATGTTTGTCAGAGTTCATAGAGGAGCCAGATGAACGAGACCTCTTCCATAAACAATAAGTGAAATGTAATTTACAGAAGCCTATACCAGATCGGCTATTGCCTGGATCAAGAAGAACCCTGTTGGATGTTGGAGTTCCTTGACATCTGGGGACAAGTGGGCTACAGAGTGCATTATATAACATCCCTTTTATCTATTAACATTGTTGAAATAAAGATCAAAATATATGTTTATTAAAATACATTGAAAAAGTTAAATTCAATGGAGTGAACTAATTTTTCACAATCACAATTCAGAAAACTCTCAGACACTGAGAGAGAAACATAGCAAGGAGCTGAGAGAAAGGAATTCAGTTTTTGTTTGTTATGAGTATTCTTTTTGGGCTTATGACATTTGCAATTTGAAAAACATATTGTGACACACTTAGTACATCACTGCCATGGGATATTTGTCTATTTACCAAATGATTGGTATAGTGGATAATCGCTAATCACAAAATACCAATTTACAGAAGGCTAACTAAGAACTGATTGGCATGCCAGGTACTTCTTTGTGTCTGTGATTATTTTTAATTTATCAGTATGTCCCTTTACCCTCTACAGGTAGTACAAGGTTTGTGTTAGAAAATTGTGCTTTGCCTTCGAGTATGCCAATTTTCTTTTAAAATACTTTATTGAAAACAGAGCCTAACAAAATTGAATCTAATATATGTCTCTGAAAACCAGGTGCAAAGGAATGTAAAATTAGGCCCTGCTATTCAAGAAACAAGTGGAAATTGTTTTGAAGGATTCCTTATATTGTTTAATCCCATTTTAAAAAATTGTCTCTTAATGGAGATCTTTTCAGTTCAGTGATCTGGAAAAAAAATGGATCCCTTACACCAGGGATGTCAAACTTGATTTCATTGAGGGCCACATTAGGGTTGTGTTTGACCTTGGAGGGTCAGGTGGGTGTGGCTGGGGGTACATAGCCATGGTAGGTGTGGCCAGTTCATCACTCATGTTGGGGGAACCTGTGGTGGCCAAATGCCAAGGCAGGACTTCCTGGAGATTCTCATTATAACCCTTCCTTCCTTCCTTCCTTCCTTCCTTCCTTCCTTCCTTCCTTCCTTCCTTCCTTCCCTTCTTTTTCCTTCCCTCTTCATTCTCCTTTCTTCCCCCCTTTCCTTCCTTGCTCGCTTTCCATCTTTCCTTCTTTTTTTGTCTTTCCTTCTTCCCTTTCTCCTTTCCTGTCCCTTCTTGCATGCTCAAATGCAAAAGGGGAAATATTTCTCCTTCTGTTTTGTTTTTAATTTGCCTGGATAGCTCTCTATCAGCAGAAACGAGGTGCAGGGGTGCTGCGTGCAGCCCCCGAGCTGCGTTTTTGCTGAGAGACACCAATACCAACGGCCAGTCCTTTGCTGTTTCCTGTGGGCCAGATTTAAGCACCTCTATGAGCCTTGAGTTTGACATCCCTGCCTTAGAAAAATGGATAACAAAGTATTTTTCTTAAAATACCAATTAATTATAATGAACTACTGACACAAAAATGAAATCTGATACTATTCTGTTCTTAACTGAACATGAATATAAACAAGGAACAGATAAAAGGTAACCAAGTATTAAAATCATGCAGCAGTTTAGATTCAGTTTGTTTTCAACCTTGCAGAAATAGGAATGGCACCTATCTGCAATGTGCTATATTCCTGTATATATAACTATAGATATGTACTACAAATACTGTATATCATTCAGCTGTATCAAATATTACCAATCATTGACTTGAGAAAACAAGTAGTATCCACATACTGACCGCTTATTCAGTAACTGTTCAAAGTTAAAACGTGCTATAATAATATCATTTGAATAAAGTAAAGATTAAGATTGATAGAAGTAAAAGGAAGAAATATAAAGTTTATTTCATCAAGGTTAAAATAATATTTTATTATTTCTGGTAACCTTTAATGGTTTTGCTGATACCAGGACTTAAATGACTACACTTATAGATAACAGATGGGATATGGGAAGAAGAGATCTAAAAATTGAAATAATGCAGAATACAATATTCTGCTGACAGAGACAGCATCATAATTAATGCATAGATCTAGCCGCTACAATAGGGGTGTAAAACTGGCAACCTGAAGGCCAGATATGTCATGCACAGGCCACACCCATCCCAGCTGCGCAAATGGGAAAAATATTGTGAAACATCATGTGACGGCAATTTGACGCCGTGAGTTTGACACATATGCTCTACAGTATTTTGTCCTTACAAATATATGAAACTATAGATCTATAACTATAATCTAGATATCTATTAAATACCAACTTATAATGTCCTGGGTTTACTGTATATCTTACATTTCTAATACCTCTTTTTCAATGATTAATTAATGAATTTTACATTTTTATCACACGCTGTTAACAAAACAATTCTTAAACAAAACAGTTCTTAATTTTAAAAAAAGGTAAAATAAAATCAAAAGAAAAAAAAATAGAAAAACCCAACCCATAACAAAGAAACAGAAAAGAGGGGAACCTTTATATATTATATTTATTAAGAGTCATAAATACAGCATAATATAATAAATACAATATATTATTGTAAAGCATCAAAATGTCTCTGCCATATTAAGACATATTGCTATATCCTTCGATTAGGAAAAAATAGTGCCTTTTCCAAATAAATAGATGACACATTTCTGACAACCATTCCTTAACAACTGAAATAATATAATGTGCAATTTCTCAATATGATTCTTTTAGCACCCTCAATATTAATATTCTTTTAATCAAAATCTATCCCAATGAAATAGTTTAAAGCATGACTGTGCCAACTTACAACAGCAGTTTTGGAAGCTGCAGTTGTTAGGTGAATCTTGTCACATGACTATCATTTGCAACTTCCTACTGGCTTCCCCACTGTCTTTGATTGCTGGAAGCCAGCAGTGATTTTAGATTTAGATTTAGATTTTATTTAGCATTTATAGGCCGCCCTTTTCCCTGAGGGGACTCAGGGCGGCTTACAATAGTAAGGGAAGGGGAGTAAAAGACAAAATACAAAAGAAAATGTGAAATAACTAAAAAGTACTAAAACACAACATTCACTCAGTATTCGGGAGGGGCAAGAAAATTTATCCCCAGGCCTGACGGGCTAGCCAGATCTTGAGGGATGTACGGAAGGCCTGGACTGTGGTCAGGGTACGAATCTCCACGGGGAGATTGTTCCATAGCGTCGGAGCAGCAACTGAGAAGGCTCTCCTCCGGGTGGTCGCCAGTCGGCACTGACTGGCGGATGGAATACGGAGGAGGCCCGCTCTATGCGATCTGATGGGACGCAGGGAGGTTATTGGCAGAAGGCGGTCTCTCAGATAGTCAGATCCACTACCATGGAGCGCTTTATGGGTGGTAAGTAAGACCTTGAATTGCACCCGGAGATCTACAGGCAGCCAGCGCAGCTCGCGGAGGATAGGTGTTATGTGGGCGAACCGAGGTGCGCCCACAATCACTCGCGCGGCCGCGTTCTGTACTAGCTGAAGTCTCCGGGTGCTTTTCAAGGGCAGCCCCATGTAGAGCACATTGCAGTATTCCAGCTTAGAGATCACAAGGGCTCGAGTGACTGTCGTGAGAGCCTCCCGATTCAGGTAGGGCCGCAACTGGCGCACCAGGCGAACCTGGGCAAATGCCCCCCTGGTCACAGCTGATAGATGGTGATCAAAACTCAGCTGTGGGTCCAGGAGGACTCCCAAGTTGCGGACCCTATCTGAGGGGTATAAGTTTTGTCCCCCCAGCCTGATTGATGGTACGGTGATCAAATTATTGGGAGGAAAACACAACAGCCACTCGGTCTTGTCTGGGTTGAGCACCAGTTTGTTCGCTCTCATCCAGTCTTTAACAGCTTCCAGACCCTGGTTCATCACGTCCACCGCTTCATTGAGTTGGCACGGGGCGGACAGATACAATTGTGTATCGTCCGCATATTGGTGATACTTTATCCCGTGCCTCCGAATGATCTCGCCCAGCGGTTTCATGTATATGTTAAATAGGAGGGGGGACAAGACCGACCCCTGTGGCACCCCATATGTTAGGGGCCTCGGGGACGATCTCTGCCCACCCACCAACACCGACTGCGACCTGTCCGAGAGGTAGGAGGAGAACCACTGCAAAACAGTGCCGCCCACTCCCACCTCCCGCAGTCGTCGCAGAAGGATACCATGGTCGATGGTATCGAAAGCCACTGAGAGGTCGAGGAGAACTAGGATGGACGCAAAGCCTCCATCCCTAGCTCTCCAGAGATCATCGGTCAATGTGACCAAAGCGGTCGCATTGTGAAAGTCACAAATGATAATAAGGTGATAAGGTGACCATAGGACACTGAGACACTGAGTTTTTAATATAACTAGACACACACACACACACACACGTCTAGTTATATTAAAAGTTCAGTGTATGTATATGTATATGTATATGTATATGTATATGTATATGTATATGTATATGTATATGTATATGTATATCTATCTATCTATCTATCTATCTATCTATCTATCTATCTATCTATCTATCTATCTATCTATCTATCTATCTATCTATCTCTTTGCCTCCTTGGACCACCAAGACTTAACTAAGATTTAAATCACAACATTTCTTAAAGCCTTCATGGACTTCCCAGTTATGATATTGTCCCGTGTCTTCCCCCCACCCCCAGGAGTCCACAGACCACAGGTTGAGAATTAGACTAGGACAGGGATGTCAAACTCGTGTCATCACAGTGACGTATGATGACTTGTTTCCCCTTTGCTAAACTAGGCTTGGGCATGGCCAGCATGTGACACAGTCGGCCAGAGGGCTGCAAGTTTGACAGCCCTGGACTAGGCAATCTCTGCTTTTATTTTCAGTTGTTTTATCTCACTTGCTATTTTATTGATATAGTTTTTATTTCTAGCATGGATGCTTTAATTTTTGTTGTTACATTGTTTAAATGTGTATAAGATTTCTGAGGCTCATCTTCTCTGTTTCTAAAAGGATCTGCAATGGAATGCTCAAGTTTGAAGCAGGGATGCATAGAATTAAATATAGGGTTTGAAGGTTATTTTTGTGGTACTAGCTGTACACAAAAGAATCTCACTAAATAAATAGTAGCTCCATCTTCCTGGGGTTCAACCTAACCTGGCTCTTCTCATCTAGATCTCAACTGTCTGTAGGTACCAGGACAAGTCTTTCATTGCATAACTGGAGTGGTTTGGAGATGTAACATACAGTCGAATATCATCAACATACTGAAGATACCAATCTGAACCAATATACAACCTCTCCCAGTGGATTTTTACAAAAGTTTAAAAGTAAAAGAAGTCTAGGATTTTGTCACTTACAACCACCAATTGGAACCATCAATTGAAGAAGGATAAAAACAATTGTAGTGTCCCCAATCTCAATATAATCCAAAAATGATACTTAATAGATCTATCAAAGTCAGCTTAGAGGTCTAAAAGGATTAGAAGGAACCTATTTTCCCCATCTAGGTCTGAATCTTGACTAAAAGCATTCAATAACCAATGTCTCCAAGGGAGCTTTGAAGTTGCTTCCCTAGCACATTTCCAATAATCTTCCTAAAATGGGAAACCTGGAGACAGGGTTGTAGTTATCTCCTACAGTAGTTCCAATAGTGTTTTAAGGACGGCATAGCACAGCCTCTTTTAAGTCTATATGTAATACTCTCTCACACAATGATGCACTGATTATTTTGGGAATCCAGTTTACCATGCCCCTCCTTTTGTCCACCAGACAGCCAGAAAGGGTATACATCTAGTCCATAAGTGGTAAGGTTCATAATGAAAATCCTGCCTATAGCACTGGCACCCAAAGGCCTAAAGCTGTCCCAATTACCATGGACAGAAATCAGCCTCCACTATATAACACCTTTATGCCAAATCAAGAGACTGAATTGTTTTATTAGTGAAATATTATTCATAAAAGTCACAGCTGCCAAGTGTGCAACTTATTAGCATTTCCCTACTGCAAAGGGAATGACCACTCAAAACAAGGCAGCTGGCCAATAGCCCTCTGATGCAATAGGATTCAGGAAATAATATTTTATGGGTTACATGTACCTGTGTAGTGAGTAGTCATTGACATTATATCCCCTCTTTAGACTGGATTTTTCATATAATCTCAATTGTTGATACTTTAACTTTCAAATGAATCTTGAAACAATATTCTTTCCTCATTACTTCTCATCAGTGGTAGGATGCAAATCCTGTTCCAACCAGTACGGTTGGAACAGCACCGGCAATATCCTCATGGATGTGTGCAGCACGCGCGTACATGTGCGTAGTGTGCACATGCATTCAAGCTCTTTCACGACGCTCTGTGATGCTCCAGCTGCTCTGCAGAGCATTGCGCAGGTGCTGTACGCGCCATGTGCCTGTGCAGAAGTGCAAAAGCCTTTAAACTATGGTAAGGAGCTTGGGCGGGTGGGTGGGCCCCCCGGAGCACCGTACCAGAACAGTATCTGGTGCTCCGGGCTGGCTCCGGTACGCACGTACCGGTACGTACCGCCTGCAACCCACCACTGCTTCTCACCCTTTAAATGGCAGGGTTATAATGCAAAGGCTTAATAAAAATATAAAAGCTTTGCATCTGGTCATCTGTGCTTCAGGAAGATGCAGGAAATGAAAGCAACTAAAATGGAAAGGCTCTAGAAGCAAAACAGCGCTGATAATAGCATTATCAATAGATTAGGTTAACTTAAGGCAATATATATACCAAATGATTAAGAAGATGAACTTCAAGCAAGTTTTGTTAAATATATCTAAATGCATCAAACCTTGGCTGAAACATGCACTGTACAAAATTGAACATAGTGAGAGCAAAGACTACACCAATTAACATGCCACTGGTACCATGAGATTTGCAGGGAGCAAACTGATAGTGACTGGAAGTCATGGCTTGGCAAAATTAGTTGTACCTAGTTAAAGAGGAAAGAACAGTCTATTAAATTTGATGTACAATTATTTTTATGTGTATTTTTTTTAATTTACAAAAGCTATTATAAATCTTCAGTGATTCTACTATTTATTTGCTTATTTATTAGGATTTGTATTCTACTATGCTCCTAAGAAAAAGTGGTTTACATGAAATAGTAAAAATGTAACTGACAATTAACAGAATTAACATCATACAAATAACAATAAATTCTAAAAATAACATCACATAAAGTTTAAAACCAATCCCATCCATGCTAGCATACATGTATTATAATTTTCTCAGCTGCTATCTATATTTCATTTTCTTTTGTATTGTGTTTGTAATTTGGTTTAAATAAATTTGATGGTTGCTCACCACCAAGAATCACTTGTTTGAGATGGCAGCCATATAAAACAAACAAAGATTAAATAAACAAACAAAAAAATTAAAAATTATAGGAATTAATTGACTACCCTATTATATCATTTACATGTACAAAAACACACTTTGAGAAAAAATTACAAACTGTACACATAAATAATATGGAATTCTGACAGTAATATAAAGTAATCTGAAGTATTAAGTTTGTAATTTCTGTATTGGCAAATCAATTTGCCTATTATATAGTGATCCAGTAATATACCAATTCTACACAAGAGTATAAAACTCAGTTTCAAACATACAAATTAATTTTCTAGATGTAATTAAAAATCCCTGCAAATGCAGTCTTGTGTGATTCTTAGACGTTTAGCTAAATTGAATGGCAAAGCTAAAGATAAGGAGATTTTCTACTGGGGAATTTTTAATTTGCATTTCAAAAACATCAATTTAAAAATCTCAACTAAAATGGTAAAACTCTAGAAGAAATTAATATACTGAATCCTTAATTTTGCAGTTCTTAAACTGAGGTGAGGTAGGATGAGGATAAAAAATAAAAATTCTGCTTTAATGGTAAGAGAAAAATGTTGCAAGTAACTCAGTATTCTTGTTTTAGTTTTACTAGGAAGAAATTAATTAGAGTACTGCCAGCCTCCCTCCTCCCAAAATTAAAATCTTATAAGTATAATAGAGAAACTTCCTTGAAAGTGATGCTAAAAGATTTCAGATGAAGAATTGTAATTTAGATTTATCCATTTGAGCAACAGATTTAAAACACAGTTGAAATGTCATACACAAGTCAAAGGGCAAAATGAAGTGTTTTTCAAATAGAAAAATCAAGAACAGAATTTTATTAAGAATTGAATATCACGAACAATGACAAAAAGCTATTCAAACTATGAAAAAAGTTGCAAACAGAAAAAAATTCAAGAAATGATACATCAAAACTCAAGAATGTGTGTTTTATTTAATATCTAAGTTGGAAGATCATTCTAGTAACTAGGAACATTTGTTAAAAAATACCTGCTCCTTCAGAACACATACATTTTCAAATGATAGAATATAGAAAATTTTATGATGCAGTGGCTGAATTCTAATTCTATCATAATGAAAGCTATCAGGAAAGCTTTGAATTAAAACCAAGAATTTTGATATTTGTGACTTATTTTAGAAAAAATGCTGCAGCAAACAGAAGATTTCTAAGAAACCAGAACAGGATTAGAATTCTTCAAGAGTGTTTCTCAGTTTTACTACATGGAATTTGTGTCCATTTCAAATTATTAATATCAGAGAAAAGCAAAACCAGATGTACAATAATTGTCTTGTTATATTGGAAATCACTGCTACTAGCAATTTAAATATACTTTAGTTAATATGATGCCATCAATACATGGTTCAGGAAACAAGATTCTCTATTAGTTGAATGACAATGTGAGAATGGAAATTTATGTCAAATCAGAGATTATACTGTATTTTTTAGAAGATTAAGAGAAAAGTTCCCAGGCAATTTCAATTGTGTGAAATCTTAACATTGAGACTAAGGAGAAAGACCTACTTTGAAGTTGGGGTTCTTTCTCAGAAGGTCCTTGCATCTTCTTGGAATACTGCATGGAAAGTTGCCAGAAGATATTTTAAAGAGTTTGTTACTGTCTTTTGAATAGCTAATGCCTTCTAGATTTTTTTCTTAAATAAAATAGAGTATTCAGTAAAAGGTTTTCCTTACAATTCTCTTTAAAAAGGTATATCAAATGAAATAATATCCCTAATAAAAAAATAGATGATATATGAAGGGCTTACACCAGCTATTCCATTGAGAGCCCTTTCTAGCTTTTCTCTAAATGTATCTTAGCATTGCTGGACTATTTTTCTATATCTTATTTCTGGTTTTTTTGTAGGCTATACACTTTGTTAACCAGAACAACAATTAGGACCTGTTCATCTCTGTCACTCATGTTAGTCCAAGAACAGAACTGGCATAAACTGGACATGACAACATATTACACAAATACTAAAGCAAATGTAGTCAATAAACATTCCTTATCCTTTTTTTAATACAGCCCAGTGGAAAGCATTTTCACTTTGCTCTATTTCTAAACATCAAATCTCCCTGCTGCAAATCCTTATAGATAGTCTTATCAGTAAACTTAGCAAAGAAAAAGCTATACAGTAGAAGATCTACTCTAAACTTTGTAAGGGTAATATTCTGATTAAAATATAAATAAAGATACATTCTAAAAATCCAAGCATATGGTACTGAATAAGGGTAAACTGGAGCCAGATCAAAACATTTTTCTCTTCTTCACATTTTAAATTTTTTGATGGAAGAGTAAGCAGTATATAAACAAGAAAGAGCACACAATTGGCAAATGATTGGGATTGCATAGAAATGGCAGTAGTAATGTGCAGTCAAATTCTAAGGTATCATGTGATCAACATAAGCTAGTGGTCAAACAGACAAGGCAAGAAAAAAAAGGCAGACATAGCAAATTGACAGAGCAGGATCAATTAGCAGATGCACAAATCTTCAGGACGGCAATTCAATGAAGTCAGCAGATGCATAATATCATTGGAAACAGTGAAAAGAGGGGAAAGGTTTGACAAGAGGTAACTGGGAGTATCCATCAATAGTCACATACAAGTGGCAGCCAGAACTCATGGGCAAAATGTTAAGTGAATACTACAATCAAAGGTAAAGAAGACCAATTCCAGGCAATCAAGCAGCAAACAGTGCATTGCAATGCCAGGTAGCCAGCAAGTAGGCAAAGCAGAAAGAAAGCAATGAGAGCCATATCATTTTTTTAAAAAGCAAAGACTGAATAGGGCCATGCCCATGTATGGTTAGAAAAAGCAGCTGCCAAGGAAGAAAAACAAAGCTCTTGATTGGGGCTGTTAATACACTATTATTCTGGTAACTAAGATTACTGTAAGTAAAAGAACCCCAGAATTTGGATGCTCTTGTTCTAATAAATAATATAGGGCAACATAGCTATATGAAAATTCACAAGAATACAGAACACAAATGGAGATGAGGCTAAGCCTTAAGCCTGATGGAGATCTGGGGATCCTCCAATGAACAAAATTAAGAACATGTGACTCCACAAGGAAATTTTAAAAATGAGTACGCATCTAAAATTGTTTTTGATAAATGATGCCAAAATAAAACAAACAAAAATACTAGCAATGAACTGGATTAGAAATCATTGGCTGGGATTGAAGATATTGCTTACCCCTCTCTGGAGCCCACAAAATGGGAATGTTGGGAATTTCTGCAGCAGAAAAACAGAAGAGAAAAAGGGATTTCTGACTCCCAGATTCAAGGAAAAGCAGATCAGTTAAGGGATGATGATGTGCTTATAGCATAATAAGAACTGGTCAGAACCTTTGCTCATTCCCAGATGCAAACATTTTCTGAGATTTGAGAAAGGTTTGAAAAGCACAGAGCATTTACTATTGTAATATTCCATCTCTATTCACAAAACGACACCACTTACCTGTAATTAATTTTCTTAGGAGAGTTGCCCCCATAAAACCTACACATGGAATGAGGCAGTATCTTTCAATGAAATATGCCACAAATACAAAACAAAACAGACTGTTCCAAATGAATAGACCGCACCAAATAGTAGAAATATTTTGTAAGCAAATCAGTACATTGGATTAAAGTCAAATTCACATTTTTGCTTTACAAAAAAAATTGGTGTTTTGCAATGAGACTTGCTTGCTGCAGTTAAACAATGTTTGCTTGCTTATTTATTTATATCCCACCTTTATTATTTTATAAATAATTCAAGGTGGTGAACTCATGCAATACTCCTTCCTCCTCCTATTTTCCCCACAACAACAACCCTGTGAGGTGAATTGGGCTGAGAGAAAGTGACTGGCTCAAAGTCACTTTGAGCTTTCATGCCTAAAACGGGACTAGAACTCACAGGTTCCTGGCTTCTAGTCTGGTGCCTTAACTAATAAAACAAATTAGCTCTCCAGTTCTTCTGTATTGGATAACAAGGCAAACTTTTTCCATTAAAAGAATAGGAAATATGAACAAATTAAGTGTGAACCTTAAAAGAGGATTCAGGAATCCTTGAATTTAATATCACCTAAATATGATACATTTTTTAATTCAAAAGCAGTATAACTAATGAATCAGTTACCCTTTGTGATTTCTTTAAATGATAAATTAATGTGTCTATGTAGAAGAATGCAAAATAGACGAAACAAGAAAAATATACTAATGCATATTATTTTGCTTATGTTGCCCTGCTTTCCTGAAAATAAGACCTCCCTGGATAATAAGCCCAATCGAGCTTTTGAGTGCATGCGCTAAAATAAGCCCTCCCCTAAAATATTTAACCGCATGTGCAGCCAGTCCCTGCCATTAATAATGAAATTTGTATACTCTTCCACTCTCAAAAACTCTGGGCAGCTTACAAAAATTAAATGAATTGCAATAAAACATAAAAGATAAAGACAAAATATGGTAAGAGCAATGAAGTGATTCTCCCTCAACACAGATCTGGGTGAACATCATATAGTCTGTGTGTGTGTGTGTATGTGTGCATGTGTATATGAAACTGATATAAAAAGTTTATTGTTATTTGGATTTATATAGTAATTGGACAGAAGTATAAAACTATGTATGAATGTACAATGTTGTATCATCACTTTTATATAATTATATCTTATATTTTACTTTAAAAAGAATATTAAGGAAAACTACTGTGTTTTCCCAAAAATATGACATGTCCTCATAATACAGCTATGCCACATTTTTCTGGTGGGCAAAAATATAAGCCCCCCCACATATAAACCCCCTGGACAACCCCCCACCTCTATCCAGGCAGAGCACCGCTCACCAACCTAGCAGTATCCCAAAGGTGCCAAGCCGTGGGAACCTGGGGGGAGGCAAAGGTGATCGCGTTGCTTGGCACCTTCAAGATACCACTAGGTTGGTGAGCAGCGCTATGCCCAGCCGAAGAGCGGAGTTGCCGGGCGGCTGCTCTCTTGCGAGTGGGCTACCAAAGAGCCGGGCACGGCCTCAGGGGTGAATGGCTGTGTTGTGCTGTCGCAGCTGTGCAACATAACAGCCATAAAGCAACTAAACTCACGAGCAGCCACCCAGCAAACCCCCTTTGTAGCCGGGCACAGCGCCATTCACTGATCTAGGGGTATCGCCAAGCCGTGTGAGTGCCTGTTCGCTGCCAGCTGCCTGCAGAGCGTACAACCATAGAGCATGCGCCCACAGCGGCTACTGCCGAAAGACTCGGGTTGGAAGCCGCAGAAAAAGCCAGTGCCCTGGCTCCGTAATGAGAGCTGGGCCATGCATCGTGAGGCCGGGAGGTGGGTGAGCGAGAGCAGAACAGCCGCTCATGCAATCCCCCTCTCCAGCCATGCAGAGCGCCATTCACTGGCATTTGGAAGGCGCAAAGCCGCGGGAGCTGGGCGCGAACAGGCGCTCACGCGGCTTGGCGATACCCCTAGGTCAGTGAATGGCACTGTGCCTGGCTGCAAAGGGGGTTTGCTGAGTGGCTGGTTGTGAGCTTGGTCGCTTCATGGCTGTTGTGTTGCGCTGTCGCAGCAGCGCAACACAGCCATTCGCCCATGAGGCTGTGCCCGGCTCTTTGGGAGCCCGCTCGCCAGAGAGCAGCCGCCTGGCAACCCCAAAACAATAAACCCTCCCCCCATAATAAGCCCAAGCCATATTTTGTAGGTAAAAAGAAAATAAGACCCTGTCATATTTTCGGGGAAACACGGTAGTTAGTAAAGTTATGTGCACTGTATTCATTAAAGAAAGAATTAAAGCATGTATCATGGATAAACATGAATGTGAGACAACAGATTACTTAGGAATGCATTATATATACTATTTACAAATAAAACTCTGAAAAGAAAAAAGGCTGTGGTGTACTATATGGCAGGACATGGTCATGATCAAATATAATTTTCTCTTCCACAAGGAGTGCTGCAGCTACTGTAACTAATCTGAGATTCTAGATTTAATAGTCTTATGCACTCTTAACATTTCAAATAAACATGCCTCCCTACTTTTGTTATGAAACACACATTTCTCTTATCCCCATTCCCCATCACTGGCATGCTTAACAATATGGTACTACATCCTAAGTATATCAAAACGATATGCTTAACAATATGGTACTACATCCTAGGTATATTAAAACTGCTATAACAAAAGCTACCAAATTTGCTTTTGTTTCCATACATTCCATACATTAACCAGGCTTTCTTGGACTAATAAACACATGCACACCCACACACTCATACCTCAAAAATGTGTCTAAAGAACAAACAAAATATGTAATCATATATGTTAGGAATGTGTTAATGTCCTGTTTCCTGGCTGTATTACTAACTGGTCAAAGTATCTTGTTCTGATATTCAATCGGGATATTTTTAGTATTTTTTATCATTTTTATTGTTTTAAAATGTTTTTTTTAAATATTTTTAATTATCATATTTTTTCTTTTTGAATGTTAAGCTGCTTAGAGCCATTGATTGAGATGGGCAGCTATAGAAATTGAATGAATGAATGAACAAACAAACAAACACATAAATAAATAAGCATTGCTGAAAATGAAATATTTGTATATACTCAAATAAATGTCAAGGCTGTTCCACATATATTCTACAACAGCCTTGGATTCCGGAATAGTCTGCAGAGTCAAAATGAATGGATCATCAAACAAATTAACCCAAAATTCTCCCTCAAGGCACAAATGATTAGGCTTAAATTTTCCTACTTTGGACTCATTATCTAAAGACTAGCTCTTTCAAGAAGGCTGTAACACTGGGAAAGGTAGAAGCAGAATGAAAAGGAGGATTACCAGCAACACAGCTGATGGACTAAGTTTCAGTTGTGATGAGTGTATGGTTGGAAGACGTGAAGTTTAGGAAGAGATAAAATCTATCTATGTGGTCGCTAAGAGTCAATACTAACTTGATGGTACACAATTCATCAATCAATTTTAGACACAAGGAATTTGTCTGCTTAATTTTGAATATCTACATCCCATTAACTAATCCATAACAATTGATTGGTATCTAGGGAATTGTTTGCCTAATACGCTCCAAAGCCGAGAGTGGCACTGAAATAAATGATATCAAAGTAGTAATAGCCATGTTAATGTCAAAGGTAGCTCTATATACATGAAACTCGATGTAATAACCAAACTAATAGAAACTGAAATAGTTTGATGATTTCCTCAATTGAAAGGCAAATTTAGCAGTTAGTAACAAGATGGACAGTCCAGAAATAGAGCAAGAGTTGCTCATGAGAGTTGAAAACACTGTTCACAGCATCTATCTCCATGAAAGCCTGCTTTTACAATGCAACCTGTACCTGGGATGAGCAACTTTATTATGTACTGGTAAAAGGCTGATAATGAAAACACATATCTATTATACAATTCCACTCCAAGACAGAGGTGGCTATGGATATGCCAATTAACAATGGTAATTTGTTTCCCAATTGTTTTCAAAAACTGCCTGCTGCACCACAGATGTACTGAAACAAGTGAAGTTATCCATTGGTCTACCCACTTTTAACTGATATGAGATAATGGTCCCTGAAATTAGATAAATTAACACTGATTACATAGACATGTCCATGAATATTCTTGGCAAAAAGTGGAAAGGAATAAGCAAAAAAGAAGGAAATGAAGGAATAATTCTGTATCTCAGAGGGAGAAAAAGCAGAGGTTCCTCCCTACAGTGACAGTCACAATGAAACTGAATGCAAAGGTGAAAACATGTCGCTTTCATAGTGGGTTACGACCATTTGCAAAATATCTTTCATAGATAACAAAAATTCTAAATGTGCCTTTGTGGAATTGCACAGTGATGACAAAGAAGATCAAATCTGTTCATTTGAGGCAAAAATAGCTGACCTGTAAAAGTGATGGAGACAGAAAATATAGAGATTTCAGGAATGTGGTAAAATTAGTCAGCTTTCTTGTGGAAAGAACCCCACGTTCAGAGAAATAGGGAAGAACTTCATAGAAAGAATCTGTATCTTCAGTGGTCAGACAACTCACTTTTGTGCACATACACAAAAATACTTCAAGGAATTGACATTGTAGTTGCTCCTAATACCAATAAATATACACATAAACTGGGTTGTGATCAATCTGCTGTTGCAGATAATACACTTATTTAACCTGGAAATGAGAAATTAGAAAAAAAGGGTTAGGTTAGGCCTATATAATAATCTCATTAGCAATAGCAATAGCAGTTAGACTTATATACCGCTTCATAGGGCTTTCAGCCTTCTCTAAGCGGTTTACAGAGTCAGCATATTGCCCCCACAGTCTGGGTCCTCATTTTACCCACCTCAGAAGGATGGAAGGCTGAGTCAACCTTGAGCTGGTGAGATTTGAACCGCTGAACTGCAGCTAACAGTCAGCTGAAGTGGCTGCAGTACTGCACTCTAAGCACTGCGCCATCTCGGCTCATTGAAAATGTGTGTTCAGCCAGTGAAAAAGAAAATATCAAGGATTAAAGCAAAACATTAGAAATAATATTATCTGGATTATAACACAATAAATTAATGAATTAATATGGGGTTTTTTGTTCAGAAGAAAAATATGGATATTAGAGCTGTGAATGATGTAGAAAAAATATTTTATTTAATGTCTGGAAAAGATCACTGCATTCTACAAGTTCTGCTGAATAGTCTTGGGTCAACCATGGTTTAGCAGGTTGAAACACCTTTCTCAGTGACATTTGTATTTATTTACTTTGTATTTATTTACTTTATATATCACTACATTCCACATGGCATCATAGCTGTACACTATAAAAAAAACCCAAATCATCAGAACTTAAAGCAGAGTAGAGAGATGATAATGCTTAACATCTCCAAAACCTTTCATAAATTATTCTAACCAGAAATATTCCAGTATGGCATAAACCCATGGTATGTCAGATCTCAATCTTTCCAAACCCCTTTCCCATTTGCCAACAAAATCCCAGCTTGGTGTATCTCATTAGCTTTCCTGCCTCTCCCATATTCCCAGCAATTTTCTTTCCATTCCTGCTGCAAAGGCACATAGGACCATAATTCATTTTAGATAACAAGAAAACTCAACAGGATTGACCAGCAGTCACTTAAGTAAAAATATATATATTCTAAAACAGACATTCATAACTGATACCTTCAAGTATGTTGGACTATAGACTCCCTTATGCTCAGCCAGCAAGCCCATATTTAGAAACTGATATTTAATATCTGGAGACTGGAAAATACTGCTATAGAAGAGCTCCCTGCAATTTTCTTCAATGAATAGGTGTTTTAGTCAGTCAACAAAATAATAGAAATCATGTCCTAGATTACCGATAATCAATAAAGAATTTCTGTTATCACCTTAAGAAGAAGAAAAAAGAAATCTGAAAGTTCCCACAAATTGTGTTTGTCTACATAAAACATAAAGTGGGAATAAAAAAGTCTTCCTAATATAATCCCATTTTTTAAAAAAATATTAAGATCTCTCCTACCTTCCTTCCAACCCAAGGGAGCTATGAGTAAATAGGAAGTGCACTTGGAGAGTAAATGGTCAATACTCAACCCATGGAAGGGACAGGGAAGGACAGGAAAGACTCTGAAGCAGGATGGATAAAAATTGATGATTTAAAATAATAATATTTTTTTAAAAAATTAAATCGGATTTTTTAACATTTAAAACAGATTTTTTTTTATTTTTTATCAAATTTATTTTAATAAAATGCTTTGGCAGTAAAGATTTATCTAAAGATAGTTTTCAATTTAAGATACATTAATAATTTAGTTTATTCAGCATGAATTGGAGCTTAGCTATGTAGCATGAGGCTACATATTCTGCAATATTGGGACTGCTGGTGAGTCAATAGTGGGTCAGAGGAGGAGCCGCTGCAGGACAGAGATGACAATTGCTCTTTAAAAATGATGATTTAAATCAAGTTGATTTAAATCAAGCCTTTTTACTAGTGATTTAAATTGTGAAGCATAGATAAGTGAAAGGCAATGGGACACTGATAGTAACTATTGGGGGAGGGAGGGAGGCACCAAGAAAATCAAAGGCTGGCAAGTTAATAGAATGTGCCATGTTGGGAGCAACTGAAGGAAGAAACCTTTTTTTTCAACTGATGTCCTTGGCTGTGTTCCCACTCCTCCTCTATGAACCAGTGTTGCCTAGGACACCCTATTTGGACTTGGGTATTGATTAATCAGTCCCATTTTGTCCCATGCATAGTCCAAAGCATCCAAATTATGCATGCTTAGATTTGGGCGGGGAATAATTAAAACTGTTTTCCCATATACATGTTTTGTACATCCTTAATATCTGTATACTTGACAAAGCTTTAGAACCTATGCATGATTTTAATATATCCGCTTATAATTCTCATTGTGTTGTTGAGTCAACAACACTATGAGGATTATAAACAGATATATTAAAATTACTCCTACTTGCTAGCTTCTTATTCTGAGCCATATAGCACCTCCAGCTTTACGAAGCCAAGGTGCACTAGTGAGACAATATAGAAAAATTACAAACAACTCACTTCTGCTGGTGCTTACTGACATTCCGCATTTATCAGTCGGAAGACTCAAATCCACTTTAATATCGATTCCCAATGGAAAGTCAAATGGGTTGCTGAATGCCCAGACATAGGAAGACATATAAATGACCCCACAAAAAAGGGGCCAGACTTTGAATTACCATATCAGCAATAGATAATCTTGAATAGGATTTGTACCTCACACAGCATCTACAGGGACTCTCTGTATAGATGGGGCATAGTATCCTCCCTTTAGTATGACTGCGGGGTCCTAGGTCAATCTGTAGATCACATTGTGACCAACTGTAAGCTGAAGACATAAATGAGTCCAATATCTGATTTTTTTGCTAATATACACATATCTAAATTCTTGTATGATTTTAGTGTGGTGTGATGGTGATTTTATGCCTGTGAAAGAGAATATGTAGAAAACTATTGCATATCTATTTATTTACACAATTTATAGGCTGCCTGATTCCCAATGATAATAGTTGGCTAACAATTAAAAATAAAAAATACAAAACACAAACACAAAAAATCATAAATGCCTTCCCCCAAATAATATATAACTAAAGAAAACTCATCCAGCAACTATGTTAATCTTTACTCTGTCACAGAGTCTGTAAGAATAGTCATTTACAGCTTCCTAAATGTCACCAGGATGGGAGATATCAATCTCTGAGGAGATATCATTCCAGAGGGCAGGTGCTGAGACATAAAAGGCACAGTTCCTGAGTCCTGGGCACCACCAGTCTACCTAATCACACAGGACAGGCAGAATCAAGTAGAAAGAAATGTTACATCTCAAATAACCAGGCCCTCTGCCATGAAAGGCTTATAGGTGATAACCAGGACCTTGAATTGCACCCAGAAGCCAAATGGTAACTAGTGCGGTTTACAGAGTGATTATGTCACACTGACATAATGCTCATGTCACTGCATTCTGGATCAACTGCAGCTTCAGCCTTTCCTGAGGTGACTAGAGTGTGAATGACCATTTGAAGAATCTTTCGATCCAGAATAGGAAAGTAACTAAGTGAAGGCAAATGTCAAGAACTATGTTTTGCCTTGTTATGTTTGCCGCCGGGCAAAATCTGTTCCAGATGGCTTGCTGCAGCCTCTGAATTCCCCTTTGCAACTTTCCGACACAGTGCCAATGGATTTTATTACCGCTCTATCTCTGAAAAAGAAGTATACTACCATCCTAGAAGTAGTTGATTTGTTTAAAAAAACAATTCATTTCATTCCTTGCAAGAGCCTCTGATCTGTTCAAAAAACATTACGAACAACTTTTTAGGACATGTGTTTAGGTACAAAGATCTAATCAATCATATGATCTCATATCATAGATCTCAATTTACCTCCAGATTTTGGAAGGGCCTTTCCCAAATATTAGATATAAAAATCCATTTGTCATTTACTCAACATCTAGCGATGAACAGATAGGCTGAATTACTGAATCATATGCAAGAACAGCATCCACAGAGTCTCTTTATCAACAAGACAACTGGGGCAAGTTGGTTGCCACATGTAGAATTTGCCTACAGAAACTTTGTAATCCTTACACTGGCATGTCTCTTTTTCAAGTGACTTATAGTTTGTACCCAAATGAAACTCTTGCATCTGAAGTTTTTCATAATCCAGACTTCTTGTGGGAAAGGCAAACTATACCGCATCTCTTAAAGAACAGCTAGATTTGGTAAAGTTTACATACAGGTGAATTGCAGATACAGACAAGAGAAGCCCAAGAGGGATTCGTTGTGGCTCTTTATGAAGTTTTTGATTGACTCTTCAGAAGCTGGACTCAAAATTTAATAGTTCGTTCCCAGTGATTCAGTATCTAAATTCCAACTGAGCTTTCATTTCAAATTGCCTGCATTGATGACAATTGATCCCATTTTGTATCAGTTATTGTTTCTGCTGGGACCATATCCCTGCAGTTTATGCCTGAATTTAACTTCACATCCTGCTGTTCTGTTTATGGGGATCGGTTTGGAATTTCCAGAATGTGTTTTCCCTGTTGTTGGCAATCTCAGACTGATCCGGTGGGGGTGGCAGAATAAGGACTTTGTCCCCCTCTGTATATGTATGTATGTATTCATGCTTGCTTATTTATTTATTACCTATTCTTAGGGAGGGATTTATTTTATTTATGAAATTATAAACTGTTTTAGTCTAGGCCTAAGTGGAAGCAGCAACCTCAGCCTAAGCAATAAGAACAAGAAAATGCCCCAATATAGAACAAAATATATAATTATGGTAAAATAAAATTAATAGAAAATTCCCAGACATCGGGGGTTTTACAGTGAAATCTGAAAAGGCTTTTTGTAAAGTCAAGTTTTTATGAGCTGTTGGAAGGTCATAAGAATAGGAACTACTCTTACCTTGGTGACCAATTTTTTTAGAGGACAAGATTCTCCAGAGAGAATGCCCCTCTTAAGTCTCCTTCTGTAGCAGCACTTGTTCAGTGAGGACATTCAGTGACATTGTGTGTCATCTATGGGATGACTTGTCCCATAGATAAGAAGTACTGAAGCCAGAAAGCTTTACACATTAAAGTGCATTGCACTTTGAAAGTATCAGTAAATAGTACAATGCCCATAATATTGCTCAAGTGAGTCTACCTATAAATAAGTAGGTCACTGAATTTGGCACAAATGAAAGCTTTCAAATTATTTTTAAAGCCCATCATAAGTACTGCATGAGTTACCATCACCAGAACATCCTGATCCAAACTTTAACTGGCTCACCATTTGTATCTGGTGAACAATTATTGGTCAAGAAGAAAAGGATAAGTGAGGGATTCCAGATTTGTACCTGAGGTCTGTCAGGGAGGTACAGGTAAGGGAGACCCTTGAGAAGGTCTTTTGTATGAAGCTGAAAGAAAGTCTGAATAAGTAATTAGGAAATATCTTATTTGAAGATAAGCTCAATTCCTGCAACACAGGGAAATAAAACATTAGAATACTTGTCAAAAACTTTTAATTGGGTACTCAGATTATTAAGACTACTGGAATAATGGGTCCATTTGGCTGGAAATGAATGGCAATGCAATATTTAGACTGCAACTAGAAAGTCTATGAAATCCTGTGAAAAGTAATTGGGAACATTATCCATGCTGTTAGTTGAAGATTTTATAGATAAGATGAATACTTGTTAGCTAAGCCTCTTGGGCTCATCTCATTAGCTTTGGAAAAAATCTCTTATTTTGGACTACTTATTTAATTCCTCAATTAGTTAACATATGGAAACTTTTCTTAGGATTAGAGCTTGAATCTTAGCAGAAGAATAATGTCTCCAAAAGCTTATAAAAAAAATAGCACCGCCTCCCTCAAACAAAAAATGTCATTTATAGAAAACCTTCCACCTAAATACCCCAAGGAGTCTGAAACTTTTTTGAATTTGATGCAATTATAGAGAAAAGGGATATCTTTCATAAATACATGAAAAAGCTAAAGAAGATAGTTTCCTGAAACAAGGTGTAATCAACTCAAAACAGATAAAAATGTACAAAAGAAATAATGGATTTCCATGATGAAATAGCTCAAATGTAAAGCGTGCTACTCAGAAATAATGTAAGAATATCATTTTTAATGTAGAGCAAGAAAAAGACTCTAGTGCTCTTTATGAAAAAACCCCACTTTTACATGATATTTTTTCATTGTAATCTTAATCTAGAAAATGGATATGCATACTGTTTAGATTTTTACTGTGTTTCAAAATTAAATCTCAGCATATTTGTAGTTAGTTTTCGCTACTTAACATCCAAAGTGGTATTCTGTAGCGTTCATGAAACATCTTTTTGGGAAAATACTGCAATACAGATAATAATTTTTCCTTATCTACATCTCAAGTTAATATCCTTAAACCATTTAGTGTGGAACATCTTGCAGGAAGATGTAAAGAGATAAATCTTTTTTTTAAAAAATCTGGCAATGTTATGTTTAATTATTTATATAAAAGATTTATGGCCACCCATCTTATGAATCATGACTCAAGGAACTTAACAGTTATAGTAAAAACAGAAAAATAAAACAATCCAACAAACAAGAAATATTGTTGCCAAACCAACAATATCTATCCAACTATATAGTTTCCAGGCTCCAACCTTGCTATTTCAGTGCCTGAGGGAAAAGCCAGCTCTTAACAATTTCTCTAAAACTAAGAGGTTTTAGGAAAACCTTAGAGGAAAATATCTATAGTATACATATAAGAGAAAAATATCTTTTATAAAATAGATAATTTAAAATTATAAATTGCTAGGATTGGGGCAGTAGAGGTGATGCAAGAGACTTATACTCATCATATATGATATGTTCAAGAGGATTTCTTATTAACAAGATGGACTTGATACATACTATATTTGCGGTTCTTAAAACTGGAAGAGAGCTGATGATTTTGGAATGGCTACTCTTCTAAAGAGCTGGAGTTGATATGATGGTGGCATATTGACTTGTGTACCAATTATTTTCCACAATGAGCTTCAAGATTTAGCACTTCTGTAAATCGTAGCAATAGTATCTTCATATAGAGAAAATACTAACTGGTCTTCCACTGTCTGATTACATGATAAGCAAAAGCTTGTCTGAAAACTTGGTGGAAGAGCCAAAGTAATAATTACTTGGATCTGAATCATAAGGTAGAGAATATTCACAAGGGGTTGTGAAGTGGTAGAGAAGTTTTAAAAACTTGCCATGATTCAGAGTCAGCAGGAAAATATATGTAGTTATTGTGCTGAAGAATATTGTGGAGTTCTACGGCACAAATCCAGCAGGAATGTGATTTGGATACTTTGAAATTATAATAAGAACACCAGTCAGTTAACCTCTTGGCAAACAAAAACAAAATTAAAGTATCAAATATGTTAAGAAGCGTCACCAAAGAGGGGTGTAAGCTGGTCTCACTCACTTCACTCACTCACTTTGGCTCTGGAAGCCATCATAGATGAGAGAACAGAGACTAAGTCTTCACGTATGAAATTATATTGAATTTGATTCTCTTGCACATGTTTAGACTTCTGATGACAAATGAAGAACATCTCTTCTTTATGTCTGATTATTATTGTATTAGAGTATTCCGAAATATTATTTCAAATGCTTTTTTGATTATCATAGAATTAGATAGCTCTTCCAGAAATGGAAGAAGCACTGGAGAAGACAAAAATGGATTGCTAGAGTAATGTCATGGTTAAAAACGGAAATGGCTTGGAAAATGTTGCAACTGAATCATGAGGTAAGCCTTTGGAAAACCTTGAGCATGATATAAGTACTGATTGTGACGTTACTAAATGTATTACTGGTGTGGCTGCCTAGGAAGTTAAGAAAGCTCTCTAAAGATGAAAGAATAGTTTCTTTGGCTTGCTTAACCTAGATTTTAGATGTAATATCTGAAAAGGCTAGTTCAAGCTGTGGAATATTGGGAATAATAATTTAAGCACTTTAAAAAACAAACAAACAAGAGAATAAATGTGATTATCCGATTCTGCATCAAATTCAATAAAATAACCCATAAATATTTGTTGATATTTAATACATAATAATTTTTAAAATTGTTTAAATAATATATTTATTAATAGAAGCAAAAAAGAAAAAAGCCAGTTTGAAAGGTAAAGATAAAATCATCAATATAACTAATCAATGAAAACTTTCTTTAAGGAAAAAAGCACATTAGAAGACATCAGTTCAGCGGCCTTTTATTAACTTTAGGTTTACAATATTGGGTATTTTAAAACATTTTCTACCAAAGCACATATACTTTTATTCATTCATTCAATATGATACTTTAAATCCGTCTTTCACCAGTAATCCTTTGATTCCACCTTTTTTGTGAAAAGAATACTGCTTTGGAAAAAATAAAATAAAAAATGGAAAATTCTCAAATTTCTCTCCTACTTCACCTTTATTTTTGATATTATTTTTAGCATTGTAAATATTGCAGTTTACTTTGGGTATATGTTATTTATTTATTTATTTATTCAAATATTTGTGTGCTGCTGTATTCTAGAGATTCTAAGCAGTTTGCAATTATTATAAAATCAATGACTAAAATCTCCAAACCCAATAAAACAGCAAACCTAAGTTAATCAACATTTCAGTTTAAATAATAAACAGTTTTGTGGTATCTTTAAACCTAATCAAGTCTTTATTATAATTATATTATAAGAGGTTTGGTGGTAGTAAGAGTATCATTCTCTTACTCCTACAATTTTGAATAAATCTAAAATTATATCACTGGAGCAAACTATCACAAAAATCATTTGATCTGAGACTCTCTAAATACATAAAAATTATGTCTGTTTTATTTCCCATAGATACTTCCACGCTGTAATTTACAGAAATGTGAAGAGTGGTATCACCATCAAACGGGTATTCCATCTACCTCCACCCAACAGGACAACATCAGTCTATCTAACTTTAAGTGATTTCCTTATCCAAATACGTAGGGCATTACAATATATAATTTAACTTCATAGAAACCATTAAACAACAAATGATAGATGTGCTAAAGAAACATAATTTTGTCACAATATGCATTAAGAAGCATCTAGAATGGTAATATACATAAGAAATATTAGTTTATGGACCATGCCAAATATCTCAAATGAAAAGAGCAGTTGATCATCATACCATAAATATTTCTAAACAATAATATTCTGGTATGAGAGCAGAGTTTGCAAAAATAAAGTGAACGGTACCAACCAAATTAAGACCACAAATAGGAAGGTGAGGAACCTGCCACAAGGATAGCAGGGTCCTGTTTATAATTCCCCCAAGACACACTCTAATCTTCCCAATCATCTCTAAATTTGAGGGTGATAAATTTTAAATTTATTACTTTTTAAGAGATACTAACTCTACACTCACACACAAGGTGGTCATAAAGTTATATAATTATGCAAAACATTTAATTATATATGTTGGCATTGCCTCATTGTCCCTGTCCCCCACCCAATAACAAATTGTCATTAAATTGTTATTCAGTTGCTCAATTGTGTCTGATTCTTCACGACTCCATGGACCATAGCATACCTGGTGTCCCTGTCCTCCACTGTTTGCCCAAATTCATGTTCATTGCATCTGTATTAAATTACCCTTTTCTTTTACTGTATAGGCTGGTAAAATATTATAATAGGACGTTTGATTTGATTTGCCTTAAAGATTTGCAATATTTTCTACCCTGAAAATCACTACCTAAGAAAAATCTCCATGTCTGAATTAAGGGTATATGTTACAAAAGATAAACAGGAATACTGCAAAGTAGCCTAGAGACAAAATAGAAACCTGTTGATGGAGTCAAGTAAAATAAATTCTATGTTCTTCAGTTGTTTAATAAAGGTATTTTATTTCTTTAAGAAACAGAATATTCATAGTACATCAAATATACAAGTTCCAAAGCATGTGTATGTATGTATGTATGTATGTATGTATGTGTATGTATATGTATATATATGTGTATGTATATGTATGTATGTATGTATGTATGTATATGTATATATGTATAATATATATAAATATATATTATTAGTGTTTGAGAAATATTAATGGTTTAAAATAGGAAAATGAACTATCTCACCTCAGGTGTGACATCTCTTGGTGCAAATCCTGTTCCTCCAGTTGTTAAAATCAAGTTGAGTTCTTTTTCATCACACCAGTCTATCAGTGTCTCCTGAAAAATGCAAAACAAAATTAGCAGCTGCTCTTTTTCATAGAGTTTTATTTATTGGTTTAATTAATTTAGAAAATGTATTTCCCATCCATCTCATACCCAACAACTCTGGGCAGCAGAGTTTTGCAAAGTCTCAGGCAGCATGATGCCATGACCCTTTAAAATTGTATTAGTTTGTGTGATACCCTTCTAAGAATGATTCTGATAGTTGCAAAATGAGCTGAGTGTACATGTCATTTTTACCAGCAGCTACCCAAATGCTATATTTTGGTGCTATATTTTCTTCCTGGTTCAGAAATGCCCCTGTCCCTAGCTGCATCATGTTACCAGTGTACTATATAGCATGTTATTCTTTCATCCTGCCTTTCCCAGATGTTAAAGCTTCAGAGTTACTGGGTTCCCTATCCACCTCCGTTTCAATCTACATGGCTATGGAGAGATATAGATACCACATGCCAAGTCCTCCCATAGATGGGCTGTTAGAGTTATCACATTGGTTAATTCTAGCCTTGGGTGCATAATGCATATGCTAAGGAGATCCAATTTTGCCAAAATTGAAAAAATACAGTTCCCCAATTCACACCCTAAATAAAATCTCCACGATAAACAGCAATCAGAATTTATCTCTGCTTATTTATCTCCTTTTTATACAAACAATAGGAACCAGGATTTATGCCTCCTTTGTTATTTTTATATTGTCATTAGCACTGTACCACAAACAATGCAATATCTTGCAAATTACTTTTTGCAACAATTGTATCAAAAGCCATCTATGTGAAATTTTAGCAAGCTGGATGGGGCCTCAATTCACTATTGTCATACGAAACAGTCTTCAAAAATAGGATACATATTGTACTGAAATATACAATATACAGTATATTAAGGGATAGAGTATGTGATACATTTTTGGTTATAAACAACATAAGCAAATATATATTGTTTGTGGTTTTTAAACCAGGCATCCTCAAACTACGACACGCAGGCCGGATACGGCACACCAATGCAAAGTATACGGCCTGCGGAGTGGTGGGATGAAAAGGAACTGCCAGCTTGTAAAATAGTGCTTTAAAAGTCTTTAAAAGTGCTTTAAAAACAGCCTTTCCGATGTTTTTCACAGCCATGTGATCCAGGGCTGGTGGGTGAGAGGAAAGGGGGTGGTGCTGGCTTACAAAGCAGCTGTCAGCTTGTAAAGTAGTGTATTAAAAGTGTTTAAAAGTGCTTTAAAAACACAGCCATGTGGTCCAGGGCTGGTGGGTGAGTAGGGAAGGGGCTGCTGTTAAAGTAGCACTTTAAAAGTGGGTGTGTGTGGGACATGTCTCCACATCTCCTAGCTTTTTCAAAATCAGCTGAAGTTGGTTAACACTAATTCAAATGCAACCACACTATAATGCCTGAAGGAGAATTCACCCACTGCTTTGATTCTTCCCATATATAAAGTACATCCACCAAATTGGTTGCTGAACAATTTTGTAGATATTCATATGCGTATATATACACATGCACAAGTTTGGCAAAAAGCAAATCAGTTTGTGAATTCTCCTGGCTTAAAAGACCTTTAGCCCTGCAATCCCAAATAAGCAGGCCCACCCTTCCCATTGAATTAATAGTATATTTATATTGGTTAAATTTTTTCTTCATTTTAAATATTGTGTTATTTCATGTTTTTTTGCACTACAAATGAAGATGTGTACAGTGTTCAAAGAAATTTGTTCATGTTTTTTTCAAACTATAGTCCGGCCCCCACAGTCTGAGGGACTGTTATCCCTCTTTAATTCACCATTGGAGTGTGTGTGTGTGTGTGTGTGTGTGTGTGTGTGTGTGTGTGTGTGTGTTGATTCTCGCCTTCTTTCTCCTGCTTCCAATGTCTCTCAATGCCCATCTTGGAGGTTTTAGTTGCAGTCTTAATTGGTGCAGTTCTCAGTCTGGTTTATTGTGTGGTCATCTGATCAGGAGTTATTTTGAAGGAAATCCTGTTTTTTTTAAATGGCCTATTTTAAGGAGCATGAAGCTGCTGTTGTAATTAAGTTAGGCAAGTGGCAAGAAAATTTGCACTCTTTTTCCCTTTGGGGGCGGTCTTAAATAAATAGATTCCTTGGGTTGAGCAAGTATAGCAAGGAGAAAGGCAAAATGAACTGCTAAATTGGCCACACCACCCAGTCACATGACCACCTAGCCATGCCCACCCTGCCGGTCCGTCCCCCCAACAGTCTGAGGGATCGTGAATCCGTCCCCTGTTCAAAAACTTTGAGGACCCCTGTTACAAACAATAATTGTATCTTTAAATATGATTATAAATATTACTTTATTGTGTTAAAGGATGTGACAGAAGTTATATTCTTCTAAAATTCCAAAAAGAACTTATGGAGGTTGAAAATGTCCTGATAGCAACAGCCCATCCAAAACTATCAATCTCCTTTGACTGTATAATGGAGCTATTGCTAAATTCCCAAGAATATATTCCTTTGTTAGCTAGCGATATGAGCCAATGTTTCACAGATGGGTAAGCAGTTTAAAGCTCTTGGGAATTCATAAGCCAAAGTGATTGAACTAGAGTAATAAATATAGAATTTCTATAAGAATCAAATGAATTAGATTTGGAGGCAGCTAGGAAAGTTATAATGCCTCCAATCTGAGTACCAGTGACATATATTGATTGACCGAATGGATTGTGACCTTGATATTGTCACTGTCTTTCAGCCCAATCTATCTCACAAGATTGTTGTTGTATAATAAAATTAAGGGAAATATCCATCCACCTTTAGGAAGAAATTGGCATATAAACCACATTTCAGAGATGTTGAAGAATTTCTGAACAGCATATTGTAAGTATCTCAGAAAAGATAATACCTTGGGCCAAAAAAAAAGTGTATATGGCAGCATTTCATATTGTGATGGCATATGGGAATGACCTTGGGAGACAGAGAAAGGAGACACAACCAAGGGGATGGACAGATAAAAGGCAGCTGAACCCACAGTAGGATTGTGGGTGGGGCAAGGGGCTCAAAAGAGACCCTATTTGTTATGTTATGGAAGAAAGTCCTTGAGTGATGAGGGGAAGAGATGATGCCAAAATAATGATTAGACAGGACCTCCCAGTGCCTTAAAGTTCAGAGAAATTATCTTAGGAAGGACTACTTAATCAAGCTGTTAAAAGTGATGGTTGGAGATTTGTACTTTCAGACTTGCAAAATTCAGTTAAAGTAACCTTATAATAATGTACAATTAGCTCATCTAGTTGTATTTTTCATCTGGTGAATCTGGGAAGGCTGACATTACTTTCTTGGGCTGTAAAGGAGAAATGAAGGAAAGATGTACTTTCAGACTTGTAAGTTTCAGTTAATATAGCTTTATAATAAAGTACAATTAGCTCATCTACTCATTTTTTTCTGTCAGATCTACGTATCTTGTTAGGTTGACATATACGGAAGAGGAAAAACAATCAGGCACATTCTACTTTTTCTGAAACTGTAATATAAACCCCAAGTTTTTTTGTAAGTAATAATTCTGCACTCAGTAGAATAAGAAGGATTAGTAAAAGCACAGAGGAAGGAAGGAATCATGCTATTCCCTCAGAGAACTGAGATCAATGGAAGAGCTAGTGTTCAGAAGTTGTGGGTTCTCCATCACTGGAGATTTTTAAGAAGAGACTGGACAGCCATTTATCTGAAATGGTATAGGCAGGGTCTCCTGCTTCAACAGGGGAAGGGGGAGACAAAAATACCCCCAAGGTTCCTTTCAACTCTGTTATTCTGTTAATGGCAGAGTTAGAAAGATGTACTGGTATGAACTCCCTTTAAAGGCAAAAATGTAGGGAGTTCATATCACTACATCTTTCTATCTCTGCCATTATCAAAATAACAGAACTTCATTGTCTTCACTTTTCTTTCTTTGGTGATCCATGGCTGTGAAGTTATTTTAGGGTGCTTAGAATTGAAGAAAGAGTTCCACCTCTGCTACTAATTAGGAAATGTATTATTTTGTTTATGTAACAGCTCAAATTTCTCTTTCATTTTCTTTTTCAAATACTTTACAAAATATTTTTATAAACTCTACCATTTACTATTATCTGTTTCCAACTTTCTCTATTATCTCTGTCCTTGATTAAGTCCTCAATTTACAACCATTCATTGTTTAGTGACCAATCAAAATTACAAGGTCACTAAACAAAGTGACTTATAACTGCTTTCACCCTTACAACCATTGTAGCATCCCCATGGTCACATGATCAAAATTTGGACAGTTGGCAATTGGAATGTATTTATGATGGTTGAAGTGTCCTGGGATCATGTGATCATCTTTTGCAATCTTGACAAGCAATCTTGACAAGCAAAATCAACGGGGAAGACAAATTCATTTAAAAACTGTATTAACTGTAGCGATTCACTTAACAACAATGGCAAGAAAGCTCATAAAATGGGGCCAAATTCATTTAAAAACTGCCTTACTTAGCAATGGAAATTTTGGGCTCAATTGTGGTCACAAGTTGAGAACTATATATATATTTTCGCCAAAATTTAAAAAATGCAACCCAAAAGTCTGCTTTTGATGGGGGAAATGCTTTTTTGGGGGGAGAAATGGTATTTAAATGCACCTATGCTAGTCAGAATTTAAGGAAATGAAGCTTTGCCTAGGTTTGCTTAATAAACATATTCCAGTCAAGAGGCAGGACATGTGTATTTTAATACTACTCTGCTTGTCTTATCTCTAGTGTAGATTATCTAATTGTAGCAACTGAATTCTCAAAATGTATTTTCTGTCTTTTAAAAACTGAAAAGAATTTTCTTTTACTTTATTTCTGAATGAAACAATTTATAATTAAAGAAGTAACACAGCATAGTGCACAAATTAAATTTATTATGTAGTCTTCAAAAGCACTCCACAAGAGAATGCATTGCAATAGTCTAACACTGAAAGATGCTGATAAGTGCAGCCAGCCCTTTTCTGTCTAGGAAGGGCTAGACAAACATATTGGCCAAACTGCCTTTTGGTGGAGGAATGGAAAAACCAATTTTAGAAACAATAAAATAAGTATGATCCCTGCTTGGAATTAGGCATGTGCCACGGGGCTAGCTTATTTTTCCTTACCATCTTTTTCAGAGAAAAGAATATGAAAAAACAAATTTTATGCAAATTGAGAAGGGATTGTCAAATGGTTATTAAAAATTAATTGCAAACTTTTTATCACAAACTCTAAAATTACTATTGCTGAAATGAATGTGTAAAGCCTAAATTCATATTCTTTTTCTAGGTCAATTAACTGTTGTATAAAAACAAAAGCAAAAACTAGAACTATTTGCAAAATAAGTTGTGCGTTTCATTAGTGCAGTAATATAAAACAGATTATCATCAGCTATTCTGGAGATGGTCACTCCTTACATTAAAATACATATATATACCTTATACAATACCTATTTTATAATATGATTGGTTCAGAGACTACTGTATCAAACCAATCATCACAAATTTATACAAAGTTCATATCTCCTATTTGGAATTTGATTTTCACAAATTAAAACTTAAATAAATTAAAAGACTCCTCCTTGCCAGTTATTTTTCCCAGCAGGGTTGCAAGCATTTGATATACAGCCCTATGATTATTCCCAGAACATTTAGGGCTAAAACAGCAATTATAGATTACAATGCACAAAAATAGCTAGCTTGCTTTTAGTTGGTAACAATTTTTTTCTTGTAAATTTGAGATGTTATTTTTTTATTATTTCAATATTT
Source organism: Thamnophis sirtalis (assembly GCF_051295495.1). NCBI lineage: Eukaryota > Metazoa > Chordata > Lepidosauria > Squamata > Natricidae > Thamnophis > Thamnophis sirtalis. The sequence continues at coordinate 107,359,042 of NW_028261381.1, read as the reverse complement.
TAAGGATATGAGAATGGCTTTGTTAGAACTAAGCAAAAGTCTATCATATCCAGCATTCTAATATCCCACATATCCAACTAGATGCCTAAAAGAATACTACTAGTTTATACCATGTAAAAGTAAAAAGTGGGGGTTTGTTGCTGTTATCTTATTCTACTGCACGAAAGGGAGTTGGAAGTAAATGCCTTTTCTCTCTTTTTTCCTTTTTCCCTACACTATTTATTTTGTATTTTATATTATAAATTAATAAATACTACTGTGAATGAATAATCACCCCATCACACTCTGGTCTTTAACAATTTACATTTAGGTTCAAAATACTTTTGACACTGAGGAGACTCTGCAGCATCATAATAGAACCTGATCAGTGGGGGGCTCCTGCTGGTTTGCTTCGATTCTCCCGAACGGTAATTTTCTGAGCAGTTCAGTGAACTGGTTGTTGGAAGAAATCCTTTCTCACTTTACAGGGCTAATCCTGCAAGGAACACAGGAAGGAAAGATTCTTGTGTGCCTGTATTTGTAGACTAATCCTTATTTTAATTGCTGCCCCTGCTGCTTTAAAGTGTTTTCAAAAACTGCTTCTGGGTTAAGCTTTGTTACATTGTAACAGCCTTAATGGTTCTTGGCAGTATGCCCAGACTTTCTGTCTGTAGCTGAGCTTCTTGGGAGTGTTCTCCCCCTGCCCTTGAGTTTTTTTGTGGTACTTTTATTCCTGGGGCTTGAACAGCTATTTACAGAAGGGTTAGCATAGCCATAAAAGAAATGGCTGAGAGACAAATGCAAGCTTGGCATTGTGTCTGATTTTTTTTACTGCCTTTCTGAGGGCAGATTTTTCCTTAAATCTAGATCAGTGGTTCCCAAATTTTTTCAGTCCACCACCCCCTTGGTGCTACAAACTGATCCTCAGTGCCCCCCACTCAGTGGTGGAATTCAATTTTTACTACCGGTTCTGTGGACATGGCTTGGTGGGTGTGGCTGGGGGTGGGGTCATGTGACTGGGCAGTTTGCACGACGAAAGGAAGATAGTAACAGTAAAATTCAAAACTGTAACAATTAATTGCACATTTATTCAAAATCCAATTTAAAACCTTTTTAGTTAATGTTAATTCAACAAAATTGTTGAACATGATCCAGTGATACCAGGTTTTCAAAGTCTGATAGTCATTTATCAAGAATCTTAGTAACTAGTAACTTAGTAAACTCAGTAAAATTAAGTAACTACTTCACTGTTCAGTAAATTCTTAATGTGATGGATGGCCTTAGGAAGTGATACCAGTTTCCCAATGTCTGGTTTTAAGTCACTTAGCAGGAGTCTTAAATCACCACATTCAGTAATCTGAAGTCGATTTCGTTGTTTGGAGAGAAGTTGGATGACCACACTGAAGCCACGTTCCACCAAATATGATGCTGGAAATGCAACAAGTAGCTTCTTAACCACTGTCCATAGTGCAGGATAGCGATCAGAAATTTCTTTCTGTAACCAAAACTCTTGGTACGATTTCTTAAACTTTGGCTTCAGCTCAATGTCATTTTGCAGTTCTATGAGTTGTTTCTCCACTACCCCATCTTCCTCTGTATCTGAAAATGGATTTATCACCAATTTGGAATGTCCATCAAAAGAAGATCCTGATATCGCTCAGACATATCTTTATGCAGCATGTCCAAATGGTCACAAAAAACCTGAAGATCATCATCTTGTACCCCACATTTCTCTTCTAGCTCAGACAAGCTCGGAAATTGGTATAGCTCGTGACGGCCTATATTGCGCTTGAATAGAGTTAACTTTGAAATAAACGTAGAGATGACAGATTTGGCCTTAATAAGATTGACCAATTTCCAACTGCAAATTTACTTCATTGAACTTTGCAAATAGTTCTGATAAATAAGCAATGCCATGCCTGATCTCTTTGAGTTCACCACTGAGCAAAGCATTCTTGTCTTCAAAAAACTCCACAACAGTGTCAAAAAGATCGTAAAAGCGTCTCACACAGTTGCCTTTTGATAGCCAACGAACTTCTGTATGAAGCAGCAAATGATGAAAATCTTCATTTCTCTCAACACAGAGCTCTCTGAATAGTCAATCATTGGGAGCATGTACTTTAATTTTGTTAACTGCAGTAATGACAGTGTGTAATTACTTGTGCAAGTGATCACTGAGGTTTTTTGCAACCAGATGTTGGCGATAAATGACACAGTGAATGGACATTTAGCACTGCTTTTTTCAAGTAAGCAACGCACCCACGGTAGCGACCAGTCATTGATGATGCTCCATCAGTTGCACAAGCTATATGTTGGTAAGTGGAATTCCCTTGTCTTTGAAAAACTGCTCACCAACATGAAAATATTGACTCCCCTTTAGTATATGTTTTTAGTTTTCTCGCAAATAACAACTTCTGAGTCAAACTTTCATCTTTAATAAAGCGCACATAAGCAAGAAGCAAAGATTCATTGCCTGGCAAAGTTGATTCATCCAGCTGTAATGCAAAGTCTGTTGTCCGTAATATGCTGCACAATACACCTTCCACATTCTCAGCCATTTCATCTATGCGTCTTTGCACTGAATTGTTGCTGAGAGGAATTGTCTTAATTATATCATGTGGTGACTTATATAAAACAATACTCAGAACCTCACTAATGGCTGATAGGATGAGTTCTTCACCAATAGTATGTGGCTTTCCAGACTTAGCAATCAGCAATGAAATGTTGTAGGATGCACACAAACCATCAGTGTTTTGTTGGGAAGCATTGTAAAACATGCATAACAGTGTTGGGCGCTTTTGCAAGTTGTCACGAAGTGATTGAAAAAAAGTTAGGTTCTTGTCTGCCTTGTCAGGATGTGCCTTCTTCAAATGTTCATTCAGTCTGGAAGGCTTCATTGCTTCATTAGAAAATACTTTTTTACATAGTAGGCACCGTGGCAGCTGCTGGTTTGATGATGCTGGTATAAATCCATACTTCAGATATTCCACACTATATTGTCTACATTTCTTCTTTGATTTTTCTGCTTTTGCCATTTCTGCTCTGAAAATCAGAATACTTATAATATGTGTGTTCGCATCTGGCTTAAGGCTTTGCTAAATGAATAAATAAACCCTACAACTCCCTGTCTGCTTTCTCTGTGCAAATAAACCAGGATGTTGCTCTTTACTCTGCAGCAAAGCAAGGATTCTGGAGCTTGATGTCTACAGGGAGATTCTCAGTCATCTAGGTCATGGTTGTCCCAAAGGTGCCTTTTCAAGAGGCAACTGGACTTGCTTTTTCTTTGAAGGTGTTTTGCTTCTCATCCAAGAAATGTCTTCAAAAAAAAACAGAAAGTCCAGTTGCCCCTTGAAAAAGCACCTTTGGGATTTTGAAGCATGATGAGATGACCAATTAAATAATGTTTTGTTTTACAAAGTCATTGTGGGCACATTGTTTGCATTGGTTAATTAAGAAAGCACCAACATTTGCTTGAATTATTTGATGAAATTATTGCATGGTACCTAGGGATTCCCAATATGGAAAGTGAGAATGGGAACATTTTAACAGATCTATATGTTCTTGGGTTATACTTTTCACTAAAGAACCATGGGGATGGAAAGGGAAATATAGACAATGGAGTCCAATCACCTTCCTCAAGAGATTGGAAGCAAAGAATAACTCTAGCAAAATGTAGCCTTTTACCTCTTTGGGGAATTATTTTCTTTTTTAAATTATTATTGTATTTTTTTTATTTTTCCCAATACAACTCATGCAAAGGGTCATCCACAGGTACATTACATTTTCCACACTTTTAACTTACATATTTGTGATTCCTTATAACTTTTTTAAGCTAAACATTTTTAGTACAAATCAACGCATTGACATATATATCACTAATGCAGTTTCCTATCTCTTCCATTGACATAATTAACATCTTTTCATAAGTAAAGTTCAGTTGTGTCTCTCTCACCTCTCTTCCTCCTCTCTTCCCCTTCTCTCTCCCTTTCTCCTTTCCTCTCTTTCTCTTCCTCCTGCCTTCCCCCTTTCTCTCCGTATCTTCTTCCTACTCTCCTTTCTTACTCTCCCCTCTCTCCATCTTTCTCCCTCTCACTTTCTTTCTCCCTCCTCCCTCTCTCACTTCTTTCCTCTTTCCCTCTCACTTCCTTCCTCCTTTTCTTCATCTCTCTCTATATGACTTCCTCCCTTCCTCTCTCCTTCTCTTTCTCTCCCTCCCTCTCTGCCTCCCTCCTCCTCTCCTTGTAAAAAAAGAAATAGCTTGGCAAAAAAGAAAAACTTTCCCCCCTCCTCCTGGCTGCTCTGTTGCCCCCCTCTCCCGCCCTGGATTTTAAACTGAATGCTAGGCTCAGCTCTGCAAGGGACAGCCCAGACGGAGGGAAATAGCTTGGGAAAAGAATAGATACCTTGGCTGGGGCATGGGAGAGGTAGCTAGAATAGAAGCAAAGGAAGACTCACCGGCAGAGATCTGCTGGGCTGCGTGGTTGAGATAAGTGAGGGAACCAGGGAGCAGCAGCAGCACCTGTGCCTCTAGGCAGGCAAGGTACGAAAAGGAGTGAGTGAGAGGGACAGGAGGCGAGGGTGGAGCCAGTCAGTGGTGCATTTTACCGGTTCTCCAAACTGCCCATAATTTGTCCTACCGTTCAGGAGAACCGGTCAGAACTGGCTGAATTTCACCCCTGCCGGAAGTGCTCAGCTGACTGGCGGCCAACAGAACCCCAGGCAGAATTGCGCCCTGTGAGGGGGCCACCTCCAGCACTCCTCTGCCACCTCCCTTGCCTCTTAGCGCCCCCTGCTGCCCCCCTTGCCTTAGAGTCCCCCTGCCACTCCCCTTGCCCCTTAGCGCCCCCCTAAGTCATCCCACTGTCCCCCAGGGGGCGGTACCCCCCACTTTGGGAACCACTGATCTAGATGATTACCTTAGGACATGATGGCGATCCTTTTAGGCACTTAGTGCCCAAACCATGCATGCATGCCCAAATGGAAAGATGCTCATGTGCACAAATATGCACATGCAGAGACATGCATGTACACATGCAGAGACATGCACATACATGCTGAAATGCACACATGTGCAGACATGTGCAAACATGTGTATGTGAGGACATGCGCATATGCGCAGCAGAGCCCCGAAGACCAGCTGGCTGCCAGGAGGCGGTCATCCCAATACCAGCAGCGTGGCAAGAGGTAAGATCTTTTTTGTTTCATGAGCTTCTGTTTCCTTGTTTGCAGGGAAACAGAAGCTCATGAAAGAAACGTCACATAGATCTGAGTTCGGGCGACAGCACATGTGCCAGCAGAGAGGGCTCTGTGTGCCACCTCTGGCACCCATGCCATAGGTTGGCCATCAAGCCTTAGGAATATCTTGTGGAGTGAGACCAGCTGGTATCTTTAAGTGGTGCAAATGGATCTAATGATTGCTTCTCCTAGGTGCTTTGTCAGTTCACTGAGCACAGGAATCTCTTGTCTATGGGGATTCTTCAGTCATCCAGGTCATGGTTGTCCCAAAGGTGCTTTTTTCAAGTGGCAACTGGACTTTCTTGGCTCTTGAAAAAGCACCTTTAGGAGTCTCTTGCATTGCTTCAGAGTGGCCAAGTTACATGATTGCTCACTGATAATAAGTGGATCCTCCTTTGAATTTTTTATAGCTTGCTCTCATGATAATATGGCATAGTAACATGGCACTAATTGTAGAAAGTTACCCACCCTCTCCTAGGAGAATGAAATATTTTGAGAAAATTAAAAAGGAACAATATATTTCCCTGGATGAGAAATAGAGAAAAATGTTTTCTCAGAGGGAGGAGCCATCACCTTCCTTAATAGCCCACAGCAGATGTCAGCACTTAGATAGGCAAAAATTCCCTGCTGGAAGGTCTGAACAAAAACAGAATGGAATTAGCCCTCACTCAAAATGTTAATTTGTCTCTTTAGCTTGGCATTTTGTAGCCCAAACATGCCCACCCACTTTCTGGGGAGCTTAAACGACGTTTCTGCTAAGGGTTTCACTTTATGAGCAAGAGTTGCCTGTATTTTAACTATTTTAATTCCTCAATGTACTCTGGTGCCTCCCAGATTTGTAACTCTGGGTTGCAGGTATTGCTGAGGAAAAGGAAGGTATTCAAACAGAATGGTTTAGCTTTCCATGACAGCTGTGGCTCATTAATCTTCAGTGTGTTTCCCCCCATTTCTAATCTAATGATTGGCATTTAGGACAGCTTTTTCCCAGCAAAGAAGCTTTTTGTATTTTTGTACAGATAACCCTTGACTTAGACCCTTTCATTTAGTGACCATTCAAAGTTACAATGGCACTGAAAAAAGTGACGTATGAATGACTGTTTTTCACACTTACGACCATTGCTGCAACCCTGCAACCCCAAGGTCATGAGAGGCCGAGCGAGACTAAGCACCCCTTGACGTGAGTGACATTAAGTTGGCCATGCCCACTCAGTTACGTGAGCAACCAGCCATGCCTACTCAGCTGGTCATTAGGGCAGAGAACCAGTTGTTAAATTATTTGAAGCCCACCATTGAACCTGATATTTCACAAATCTATGTAAATCACTTTGAAATTAACTGTAGATTCCTAAAAGGCAAAGATGAATAAACATTATCACCATTTTATAAAGATTCTTAAAATCAGAGAAAGCCAAAACAGAAAATGAAAGGTGTCATTGCTTAGAGCTGGGATGGCGAACCTATGGCACATGTGCCACAGGTGGCACGCAGAGCCATTTGTCAGGGCATGTGTACGCTGGCCAGCTGAGTTCAGCCTTTTTTAAAGCCATTTTTCGCCCTCCCCAGGCTCCAGAGGCTTTATAGGAGCCTAGGGAGGGCAAAAACAGCCTCCCCCTCCCCCCGGAGGCCCTCTGGAGGCTTCAGGAGCTTTTCTAAAGCGTCCGTAGCACAAAAAACCGCCCCTATGGGCAAACCGGAAATTCAGGAACAGACTTCCAGTTTGCTCGTAGGGCCAGTTTAAGTCCTCTGCAGCCTTTAGGGACCTTCTGGAGGCTTCCCTGAAGGCTCCGGAGGACAAAAAACGATCCAACAGACAAACCAGAAGTCACATAGGGCCATACAGGGCGTCGGGGGGGGGAGGTTGTTTTTGCCCTCCCCAGGCTCCTATAAAGCCTCTGGAGCCTGGGGAGGGTGAAAAAAGCATGCAAAAAATGGGGGGGAGCGCCTGTCATGCGCCTGGGGTATATCACGCATTGCATTATGGATGCAGCACATCTGTGCATGACCCCCCCGTGCTCCCTCTGCTTATGGCATGCGAACCAAAAATGGTTCACCATAGCTGGCCTACAGTAAACCAGAGGCATTCATTATACTATAATCAGACTGCTACCTAAAAATCTCTGTCCCGTAGATCTATCAAGTAAGGGAAGCAAGAGTAAAACATTTAAGTAGTATTTTGTGACACAAATGTACTTTTCAGATCTTGCTCCCATCCTCATAAAACGTAAGGATGATGTAATAAAACTAAGAGTAAAAGTTGAATCCTCAGATCCCAGGTAGAAGTTATTTTATCACACACTTGAGCAACAAAGCCTGCATCTCGCTTAGTATGACTGACTTCTCTGACAGACTTATTCCTTATAGATCTGCCAGATATCTAAACCAAATTATTGTTGCCAAATTAAAGAAGTAGAAAATGCTTCCATCAGTAGAGGCGACACCATATAAAGGTATCCCATTTAAACTCAGACTTTACTCATGTTTTAAATAAGCCAGTAAATAACATGTTTTATTATATGGACCATTTTGGGTCAATACTCATCATGAGCTGTTAACTTCATGCCTAATTAAATATCCTGGTCATTCTAATCAATTTTAATTAACGTTTTTTACTTTCAGACTCAAATGATTCAATTTCCTGAAGTGTGGCCAAATTTTTTCATGAAATAAATAGGTAAGACGCAGTTTGCTCATCTGTTTACCTAATTGGCTAATTCATATCACTTTTATGTATGCAATATGTTTTATGCACTGATCATAGCAAAGATTATTCTTTTGTGGGAGGCTGAAAAAATCACCACAGCTATCTTTGTGAAAAATTCTTTAGCCTGAGGAATTAATGAATTAGATGAAGAAATATTAATGGTGTATCAGAAGATTGACAATTATTTGCCACATTCAGTTACTGAAATACACAAGTTGGAATATTAATAGCATTAGAGTCACAGGTCTATCAATGGTACCAACAATATTTCAAATCATTCTCAAATTATCTGTTGTTTTCTTCATTTTCTGAAATTTGCCAACTATCTTATTACTAAAAACCTTTCCCTCACCACTGGAAAGAAGATCTTGTGGTTACGGTTTTACTAAGCCACTTTCATAATCCATGAAGTAGGACAGCCATGAAGTACTTCCTGAATAAGTAAGCAGCCATGTCTTTTTATAGTCTTGTACAGTTGATTCCGAAGCTGATCCTAGCTGATCTTTGCATCAGTGTAACATGCATATTGCAATAGTTTCTGAATGAACTGTATATGTCTAGAAAAAGATGATGCTGTTTTAATGAGTCAGAGAATCAAGAAGTGCTTCATATACACTCTTCCACTCATTTCAAAGGATTTGCAGAGCCCTATTCCTTGCCATTGTATGGCTGATCTATCAGCACCTATTATCCTGTATTAGGGTTCATTTAATAAATCAAGTGGGATAAAACAGTACAGAATCTAAAGCCACTAAAGTGTATTTATACTACTAGACAATAGGATAATGAAGTCTATATGTATGGTAACTTACAGTGACAAATATATTGGTGGTTTTTTTTTAAAGTATCAGCAATAAAGTGCTAACAGGTTCAGCAATAAGTCAGGAATTCCACAAAACTATGAAAGATTTGGAGACAAACACCAGTGTCAGATTGTCAGAAAGCTGTTTCAGAGCTCTGATGCTTTCAGGCAGACATTTAAATGCTGGAACCGCCTGGCCTCCACCTAAATATAATTGATGCAGAACAGAACTAAGTACAGAAAATGAGGTGTTAACGATAACTTTATATTTTCTGCCTTCTGATATTGGTTCCACCACAAAAGCGCGTAGGACAAAATCGCGCTCGACAAAAGCGCGCTGTGACGTCATCACAGCGCGACGAAAAAGTTCGAAAAAATGTAAAAATAAAGCTAAAACCTTCCCCTAACCCCCCCAAACCTAACCCTAAACCTAACCCTAAACCTAACTCTTAACCTAACCCTAAACCTAACCCTAAACCTAACCGTTAAAGTAACGAAAAACCTAACGCTAACCCTTAACCTAACGCTAACGCTAACGCTAATGCTAACGCTCTAAAGCTAACCCTAACCCTTAACCTAACCCTAACCCTAACCCTAAACCTAACCCTTACCTTTATGTGAATCGGCTTGCTTTAATTTAATTTTTATTAATTTTTATTTGAATTTTTCGATCTTTTTCGTCGCGCTGTGATGACGTCAAAGGCGCGATTTTGTCGATCGCACTTTTGTCGTCCGCGCTTTTGACGGGTCACGCTGATATTTGATACTTTAAGAAGTCAAATATTCTCCTTGTGAGAAAAAGTCATCTGGAGCAGATGTGGCTGGTCTCCTGTCCTCTTCTTATCTAGAGAGGTATCAAAAAACTGGTTTGCTAACTGGTTCTTTAGACAGTTGATGGTTCCACATTTTCAGAGACCACTTCAGTTTGCCATACCTACTCTAGAAGCCTCAGAATACATTAATTTGTAATTAAACTATAATGTTAATCTATTTTTGCATTAAAATAAATATGTGAATGTAAACCAAAGCACTTTTTCTTACACTTTTTGTAGCACCCATATAAGCAACTACCTCAGAATTTAAAACTGAACACAACTTCAACTTTTAATTTCCCTCATTTTTTATGATTATGAAAAGAGAAAATCCTTTTCCAGAAAAGAATTGGCATTATTGTTGTAATTATTATCATCAGTACTGTAGTCCTTCAAAGTATCTCCTGTTTCACAAGTCTATTACACAAATCTCCAAAGCCTGTATGTATGGTAAAAAATAACGTTTATATATTAATTTTGTTTTTAAAAAGTTCAAATATGATTATGTTTTTTAAAAAGTTCAAATATGATTATGTAAATGGCTTAATGACAAACTAGTTCCTATCTGGTTCTTCCCACTCTCAACTATCACCTAATTGCATCTATTTTATTAGGCTACAGCAGAAAGAAGTATTGAGAGAGAGCTATAACCTGGTAGGTTTTTTGGCTCTCATCTCGAATTGTTTCCACTGTGGGTGCTGAGGTTATCTTCTTTTCTTCACATCTTTTTTTTCTTTGCTTCTTTTATATTGTGAAACAGAGAGAAAGAAGAAAATTACATTTGTTGATCTTTACAGAAGTTGCTTTGGAATACTCTCAGCTTTATATAAATAAGCATAAATAATTATGCACATTTGTTTTTAATTAGTTATACCATTTATGTTTTATTTATAAATATTCATTTACCTTGGGTGACATATTTGGCCCAGTCAAATGTAAAAAGACACAGTTAAACAAGACTTCTGCAGCTATTAGACTGATTAATTTGATTGAATGCCAAATGATTATGGGTTTGTCAATTGGACATAATCCTAATCAGATATAAAATTATTTGAATGATTTCATTAACATATTTAATTCAATAAAAAGTTAAACCATAGACTAATGAGGAAGCTGCAGTTATTTCATTATTTGACAGAATGGAATGAAAACAACAGGGATGGTAAACCCTTTGGAATATGTTGACCCTGCAAAGTCTTGATTTATTAAAAGAAAACTGTTAAAGGGATTCAAGGATTTTATGGCAGTACATTTTGAAATATTGCCTCTATATCATTTTGAGGACAGGAATAGCAAAAGCAAGATAAAAGACAGTACAGCTGCCTTGAAATTGTCCAGAAATGACTATATAGATAAGTTGCATTGAACTAATACTCAAAATGCCTTATACTAACATTAAAGCAAGTACTGAAGTTTCTTGAAGAAGTGGGAAGTTATTAAAATTACTCTGATTATTATGTTTTCTGGGCTGATATATCTCTTAGTAAAACCCACATAGATTATTTGGGGAATGTGCTCTGAAACATTTTTATATACTACTGTTTTATAATGTTATGCATACAGTTGTAGTATTTTATAGCATAATATAGTATTTTGTGTGTATTCATTGTGATATTATAAAAGACTGAGTTGGAGAAGTGGGAATCAGCATTTTTCCCATTAGTTATTGTATGTATTTTATTTATGTACAATTTACATAAAATTGTTATTTAGGTTTGACACACTTTCCCCAATTTCAACACTAGGGAGAGAATGGATAAATTTGGTCTCAAACAGGGGTGTCAAACTCGTGGCCTGCGGGCTGGATGCATCACACACTGGCCATGCCCACCCCTATTTTAGCGAAGAGGAAAAAGTTGTGATATGTCACGTGACAACAACTTGACACTGTGAGTTTGACACCGCTGGTCTAGAACTTAGAATGTAGCTAGCTAGCTAAATAAAAATATTTTTTTCTGTTCTGCAGAGGCAAATGTTCTCTATATACATAACTTCTGTCTTGTCTGCAATAAAGTAGCTTGTTTACCTACATTCTGTCTGTGAATTTCTGCTGGAAACAAATTATGAATACTGGGTTCAGTGTCTAGAGACTTGGAATTTAGTATAAAACCTGAAAGAGATAAACAAATATCTGCATAATATATGCTAATATATGCAATAGCCTAACAACAAACAAACTATTTCAAATTTGTACAATGAATCACTCTGAACTTCTTTTACTTTCACTCTGCAAGTGAACATAGTCACACAAATTCTACAAGAAAAATAAGATCTCAACAGAAGAGCAGTACTTCCTCAAACAGTCCGAGAGATAGGTTTTATGAAGTGACAAATTCTCTGGCCAGTTACTCATGTCAGTATTATGCTGTCCATCACTCTTCCTCCTCCTCCTCTTCCTCAGCTTTGCTGATATTGGATTGAAAGCTGCAGCAGTGTTTGAGAGTCTGCAAACTCTGCAGGAAGTCCAGTTTTCAAAGTACCTGAATTTCTCCAAACTGACTTAGAAGCACACATTTCAATTAAGTCAGATCTCCTTGAAATTGAATCAGACATTTGAAGTTTTATATGGTACATTAAATGACACCAAAATACAAATGATACATCTTTATGATTTCTTATGTGGTCACTCATAAGAGTCTGTACACCTCTCAATTTAAATCAAGTCATACAGCTAGCCTATAGTTGGAAGGAGTCATTTAGGCCACTAAATCCATCCTCCTCCTCCGTACAGAAACCCAAATTAAAACATCTTTGACAGGTAGCTTTATATCCTTCTGAACACACTCACTGAAGAATAGCTGATCACGTCAGTATTCAGTATTCTCCTGCTCTCCTGACAATTTTTTCTTCACAATCAATCTGAAACTACCTTCCTGTAATATTAAATCCATTATTTCATGTCTTGCATTCTGGAATGATAGAAAATAGTCTTTACTTTTCTTGTATTTAGGACCTTTTCAGTTACTTGAAGATGGCTTTTGTAACCACTCTCAGCCTCTTCAAAGTATTCCCGATTCCATCAATATATCTTCACCAGTCTTCTTTTAATTCTATAATTACTCTCACTATTTTTCCTCTTTCAAAGTATGCCACTTGATTTTAATTTGTGATACTCCAAATTTGACACAATTATTTGATGTGATGTAAGAATACATCACAATAGAAGTATTATGCAGGACATAAATATTGCACATATTAGTGAATAATAGAATATACACAGCATAATAAATCAAAGTTCTGACACAGATTCCTGACTGAAACACTTGTTTTTGTTGAGAGAACTACCTGAATTTCAAAGCAAAATCCAGGGATTCTTTTCCATGAACCTTTCCTAGTTTCTTGGGAAAATTTTAGCTGTTTAAAAGAGATGTCGGGGAGATAGAAAATACCTACTTTTTCCTGCTCCGATAAAGGAGCTTTTGCTTCATGTCCATAGAGATGTGCTTTAATGTAAAGAGTTCAAATCTCTTAAATTCAGCAAAAGGGAAGTATTGGGACATCTGCTTTTATGTGAAAGCAGTCATGGTTTCCCCAATGCTAATTCTGCTTGAGATGAAGAAATGTGTATTCCTAGTCTGGTAAGTAGGCTGTCATTCTTGTGAATGCAGGCTGGCATCACAATAATTGCATTTAAACGAGTCCACACTTTCCAGTGATTCAGAAGGCTTATTGCTGCTTTCTATCAGCTTCATTTTAGGTCTCTGTCATGGGCAATCACAGAGAACTACAACAAATAGACTAAAACAGCTCAGTTTTCACAGACACAGAAAATAGTTTTAAAGACATCAAAATAGGTGGACTAAAACTGAGTATACACTGGAATAACTAATGGGAAAATGATTTGAAAATAATTCCAGGACAGTAAAAAAAAATCACCAACAGTATAATTAACCTTGAATAATATTGATAATTCTAATAATAACAATGTAATAATGATCAGAATACCAGCAGTAGTTTAAATTTAAATGGTTAGGATTTGGAAATAAAATGTTGCCTACATTTTGTACTTTCCTTTCCTGTTTTTACTTAGATATAATAATGAACTAAATACGGAGTAAAAAATATATATTAAGCATATCTTTACCATGTTAATTTCTGACAATACAATCACTGTCTCAATTCAAAACACTAACCAGGGCCACAAATGAAGTAAAATAGCTGCATGTGTACATGATGGCAGCGACAAATGGAAAAAGCTTTCAGAGCAACTGCATTAACCCTTCAAGAAAATGCAATTGCTTTACTACTTCAATGAGGAGTGCTTCACTCATGTCAACAGATGTTGCAAAGCCATAATTTAAAATGCTTTTGCACAAATCTAAAACCCCGTTGTGGAGGAAGCATCAAGTATGGCTGCTTGGATACATGTCCAAATTAAAAGGTCAGAAGTAAAGTAAGAACTAAATAGCATGTATACATGAAAGTGGATAAAGGGAAATTCATATAGAAGCTCTTAACCAAACTTCACCCCCAGTATGGTTCTGAAATTAGTATAGTTATTATTTTATGTGGTAACCAAAATGAATAATTTCAACTATTGCTGTGGTGTTGGGCAGGAAGTGTAAACCTGATTATGATTGCCAATGCTCCCTGCCAGCGTCTCACAAGTAAAGTCTGCACTTATGGGAAACTGGCAGGGTAGGTTGCAAGTTGCTTGGGAAAGTCTCCAACCTGTGCTGTATCTCTTGTACATACTCTTATTGACCTGCAGCACATCCCTTGTACACCCCTCCCAATCTGCTCAGTTCAACCCTGCACATTCTTCTTAACCCATGCCTTTCCTGACTCACATGATACCACTCATGCACTCCCATCTACTCTTCGTGACCCATATCATTCCTATCTGCTTTTTATGACAAGTGCAGCATCTCTTGTGCCTCCTTCCGGACATCTGTGGGACCTGTGTACCGTCCCAGACTTGTGTAGCACTTCTTGCAAACCCCTCACATAAGTCAATGGGGAAGCCGGAAGAAAGTCTAAACTATGATTGCTGATGCTCCCTCCCAGATTCCCATAAGCAAAGTCAGCTTATGGGGAAGCCAGCAGAAAGTTGCAACTCTTAAGGACAGTAAGCACATAAATGGCTGCTGCTCGGTTGAGGAGGGAAGGAGGAAGGCAGAAAGGAAGGGAGTAAGGAACAGGAAGGGATGGAAGGAAGGAAGATTTCCAATGGCCCCTGTCAGCTTCTCACAAATAAAATCAATGTGGAAGATAGCAGGAAGTCAGAAATCACTTCTGCTCCCATTGATTTTTTTTTACTCACCCATGGTCATTTTGTTTCTCTGTTTAGGTAATGAAATATCTCTGAAACAATGACCATGACTGTCTACTAGGGACATAAAATTATACTAGTCATATTCTTTTACATATTTAAGAGCTCTAATAGGTTAATTTGGTGAGTCACTACAAGTTCTTCCATCCAGGAAAGTGTATCTTCCTGCAAACAATACTCATGAAAAAAATCTGGAATAAATTATTTGAATTGCTAATTTTTGCATCTCATTAAGTTGCTCCCATATAATTCCTGTAGGGTGAATCCATGCCTTTAAAACTTTTTTTACGAAGTGCAAATTATCCTCCTGGAACATCACAGGTTTCAAAATACATGCTTTTCAAAGTGAATGGAAGCAATTGGATGTAAAAAAACCCCACAATTCTACATCCAGTCTGAATGGATGTTTTCTATATTTAATGAAGCAAAGTTAACATTAGAAATTATTATAGAGTCTCATTTCCTGTTTTTACTTCTTTTCCCCCACTCTCTTTTTTGCCAACACCTACTACTTTTGGCTTTATTTTTCATCTTGTTTTAAATCACAATATTATTTTTCTTTTTGTCCCATTTTAATTCATTCAGATGACTGCATCTTTCTTCCAGTTGATAGTCCTATTGCAGGAGCTGACCAGGCCGAGCTCAAGGGAGGGGTCCAAAGGGGCCATCAGTGTCGAGTCCCTTCGCATCCAAAAGAGATCTGAGTCAGACCACCTTGAATTCCATTGATTCTTATCTACCACTTCTTTGCCTTGACCATTTTAGTTCAGATTCTTGTAGAGACCATTAGGTTGCAATAAACTTATTTATTCTTATATATATCCTAAACTTTCTGGTTTTCCCATGCGTAACACCTATATTTAAGGCACATAAGAATTTAAGTCAGAAGCTGATTTAGTCCAGCATTTTGTATTACACACAGCTCATATCCAGGATATGAGAATGATAGCCTTCTTCAAGTGTGGTTCCTTAGCAACTGGTATTTAAGGCATGCTTCCTTATTTAGGGGTTAGTACCGTATTCAGTCATCAAAACTAGAAACCATAATTATTGCTGCATGTTCCAGAATTTGTCTGGGCTCAATTTAAAATCACAACAATTTGCAGCTATCTCCAGTAAGTGATTTCCATCGTTTTTCTAAGCATAACTTAATATTTTAATAGATCCTAAGTTCTAATTTTTCTAAAACAAGGATAAATAGCAGGAGTTTTGAAACTGAAAAATCCTGGCAGCAAGATCAATATGCAATGGGCTAGTGACAGAAAATTAATAATAAAATGAAAAGTGAAATCTTTATTGTAAATGCAAAATTGTCAACTTTCAAACAAAGAGAGCTTGTCTATTGTGTTTAAAGGCACTGCATTAGAAACTAAGAGATTGTGACTTCTTTCTCTTATCCCTAGAAAGAAGGCAATGGCAAACATCTTTCAAAAATCTTGCCAAAAAAACTGCATGGAGTTGTTCACACCACTTTGAATCAACACTGACTCAAAGACACACATGCACACATAAAATACAAATAATAATAATAATAAAAAATAAAATAAAATCTTGAATTTCATAATTATTTGGAACATTAATGCCTAACTAAACGAATCTATACTCAATTACTGGGATTAGGTTGTACTTTGGATAAAAGAACCTGGATCTGGAGCAATTGGTGTTACGTGTAAATATAGATTTATTATTTAGCCTATTTCCACACTTGCTTTTCATTGCTGTGTAGAAAGAAAAAGTTCTCTCACAAAGATATGTTGTTGCAAATGGTATACCCAGTGCTAAAGTGGCAATTTCAGTACATCAGCTTTAAAAGCTCTTACCAGCAATTAATATGTTCTACATTAGGAAATATTGTTTGCAATGCAAAATCAGCTAATTTTAATTTCTTAAAACTTGTGCTATAAGAAGCAGCAACAATATCAGCAGCTTTTGCATTTATTTAGCTTTTTCTATTCTCCCCCCCCCCACACTTTTTCTGTACTATTTGCAATTGTACCAGTTTGTAACCAGTTATCCATATCTGGAAAAATATTCATATCATATACATATTTATGGGCCTCATAAAAAGCTTATATAAAACTGATATACATGTGCTGAAGGGCACATATCTCAAATCTGTCTTGACAACATGATTGTTTTCCATTTTGAATGCTTGACCGAAGCCACTTGAACACCCAATGAATGTTCTCCTGTCAGCTTTCTTTTGGC
Organism: Thamnophis sirtalis; assembly: GCF_051295495.1. Taxonomy (NCBI): domain Eukaryota; kingdom Metazoa; phylum Chordata; class Lepidosauria; order Squamata; family Natricidae; genus Thamnophis; species Thamnophis sirtalis. Next base: position 107,342,033 of record NW_028261381.1, on the reverse strand, counting down.
AATATGATTTCCAGAGGAAATTCAAAGTTAAAGAGATTTGAAACAGACATGCAATTCTTTATTAATTCCCATTTATGTTAATGAAGTTTACTCCTAGGTAGGTGTACAAAAGAAGACATCTTATTAAACAGATCTCTTGGAGACACAGACACATAAACACAAATACTGTCTGCAGTGTGAAGTGAAGGAAATATTCCCCTCAATTGCTCTTAAGAGTTAGAACTTAGAATGTTTGCTGGAGTTTGGGAACTGACAAGGGTGTGTGTTTTGTGTTTATGTATGTGGCAACAGAATGGTAGCCAGTAGCCTCCTGAATGGATGCTTGCAAATGCTGCTACTGTATAGCAAGTGAGACAGGAAGATCAATCTCAAGGTAAGAGCAGATGGCTTACACTGTGTTTGAGGTTGTTGGATTTTTGTTTGATTGTTTAATCCATCGTGAGATTTCCACCCCTCTTAGTCCCACTTCAAATCTTTGTGGAATCCGAGGGTTCCATGGAACGAAGTTTGAAAACTGATACTCTATAACTGTGATGGTGAACCTATGGCACGCGTAGCCATTTGTCAGGGCATGTGAGGCATTGCCCTATCAGCTGGTCAGCGCGCATGTGTGCCCTGGCCCGCTGAGTTCAGCTTTTTTTAAAGCCATTTTTCACCCTCCCCAGGCTCCAGAGGCTTTATAGGAGTCTGGGGAGGGCGAAAAGAGCCCCCCGCCCCCCCCAGAGACCCCCCGGAGGCTTCAGGAGCTTCCCTGAAGCCTCTGGAGCGCAAAAAAACCCCCAGCAATATGGGAAACCAGAAGTTGGGAATGGACTTCTGGGTTGCTCGTAGGGTTATTTTTTGCCCTCTGGAGGCTTCACAGAAGCCTCCTGAAGGTCCCTGAAGCCTCTGGAGGGCCTCCAGGGGGGGCATGCAATTTTTCGCCCTCCCCAGGCTCCTATAAGGCCCCTGGAGCCTGGGGAAGGGGAAAATAGCATGCAAAAAATGGGGGGAGCACCTCTCATGCACGCATCCACACTGGGGTGTGTGTCGCACATTGCATTTTGGGTGCAGCATGCCCACGCACGATCCCCCTGCGCTTTCCCTTTTATGGCATGCGAGCCAAAAAAAATTCACCATCGCTGCTCTATAACATGCAGGTGTCAGGCCTGCAGTCATATTCCTTGCTGGATCTTTGGCTGGCCACACTCTCTATTATTTTACTATGCTTTTTCATAGTAGGGAATTGGGAGGGGGGATAGTAAGGATTAGAATGTGTTGTTGTCAAAATAAATAAAATCCTTTCTAGAAGCCCAAGGTCATCTTTTGTTCTCTACACTTCTGAGCCTGACCGGAAGTGGATGGGTGGAACTGCCAACATGGCAGTGGAACATTGGACCATATGATGGACTTGTGGGTGTGGGGCAAGATCATGAACTTTCAACTGGGTGGGAACCCCGGGAAGCTTTCAGATTCAGGTTTCCACAGATGTGCCAACATGTCTCTATTAATAAATTGGAACTTTGAGGAAAGCTCTGCCTTGGATTCTGATTTAATTTTGGATGATATTTGGAACGCTGACAGCATAATTAACAAACAACACAGAATTTCTACCTATTCTGACATTTTGTCTGAAATATCATTTCTCAGTAAACAATATATCACAGTTTCATATAAGAGCCCAGGTACATAGGCAGTTTTATTTTCAATTCCATTTTTGTGACTCCTAGTAACATACGGGGATAAGAGTTTTCATTTTATTGAATTGTCATTTTATTGAATATGATGCAGAATAAAAATAAATGAGCCCTTTTCATAACTTCTTTTCCTAGTCCATCTCTTCTATTTAGACTCTGTGTATGTGAAAATTCAGACTTTTTGTTCAAATATATATAACCTAATGTAAAGTATACATTGCATTAAATTATATTTACTGGCTCAAATCTTATTCACCCAGTTTGGAAATATGCCTTTATAGTACTCTTCATGGTTGATTTCAAATGCACCACTAGAATAATTTGATGTCGCTAGAAAGCCTAACTAATTCATGTTCACCCTGATGTCAGATAATTTATAAGCAAATTAAAAAGTATTCGTTCCAATTTAGATATTTATGAATCTAAAGAAATTGTACTATGCAAATTATACTCTGTGATTTGGAAAACAGTTAAGTGTGTTCTTCAAATCAAGGCCCTAGTATGTGTAAGTTAATTTATCTCTAATCACATGATGCACTGATATAAACTATGTTTCGCAACATGTCAGAAATAGTGTCCCATCACTGGTTACCTAGTTAAATATTTTGCAAATTGCAGAGGGTAGTTTGCAAATAACACTACTCCAGATATTGGCAAAAAGACCCATTGTGGATCTACAAACTACAGCAAACCAGGCTACTTTAAGAAGTTTGCAATTGTTAATTCCTGAATAATTTACTATTGAGAATTACATGAGCAGTTCATGCTTGTAACTCTTCCATTATAAGCTTCTCATTCTATATCTGAATCTATGCTGTATTCTCATTTCATGCTGTTAATTTTCCATTACATTTGGAAACTTCATATAGGTCAAAATTATGTCAATGTTGGGAGAAGAGCAGTATGTGGGAGTTGAATTTCTAAATAGGCATATAGAGAGTCATAGAAGCAAATGTTCAGAAAGAGTTATGTAACAGAGCACCAAAACATTCCTTAAACCTAGAAATGCTGATAGTATTAAGAAAGAGACCAAAGTTGCAGCTTTCCTGACTTACTATGAGGTTAACAGGGAGAGGAAGGAAAGCATAATCAGATGTACAAGTTGTTATTATCGCCATAAAGTGTAGGTCTAATCTTCCTCAGAAGATTTCCTGAGTTCCTGATCTGATCTACTTCAAAGGGCTGACAGGCTAGTATTTGGATCTTTAATCATCAGGAGAAACATATAAGTTTGTTTTGATTCAATTATCATAAAGCATACTCCAATATTCTGAAAACCATTTTAGCACTGCATTTATTAATTTGGTTTGAGAGCCGCCTAACACTAGAACAACTTTGTACAGCTCATTTTTTATTAACATAAGGAGTTATATGTCCAGACAAACAACACCATAAACAAGCAATCAGGTACTACAAGCAATAAAGGCCAAGAAGAACAGTCAGAGTTTTAAGGACTTCTGGAACATTATTAGGGCAGTAGTACATGGAAATCTGGGAAAATATCTGTTCAGAAAACATTGTAATGGAATAATGCCATTCAGATACTATTATTTAATTAAGTGGATCTGGAATATTCCAACCCTGCCAAATCTTATCATGGGAAAGAAACCCTAGGAATTAGATGGTACTTCCAATAATAAAGCTCTATGTCATGACAAGATTTATAGGTGATAAAGAGCAGTCTGAAATATAACTGTCCAAAATAGATTGCAGCTCCCAAACTAATTCTGAATCTGTCTAATGTGCATTAAAATCATTTGTCTAGACAAGTAATAGCATGTTCAGGATGACATAATCCTGAAAAATGCCATATCGTGCATTATCCCATCAAGCCTGAAACAGTATACAACATTTGTACAATCACATTATTGCAATTTGCTGCTAAGCTGGTGCTTGGAGATCTACAGACAAAAAATGCTTTAAAACAAAACAACCTGATAGAAAAGATAAAGTTAATATTTTGGTTTGTCTGAAGTAAATTTAACAATTTAATATTTAAACTGATAAAGTGATAATTTATTCAGACAAAGCTGCTGTTATTAAATCTGCCATATAAGAAATTTATTTATAACAAATAAAGCTATTTAAAATAATACTCTTGTTCTATATAATGTTATGTCCATCATTAAAACTATTTGTGCCAAAAACTCATACCTGAATAATTTCAGATTAGAATGAAAATGGATTATTCTAGATTTATTGTTAATACCAATCTAATGTGAGAATCAAGAAATACAGCCTAGTGATCTATTAGATTCAATAAGTCCTAGGGATGATAGAAAGCCCCAGAAAAAAGAGATATGAACCAAAGTTTTCAGCTAGGATGGTTTCAAAATTTACCAGAAACATTGTAGGACCTGCTATACAGGTGAAACTCGAAAAATTAGAATATCGTGCAAAAGTTCATTTATTTCAGTAATGCAACTTAAATGATGAAAGTAATATATGAGATAAGACTCATTGCATGCAAAGCAAGATAGTTGAAGCTGTGATTTGTCATAATTGTGATAATTATGGCTTACAGCTCATGAAAACCCCAAATCCACAATCTCAGAAAATTAGAATATTACATGCAATCAATAAAACAAGGATTGTACATAGAACAATATCGGACCTCTGAAAAGTATAAGCATGCATATGTACTCAGTACTTGGTTTGGGCCCCTTTTGCAGCAAATACTGCCTCAATGTGGTGTGGCATGGAAGCTATCAGCCTGTGGCACTACTGAGGTGTTATGGAAGAGCAGGATGCTTCAATAGCAGCATTCAGCTCTTCTGCATTGTTCAGTATCACGTCTCTCATCTTTCTCTTGGCAATGCCCCATAGATTCTCTATGGGGTTCAGGTCAGGCGAGTTTGCTGGCCAATCAAGCACAGTAATCCCATGGTCATTGAACCAGGTTTTGGTGCTTTTGGCAGTGTGGGCAGGTGCCAGGTCCTGCTGGAAAATGAAGTCAGCATCCCCATAAAGCTCGTCTGCAGAAGGAAGCATGAAGTGCTCCAAAATCTCCTGGTAGATGGTGCGTTGACCCTGGACTTAATGAAGCACCGTGGACCAACACCAGAAGATGACATGGCTCCCCAAATCAACACAGACTGTGGACACTTCACACTGGACTTCAAGCATCTTGCAATGTGTGCCTCTCCATTCTTCCTCCATACTCTGGGTCCTTGGTTTCCAAATGAGATGCAAAAATTGCTCTCATCAGAAAAGAGGACTTTGGACCACTGAGCAACAGACCAGGTCTGTTTTTCTTTAGCCCAGGTAAGACGCTTCTGACGTTGTTTGTTGTTCAGAAGCGCTTGACAAGAGGAATACGACATTTGAAGCCCATGTCCGTATGGGCATGTATGGTGGCTCTTGATGCACTGACTCCAGCCTCAGTCCACTCCTTGTGAAAGTCCCCAACACTTTTGAATGACCTTTTCCTGACAATCCTCTCCAGGCTGCGGTCATCCCTGCTGCTTGTGCACCTTTTTCTTCCACATTTCTCCCTTCCACATAACTTTCTATTAATGTGCTTTGATACAGCACTTTGGGAACATTCAACTTCTTTTGCAATTACTGTTTGAGGCTTCCCCCCTTACGGGGGGTGTCAATGATGGTTTTCTGAACAACTGTCAGGTCAGCAGTCTTTCCCATAATTGCGATTCCTACTGAACCAGACTGAGAGACCATTTAAAGGCTCAGGAACCCTTTGCAGGTGTTATGGCTTAATTAGCTGATTAGAGTGGGACACTTTGAGCCTAGAATATTGTATCTTTTCACAATATTCTAATTTTCTGAGATTGTGGATTTTGGGATTTCATGAGCTGTAAGCCATTATCAACACAATTATGACAAATCACGGCTTGAACTATCCTGTTTTGCATGTAATGAGTCTATCTCATATATTAGTTTCATCTTTTAAGTTACATTACTGAAATAAATGAACTTTTGCATGATATTCTAAGTTTTCGATTTTCACCTGCATATCATTGGATTCCACTGCGATTGCTTGTTAATACAAATGTATTATTGCTATTAATCTTTTATATCTATTCATTTCTTATGTTCCAAATTATTAGAAACAATAAACCTCTGATGTTAAAGTAAGAATTATTGCTTGTGTTGTTGTCTTTATTTCCTATTGGAATTTTCCTATGACACTAGTGGTTGTGGAATATCACAAGTTACCTGTGGGGCAAAATAGCAAAATATCTGAATGTTCAGTGCTAGATATTAAGATTACTTTGGTTAATTTCTTGATCAATAAGGGAAAAATTTGGGGAGAACTTTTTCTTGCCTTTTGAGATTGCCTCTCGATTTTTTTTTTAGTCCTTTGTGTCATCTAATGTTCAGAAAACAATCAGTCAATATTATGATGGTGTGAGCATAAATCAGCCTTTTCCAAGATAATGCCTTTCAAATGATCTGGACTACAATTCTTAGTTGCAGTCCAATACACCTACAGGATGCCAGCCTTGAGGATTACTGGTTAGATTGTCCTTCTTCCATTTAAACCTACCTAAGTCTTAACACTGGGGGGGGGGGGGAGCCTACTTCGATTTGTCATTAAAATATATCTGACAGAATTTCCTTTTGGCAACACTGATTTTTGATATGATAGTTTAAAACTTGGATAGCAAGATGGACGGCATATACATTTAATAAATATATAAATGAAAACAATTCTTTTTTAAATAATCTGCACATATAATTACAATAAAATAAAAAGAATTATAAAATTTGGGAGCATCAAATCAGCATTTAAAGAAAGTGAGATAAATATATGTATTAAATATTGTATATGTATGTGTCCAAAAAGGGGAAGAACGTTTAACATTCTTCCAATTATCAGGCACAGATACAATCTTCTCATGTTAAAGATGTTGTACAGCTATTTCATAAATAGGCCAGATTCATATGTTAATATGTATACAGTTACATTATCTACAAACTCAGTCACTGTTAATATTTTATTCAATACTTAGAATGTAACTGATACGGAAGTGTAGTCCAAGATGACATAACTTTAAGAAATATATGATACCTTGGACTAAACGTTTTGACAACTCCAAAAATATTACTCTTAAACATGTTGTTGGGATGGATGCCAATAATCTCTGGCAAGACAATATTTTTCTCATAGGAAGCAGTAATTAAACTAGTGTCAGTTTGTAAAAATAACTTTCCTGTATCATAAAAATAGATAGGGAGAAAGCACATTCTGCTAAATATTAATGCAAGTATGTTTCTACAGTCAGAGCAACTAAGATGATAATGCCAAATTGTTAGATATCAGTATGTCTTGAACTTGGCCCCACTTACTTTTACAAGTTTTTATCAGCTTAATTTTGGCTACAGTGCATTACCAAACACTCATTAACAAAATCAGTTAAAATCTAGGGTTGCATTTTATATAGTAAGCCTGTTTTAGCCTTAGTTACTTTTAACTTTAATATTAAATATTATGGCTTAGTTTGTTCTATGAACCAAGCCTGTTCAATTAGCTCGCAATTTGGTTTACTGAGAAAAGCTCTAGAAAATAAATTAAGGCAGTAACCAAATCAAGTATATGGATAAACCTAGCATATCAAATTCAAGATGAGAAGCGTTAATAAAATGCACTACAAGTATCCAACTGCTAATCAATTATTTCCTTTAAATACTGTAGCCTGTTTCCATAGAAACAATACAAAACCCCAAAGTGAAAAATTGGTCTTATATTATTGTTGCTACTGTTATACTTTTCTGCCTGATAAAATTCTCTCAGTAGTTTACAAAGGTGTTTAAACTGTTAATAACAATAACATTAACATCAAAAGCCATATGAAGCAAATATTATTAAAATATAATATGTCAGTGAAATGAAGACGCTTAAAATCAAAAACTAATTACAAAACTGTTTGGAAGCAGCAGGGCAATGGCTTAGGTTAGCACTAAAGAAAGAGAAACAGATGAGCTAATTTTGAAGGGACATTGTTCCATAGGTATGGTCCCACTGTTAGAAAAATATTCTTCCCCGTATCGTATCCACTAATTTCATATATACTCCTTTAATGGAGGTAGCAGGATCTTGTGCACACTTTAAATGTAAATTTTTCCGGATCGTACCCACTCTCATGGCCTTCAGGAAAGCTGTTAAAACCTGGCTATTCCAGCAGGCCTGGGGCTGTTGACCTCATTGTTGAGGTCCAGCCCCGATTGAACGAATGCATGTGTTGTGATTTTAAATCTGTCCTTTTCTAATTTTTTTTTCTTCCTCTTCTTCTTTTTTGTAAGCTGCCCGGAGTCCTTCGGGATTTGGCGGCATATAAATTTTAATAATAAATAATAATTAAATAATAAATAGATGTTGTGGCCCAACAGCGGCCGGCTGAGCTGTTGGTGGAATCTGACAGCGATGAACACTATGGGACTGCCCTGGAGGCTGAGGAAGACTTTGGGGGGTGTTTGGAGTCAGAGCAGGGACTAGAGAGGCCTGTTGGCTACCAGGTGGTGTCTGAGTCAGGGAGCAGTGAGGAAGAACAGAGGGAGGGTTTCCCTGATGTACGTATGTGTAGGGCTGCAAGGAGGAGGGAGCAGCTTTGGAAAAAGGGTCACAGAAGGAAATAGGAACAGGTGGCTACTGATTAGCCCCTCCCGGAGAGCTTATAGGTGGGGCGACAGGAGGGGAATTTTGCAGGAAACAACAATTTACTGATCCAGCCAAAGAGAAAGATTGGAAGAATTTCGTGAGTTCAAGCCTTGTTTCATAGAGAGCTTTCTGGGCTCCCAGCCAAGGGGTTGCTTATCTCCCTCCTTAGTTGTGGCAGACAGACAAGTCTGTGTCCATATATATTGTAGAGGCTTGGGACAGAACAAAAGGCAACATAATTTGATTAATAAGAATGTTTCCTAATTTCACAAATGTATATTTGGAAAATTTCTTAGAACTAAGTTTTCTATTCATAAGCATTTGTATGGATCTCTTTTTTTAAAAAAGCATTTTGATTAGATTATAGAACAAGATACAAAAAATACGAAAGCAAATAATAGGACATAATGGGGAGAAAAAAGGGGAAAGAAAAATGAGGAGGGTGAGAAGGAAGAAAGTGTTGACTTCCGGCTCTCTCTGTTGCAGTGTATTTGTATGGATCTCTTCAGCAACATGTACAGTATGCTATAAAATTCTATACATAGTTTACATTATATGTTATATTAGATTACTACTATTATATTAACACTGTTTTACTTGCATTAGCACTGTTACACTAGCATTGATGATGTTACCTAGTTTGGGTAATGAAACATCTGCAAGTAAACAACCAAGCTCAGAGAGCACCAAGGACCCCTCATTTCAACCCTGACCTACAAATATTTTCCTTTATTGGTAATTTATGTTACCTTTGAAGCAAATACATACTTATTTTGACTGATGTGTAATAGTGTGGACTTTATGGTGAAGACTAGTATTAAATATTTAATTTCAGAGAAAAGAAATTAATGCAAACTATATTACCTAAACTTAACTTTTAAGTTAGCTTACATTTGTTAGCTTACATTTGTGCTATTTAATTGAGTAAAAGGCACAATCCATGTAACTGTTTAAATGTACATCAATCTTATACTGGTATTCCAATTACAGGTAGTCCTTGACCTACAACTACAATTGAATCCCAAATTTGTTGCTAAGTGAGACAGTTGTTAAGTAAATTTTCCCGTTTTATGACTTTTCTTGCCAAGGTTGTTAATTGAATTACTGTAGTTGTTAAGTTAGTAACCCGTTGTTAAGTGAATCTGGCTTCCCCCTTTGCTTGTCAGAAGATTGCAAAAGGTGTTCACATGATCCAGGGACACTGCAACCATTATAAATATGAACCAGTTGCCAAGGATCCATATTTTGACTACATGACCATGGGGATCAGAGGTGGGTTGCTGAGGATACGGCCCGGTACAGTCGTACTGGTAGTTGCCTGGAACAGCTGAGAGTGTAACAGTATGGTGGCTCTTTTGGCCTACCTGCCCACCCACGCTCTATACCTGTTTTAATGGCAAATGACAAAGTGCGCATGAGCACACAGCGTATGTTGCCTGCGTGAGCCCAACAATCAGCTGGTTGTCGCAGGGGCGGTGGATTGCGCACGAGCACACAGCGCAAGTCAGGCGTGTACGCAAACAGAATGTGCGAGTGCGTGATCACTACTGGTAGTGACAGTAAGATCAACCCATGGGGATGCTGCAATGGTCATAAGTGGGGAAAATGATCATAAGTCACTTTTTTTCAGTGATGTTGTAACTTCAAACAGTCATTAAATGAACTGTTTTAAGTCAAGGACAATCTGGAGGAGGAGGAGTATAAATTGTTTAAATAAGTTGTTCAATTCATTAATTGATATTTTAATCTAATTTTGCAGAAATATAGGTAAAATAAAGAATATTAACTCTTATACCCCAATATTATACTAATTGTTGAAAAAGCAATTTCACTAATGCAAGAATCATTGTGATTTCATTAAAAACGTCTTTAACAGTGTGGAAGTAAAATACATTCAAATACTAAAACATTTACTAGATAAATTAAGAATAGTGATATTATGTTCATAATTATATATTAAGATTTACTAATATATTAAAGAGTTGAGCAGTAGCATAATTAACACTATACCTTGATTTCTTCTATCTCATCTGGTACTATCTTGTATGCAGATACAGTTCCACCTAATCTGAAATTTGGAGAAGAAAATATTCTCAAAACCAGTAGTACATATGAAGAAATAAATATGTTAATATTAACAACAAAAACAATCTTTGTGATTAACATCTAGGATGAAACTTGCCTGGCCAAGGAATTATGCATAGCAGCAAGAGCATACAACATCTTGAAGAAAATAAGCGAGGCTTATATGTTACCAGATGTAGTGGTGTTTTTTCACAGAAAAGTTTAATGAGGATCTTACTACAATTAGGTTTGAAAAGTTGAATATATATTTGCTGAATTGCTTATTTGCATATTACAAATGTTTCTTTACCATTTTCTTTTTAACATGTGCAAGCAGCAGATGTTAATAAATAGTACAAGCAGCTTGAGTATTATTTAAGTCTTATGTGTGAAAATACATTGTTTGCCATTCCACTCTAACAATATCAAAAAAATGGATGCTCAACTGTAACCTATTAATAGTACTAATAATACTTGAGTAGAATTCAAATACCACTGAATGTCTTGAATGTCATGCCTTCTATTAAGAGGTCGTCCATATTTACTCAATAGAAGATTCATATTCAGATTGTTATCTTCTGTACCTTCTTGGTCAAAATTAAAGTGACCAGATTTTAACATTGGTAAAGTAGGACACCATTGAGCGCGGGGGGGGGGTGTTCTTGATTAAAAATTTGGGCAAAAACCAAAAGCCTCTTTCTTGACAGCACTTTCAAGAAAGAGGCTTTTGGCCGCTCTGGCGGTATGTCTGACACACACATACACACACACACACACCAAAGAATCCCAGACAGAGAAACAAGCAGCTTCCCCTCCGTGGGCTTTGTTCTTAACCGACAGCGGGCAAAGGGAATAGAGAGAGGCGGCGACAAGACTGTCTTTTGCGGGGAGAGCAGGAGCTTCGCCAACCGTGGAAAGGTGCCCCGGGGCTGGGATCCAAGGCGCGCTTAACAAGGCAAGGAACTTGTGCGGACCCGCCAGGGCATGGGAACTGAGGAAAAGAATGGAGGGGAGGGGAGCGTGCGGAGAAGAAGAAGCATGCCGAGCTGTCATCGGGGCTGCTGAAGCTTGCGAGGGAGATCTTGAAGCGGAGGATCCCAAGGTTGCGGATGCGAGGCTTTGAACTGGTGATTCTGGGATTAGCAGCCACGAGGGATTGGTGAGGATGACCGGCGCTATTTTCCTCAGCCCCGAACTGGTTTTGATTCCCAGCATGCCTCTTGATCGGCTGAAGAGAATGTGATCCAAAAAGGAAAGGAAAGTGTCTGAATTAGGACAGGCAAAGACGAGAATTCCCGCTTGAAGGAAACCCGGTGGGTTTAAATTGAAGTTGGCCTGTTCTTCGTGGCAGCTGCCCTCAATTAGGGATCCCATCTAATTCAAGAGATCTTAATCCATTAATTGGCCATTTTTCTGGGATAATTGATCCCTGGGCCCCAACAACTTTGTCAAGCGCTGTCAAGAAAGAGGCTTTTGGCCGCTCCGGCGGTATGTCCGCCATTAAAATGGCCAATTAATGGATTAAGATCTCTTGAATTAGATGGGATCCCTAATTGAGGGCAGCTGTCCTAATTCAGACACTTTCCTTTCTTTTTTGGATCACATTCTCTTCAGCCGATCAAGAGGCGTGTTGGGAATCAAACCCAGTTGGGGGCTGAGGAAAAAAGCGCCGGTCATCCTCGCCAATCCCTTGTGGCTGCTGATCGCAGAATCACCAGATCAAAGCCCCGCATCTGCAGCCCTGGGATCCTCCGCTTCAAGATCTCCCTCGCAAGCTTCAGCAGCTCTGATGACAGCTCGGCACACTTCTTCTTCTCCGCACGCCCCCCTCCCCTCCATTCTTTTCCTCAGTTCCCATGCCCTGGCGGGTCCACACAAGTTCCTCGCCTAGTTAAGCATGCCTTGGATCCCAGCCCCGGGGCTCAACATCCTAACCCAGAAAAAAACATTATCACTTTTTGTCTTGCCCCGGTTAGGATTTCTTAAGCAAATGCACTGCGCTTTCAACATGAAGCCAAAATCGGGACTTTTTTAAAATGCCACGGGACGCGAGACAAATTGTGAAAAATCGGGACTGTCCCACCAAAAGCGGGACGTCTGGTCACCTTAGTCAAAATCTACAACTATTCTATGAATCTTGAAGACTTAAAGGATAACTTTCCTAAAATTTCTCCTTGCCACAGATACAGAGCAACATGAGACTTTTGAAGTACTTACGGATCGTTTAAGAGTTATAGCCAGCATCATATATACTGAAAAAGTTACAAGATCTGTTCTAGTATGTCACATTAAAATGATAAAGAGACTTGTTTTTCAGAATACTATGCAATAGCTCCAAAATACTATTAACCCATTGTTTATAACTTCTAGTAAGCCTATGCTAGTCTTACCTGGTCATACTCTCTATATGCCTATGTACTTTGCACCTGGAGTGCTATTGCTTCATCCAGTTCACATGGCAACCATCTCTAGTTCTAAGAAACACTTTGTGTTCTCCGAATCAATTCTTGTTAAGTCTTCTTAGTGGTCTTATTCTTGCAATTTTCCATATGCTGAGCAACTTGAAATCTTCCAAATCAAATCCTTGTTCTTTACTACTTATTTTGAGTGAGTCACACATAATCTAAGTTAATACATTTCTTCATATCTTCACTTAAATACATAGCCAAGGCACACCTACCCCTCTTAAATATATATGATAAATACATAAAATAAATGTATGGTTTAATGGGCTTTGGAGTCTGCTGAATAAGGATATGCCATTGATAATGATGGTAGAAGAGAGTCAAAGGCTGGATAGACTGGGGTAGTTCTGTCAATGGGATAAGTAGGGAAAAGGAATGAAATGAAAATGAAAGTGACAGACTGAGGGAAAGAGAGAAAATGCCTTTAGCAAAATGGGATTGTCATTCCATTGTAAGAAATTTGTTCAAGGATTGTGCTTTGCTTTGTAATCCTTTTCTTGCTAAGTAAATCTTTTTTTGGCCTCAAGTGATTGTCTCCTGCATGTTTATGTGATTATTTATTAGATTTTTATTACATTTTATTTCTAGTCAACTCAAAGCAGCATGCATAATCTAATGCTTCTGCCTTCTATTTTCCTCACCACATGGGAGATGATTTGGGTTGGATTGTGAGAGAATGACTGGCTCAAAATCATCATGGTTTTTATATTCAAAGGAGGACCACAATTCATGGTTTACCTGGTTCTAGCCCAGTTCCTTCTTACTACACCATACTGGCTCTCAAATGTTGCACTTAAGAGTTGTTCATTTTTCATATTTTACTGATTAACTGTGCACAATGCTATGGATGTTAATACTGAGTTTGAAAATAGTTACACAGACTACCTGGTGGCAGGCACCAGAGGACCAGTTTCATCCATTTTGGAAATGTCAGGTAGTCAGATGTTATTCTATGAGATTCAAACAGTTTATCATGAATTCAACTCAAGAAACTAGTTTAGATGGCCATACACAGTGTGTTGGTAGATTGATTTATTTGATTTACAGAACTGCCCATCTCACAGCAGTGACTCTGGGTCATGTACAAAGATTTAAACCTCCAGAACAATATAACATCTTATAAAAGTAACCTTCCAACCAAAAAAGTCACATGACCCTGTTTGATGATAGGACCTGCAGCATGCCTTCACTGCTGGACCTGTTGGGGTGGGCAAAAACAATGAGTGGCAGGCAAGCTGTCCTGCCAATAGGCTGATCCTTTGCCATGTGGACCACTTTAGGTGGTGTGTAGTATCTTCAATTAGATCTAGAAGCCAGGGTACCAAAGGCCACTTGGAGACCAAGGAGGGCTGGGACTGATACCTTAACCTCATTTTAAGCCTGCCAATGGGAATACTTAAGAAAGTCTCTTTATCAATGCTCAATCAAGCTAAACCCTTTGTCCTCCTCTAACAGCATTCTAGGCATTTCTTATTCTGTTTCATCATCGGACTTCCTCTGGGGTAATTCACCACAAGCAGGATCCAGTCCAAGGACAAAAATCACCCTCTTATTTCTAAATAGTTACTTTAACACTTTAATACAAATAATAAATATATGAATATTTGATTGATCTTTATATAGAAGTAATATACATGAATAATTATTATTATAGGAATTCCAGTAAACCAAATAAATACCCAGATAGTAAAATGGGTTTTATGGGCTTTTCTGGACAGAAGAGACAGCTAGAGGAGAAAGAAAACACAGACAAACTTCTTGATAAAATGGATACTATGTTGTTACAGAACAAGATCATGCTGCAATGAATAATTCTGTGATTGGTCTGAAGGGAAATTTAACGTGACAAACAATTATATGAAAAAAGATATGGACATACAAATAGAATTGATAATAATTTATTCCCTAAAGGAGATGTACAACCATTGAACCGGGAAATGGATTTGGATCATTTTTTTCTTACTGGGTATATAAAAGAATTTTGTTAAGGTCTTTAAGGATTTCACTGGAAGGATAAAACATAATGACAAAACAAATCTGCTAAAGTTCTAAAAGATTTGTGGCTACAAAAACACATGAACATTTTATTTATTTAACATTTAAGTGTACATACTATCATTTTTAGAAAAGATATTATCTAGCGACTATCCAGTTTACATAATTGAAAAGCCTTAGCGCTGTTTAAACCATCATATATGTTGTATTTGTGCAACAAACTGAGCCACTAATTCATTTTGAAAACCTTACTAAATGAGTCACCTCAATTCAGTGTTAACAGTCTAAAAATAATTTCATCCAGCTTTACTGTTGTCATTTATACTAGTCCTCCGATATCACTTCAATTAAATAAATCTTCCCTTGTTCATATTATTTAAAGACTTTTTACTAAGCCAAAAAATGAAAAGAGTTTTCCTCCTAAAGCATAAATCTGGGATGGCGAACCTCTGGCACATGTGCCAAAGGTGGCATGCAGAGCCATTTGTCAGGGCACGCGAGGCATTGCCCTGTCAGCTGCCCAGCACGCATGTGCGCACTGGGCAGCTGAGTTCAGCCTTCTTTAAAGCCATTTTTCGCCTTCCCCAGGCTCCAGAGGCTTTATAGGAGCATGGGGAGGGCGAAAAAAGCCTCCCCTGCCCCCGCGGCCCTCCGGAGGCTTCAGGAGCTTCCCCGAAGACTCCGGAGCGCAAAAAACCAGCCCTATGGGCAATGTTCCCTCTAAGGTATGCGGTTGCGCAGCCGTGCACATGGCAAGAAAACACCGTGCAGCAGTTTCCAACTGCTGCGCAGTGATTTTTAATGTCACAGGCTCTGGAAGCTGAGGGGCCTCAGATTTTCTGTCCTGGTTGGGTTAGCACAGGCGCGGGGGGTATGGCAGCAGGAGCTTACGTGGCCCAGCCGGTCTCCTAGGACCTCCTAGGTGCCGGTTGCGCCACTCAAACTACCATCAGTTGCCCCGTGTTCAGCAAAGCAAGCGCGGGGAAGTTCTTTGCAGTCAGCTAGAACTGGCCGTCCGCAAAGGACCTCTCCGAACTTGTTTTGATGAGCACGGGGCGACTGACGGTAGTTTGTGCTGGTTGCGCCCGTTCAAACTACCATCAGTCATCCCGTGTTCAGCAAAGCAAGCCCGGGGAGGTCCTTTGTGGGTGGCCAGTCCTAGCCGCTTGCGCCCGGTGCTGCGGCTGAAGTGAAGCACCAAAGTCCCCGCTGCCACCGGAATAGCTGCTGCCGACTCCTCCTTCTCCAACAGCACTCCCGGATTTGGCACCCGGCACTGCGGCTGAAGTAAAGCCGCCAAAGCTCCCACCAGTGCCCCGCCCATGGCAACAGAGCCTCCCTCTCCGCTCGGAGCACCTGAGCTGGGTGCTGCATTACCCCTGCCCCCTCCTCCTCTGCTGTGCTTTTGAGGAGCCATGATGCTTTTTTTACCTGCGGTGCGGGAGCTGGACGGCAGGTGCGGACCGACCGTGGGAGCGGAAAAGGGCGCCGGAGCACTGTCAAAGATGAGGTGGCGAGGAGGAACCCGATGGCGGCACCACCGTGGGAGCCAGTAGGAAGGCGGTGGAGGGGGTGGGAGCAGGAAAAAAAGGCCTCATGGCTTCTCAAAAGCACAGCGGAGCAGGAGGCTGCGGCAGGGGTAACATGGTGCCCAGCTCAGGTACTCCGAGCAGAGGGGCGCCAGCGGAAGCTTTGGCGGGTTCACCTCAGCCACAGCGCCGGGGACAAATGCGGTGGTGCTGTTGGAGGAGGAGGAGGCAGCAGCAGTTATTCTGGTGGTGGCGGGGGCTTGGCAGCATCTTCAGTGGCGGCCCTGCCCCTGGTGAAAAAACCGAAGATGGAGCAGATCCAGGCTGATGATGTCGCCGCAGCTGCCAGGTCCGCATGGAGGTAGCCAGAGGGGCGCCGAGGTGAAAGAGCAACATGACAGGAGGAGGAATTCTGGGAGTTGACGTCCACAAATCTTAAAGCTGTCAGCTTTGAACACCCCTGGATTTTTTTTCTAAAGGGTTAGGGGTGCAAGGACAGCTTTAAGACTTGCAAATTTCAATGCCAGAGTTCCTGAGCCAACATGACTGGAGGAGGAATTCTGGGAGTTGAAGTCCACAAGTCTTAAAGCTGTCAGGTTTGAACATCCCTGGGTTTTGTTTTTTTCTAAAGAGTTAGGAGTGCAAGGATCTTGTAACTTGACAGCTTTAAGACTTGCATGCTTCAAATGCCAGAGTTTCTGAGCCAACAGTTTGGTTGCTAAGCAGGAGCATTGTTAAGTGATATTGATATTATATAACACTTTTAATTAAGCGGGTACCTTTAATAAACATAACTTTGAGTTTCAAATAATACTGATTTCGTTGTTGTCTTAGGTGATATCTGTGAAAAAAATTCAGGTGCTCAGGCATGAAAATGTGCCGCTCAAACACTATACTTTTCTGCTCACACTGAAAAAAATTAGAGGGAACATTGCCTATGGGCAAACAGGAAGTTTGGGAACAGACTTCCAGTTTGCTCGTAGGGTCGGTTTAAGCCCTACGGAGGCTTGAGGGACCTTCAGGAGGCTTCCCTGAAACCTCTGGAGGGCTTAAACCGACCCGAAATGGGGGAGGTTGCACCTCTCATGTGCACATGCACACTGGGGGGGTTGTGTGTTGCATTATGGGTCCGGCATGCCCACTCACGACTCCCCCTGTGCTCTCCCCCTTATGGCATGCAAGCCATAAAAGGTTCGCCATTGCTGGCATAAATAGACAAAGCACTGCTTTGGATTTGAGAGTGCCTACAATCTGTTTGCAACTCCTAAAATCAACTGTATCTATTTTCCTGAACAAAGACAAGTTTAATTCAAAGATCAAGTTTAATTCAAGGACTTTTAGATACAGGTTTTGGATGTAAGTTTGTGTGTATGTGTACCTAATCATTCTGAATCACCTTTAGCCTAAGAATTCAAAGAACTGCACAGCTCTAATGCATATAAATCTTATTTTTCCCAGATGTATCTTATATATGGCACAATCTCTTGTCTATCGTATTTAAAGAAAATTAATTTTTGAAAAGTTGGATTAACTCAGAACATTGCAACAATTAACTTAACTCAAACAATTCAACTTTATGGAAGATTAGGTGGAGGGTTAAGTAACCCAAACAGCAATTATTTCATCAGTACAGTACACTATGCTCAGCTAACAACCATAACAAAAGCTATCTTTGATGTAAAGAACCAGGGAATTAGTGTAGAAAATTATTAAAAGGGCAGTGGGAATTACTAAAGGACTTCATGATGGCTTTTGCAATCAAATTTAGTAATCTCTAATTGCTTCATGGTCTGATTGAGGACACAGAACTGCCACTGACCTAAATATGAAGATACATCTTATCACAGGAAATGGAAAAAAAATATTTTCAAGGAAAAAAGATATAAATGCTGACAACCATGACTGTCTTAACCATTAGTGAACTGTGTTTATACCTGAAACAGCCATTTGGGAGCTTTCATAATCAGCAGAATTGACAGAAAAATGTACAGGAGAGACTCCATCTATGACTGATACAGACATACGGTTTCTAGCAAAGTCCTGCCTACGCTCATCCTGGAACATAAACTTTTGTACAGGGCGGGGCATAACCTTTTCCTAGGGGGTCACAGCAAGATCGACAGCAGTTTACAACTTCCACGACACCTCATTTTAAAGCCCATAAAAAACTGAATTGAATGAGCTATTAAATGTTAAATTTGTTTCGGTTGAAACTTTGAGAATGAATTTGGAAACTGTGTTGAAAAATCTGGAAAATCGAACGGAACTGTTTGAAGATTTGTTGTGTTCTTATCCACCTCGTTTGAATGCTGTTCGAAGGGCTAATGGTGGTCATACTGACTATTAAATCGTGTCAATAAACTCAGTTTTTGATGGGCTTTCGAATGGTGTATGAATTATTTGTGTTGTTATTACAAGTGTTGCTGTGACCCCCTAGGAAAAGGTTATGCCCCGCCCTGTACTTCAAATATGATTTCGTTTACAGATAGTCCTTGATTTACAACAATATTGGAACCTGGAATTTCAATTGTAATTTGATGGTCATAAGTTGAAGCACCCACATAACCAGATCTGATTTTACAACATTTTTTGCAGTGGTCTTTAAGCATATGCTGCTTTTATTAAGTGAACACTGTGATCATTAAGCAAATTAATGAGTAAAAAGGCTGCAAACAACCAAAAAAGCCATAAAGATGAGCTGGTTGCTAGCCACCCAAAATGTGGTTGTGTGACTGCAGTGTATGTGCAACCCTGGGAAGTCTGGACCTGGGTCATATGAAGATTTGGAGAGGGTCCACTGTAACTTTGATGGTCACTAAGCAAATAGTCATTAAGTGACAACCACCAGTAATGAACTTGCTGGAATATTGGTAATTATAGGAGGCCAACCTGCAACCAAAAGTAAGCCAGATTGGAAACAAAATGCACCACTGTCTTTGAATTCTTCAATCCCAGAGGATGCTAAGGATAGTTTTGGTGTGAGTTTATTCAAAAATATGTCTTACACATAGATAGTCCTTTGGAGTCAAAGAAGATGCAATATTGTGCAGTTCATTTGTGGACACAGGGGTGGCTCTGCAGTCCCAGTCTGGAATCACAGACTCTAGCACAATGGGGGTATTAGAAATCCATTGTTATAATAAATATGGGTCTTATTCTGTGATGCCACTCCCAATTTTCTATCAGTTTTTGGCAGTGCCTATCTTCAAAGCCAGTGAAGGCTCTGTAGCACAAGGTTGACCAGTTGGTTCTGTCATCAATCACAGCTTCTAATTCTCACAGTGACAGAGGATTTCCTTCAGTCTTTGTAGCACTTGCATGGATTACCAGGAAGTTACTTCCCAGTCTCCAGAACAGAGCAGGCAAAGACATATACATTATACATTATACATTATACATATACATATTGTCCCACCCACTGCATTAGGGCTCTGATTATTAGGGACACAATGCTGGTAGACTTCATACAATCCAAGATCTCCAGATTGGAGACATGGTGTTGCTAATGAATACCAAGCATAGAACAGAGAGTGTGCATGTGAAATTTCTCCAGTTGTTCGATGCATTGTTGATGCAGAGCCCAGGATTCACAATCGCAGCTCTGTAGATTTTCAGCTTTGTGTAGATATAGATTAGAAGTGTCAAACTTGCGGCCCACAGGCCAGATGCATCACATGCAGGCCACACCCACCCCAGCTCCGGGAAGGGAAACAATGTTGTGAAACATCACGTGATGGCAACATGACACTGCGAGGGAAACACCCGTGATACAGCTGTTAGGTTGATTGAGAATTTAAAACACAATTGCCCCAAAATGATTCCCTTGCCTCAAAATGATGCTTCCCAAGTATTTAAAGTTGTTTGCATTTGTCAGCTGGGTGTTGTCAATAGTGATTTTTTTATTTTACCGGGGTGATACTGAGCATGGGCTGGTAAAGTACTTCAGTTTTGTTCAGGGTGCTAGTCTGGTCAAAGAGCATAGTAGTATCTGAGAATCGATATAACTGTAGATCACTATCTTTGCACACAGAAGTTTTTGTGCCAGCTGCACTTTCCAAATACCCTCCAAGAATAGTCCCATTGTAGAGCGCATTTCAGTAATCCAACCAAGAGATGACTAGGGAGTGAATGGCCATGCACAGGGCCTCAGGATCCATATAAGGATGCAACTGATGCACAATGCAGTTGCATAAAGGCCCTCCTAGTGACAACTGCCACCTGCTCTTTGAACAGAAGTCATGTGTCCAGAGCCATTAGGCAACACTCTGCAGATGCAATAAGATTGGAAAAATAATAATGGTTCAGTTGGATTCATTCTTAGCTTTTCTCACATGGTGCTCTAGCCATCTTTGGAGCATTTTCAGTGCTCAATGGAACTATTCTTGAAGGGTATTTGGAAGCCGCAGTTGGTGCAGAATGCAGTAGCAGGCATAATCCTGGGAGCTCCTTGGGCTGCACGTGTAACGTTCTTACTGCCCAGGGTGCATTGGTTACCAGTTTACTTCTGGATCCAATTCAAGTATTGGTTTTTACCTTAAAATCCTACATGGCATGGGACCTCAGACAACCCCCCGCCCCGCACTCTTGCTAGTGGAAAAGGCCTGCTAGGAAGCCCATCTGTTAATTAAAGCAGGCGGGGTGAAGAAGAACGTTTTCTGCTATAGCCTGATCCCTCCCTCTGAGGTCAAGTCCAGAGATGACAGATTGATGTCCCCCCAGGATCATACTGGGGAACTTGATCAAGATGTCTTCCACATTGTCTTCGAATATCTGTAAGGCGTTTTAGTCTAGTGCTTTGTAGATCTCAACAGGAATGCAATACTACCCTGTAGCTTTATTTGTATTTATCTGTGAGATTGTTTCTTGATCTCATCAGTAAAGAATGGCCTGTATCCAAGACTGGTAGCTGAAGAATCTGCTATAAGATGACATCAGGGTCAAATGTAGACAGGCTAGGTTGGAAAAATGTTCAGTTCAGCGGTTTTTCAATCCTTCCTGGACTTTGATCAAGCTCTACCCATCAGAGGACAACAAAGGGGTAGCATTCTGATTTAAAAGGACCATAAATTAGTTTTATAGTGCTGAAGATCTGCCAATATGCATGTTATACCTTCTAAGTCTTTCCCTGCCACCACTTGTCCTTCATTTCTTGCAGTTCCACCTGTATTTTGCATTGCAACTGTTTAAACTTAACTTTCTTTGAGATAATGATAGATCATTCTGCCAGTCTGTATAGGCCTTGTTCTTGGACTGAGGGCTGCTGAGATGGTCATGGTTTTCATCAAACCAGTCTTGATCAGTCCAGGTTTTCACTTGGAGTATTGTACAGCTGTCACACACTCTGTATGATAACATCTTTACACTGTGTCTATTTTTCAGAACAAGTTCCTACAAGCAGTGCATTGCTAGATAATTTTTCATTAAATACATCTTAAAAACTTTGGACTCGGCCCAGGTCTTGCAGTCTGCTGATGCTGTTTATCTTTCAGGCTCTGATACCTTCTCTTGATCCAGCAACATGCAGGCATTTCAGGCTCCAATGATAAGTTTTGCTTGATTCGTTTTTCTTGATTCTTGACTGATAAGGAGATAAGGAGGCAAGCAATGTTTAGGGAACTTCTTCTAACCCTTTCTTTCATGTGAGGATAGACAGTGCTATCCTAAAAAGGGCTGCCGAATTACCCCGGATGCTGTTGGATGTCTCTGCTGCCCGAGATATGAAGATGAACAACCAATGGTCCAATAGTCACCCATGTGCAAGTTTGTGACTACAACTACTGGTGGTCAACTGCAGTCATTGCTTTTACACACACACACACACACACACACACACACACACACACACACACACACACACACACACACACCACTGTTTGGAACTGAGGTGAATTGGGTTGTACATGAAAATGAATTGCACAACATAAACCTTTATATGATGGTGTTTTAAGTCAGCCACTGACTGGATAGTCATGGCGTCTAAATGTTTAGACAAATCCTTTAACTTACCAAGAATTGAAATCCTGTCAGCTACCTCACCTGGTTTAGCCTATCTGCTGAGATATTTTCCCATAGTGTGAATGCTGTGTATGTTATAGCTACTTGGAGACACAGGTGAGACATGAGCACCAGGGGGGACCAAAGGTGAATGAGCAGCCCTAAAATGGCACGACAGGCTGTTCCACACAATTAAATATATAAAAAAGATTATTTCAATGAAAAGAAACTGAATTATATTAGATAGAGCAGAAATGATTGCACAAATCAAACTAATAAAATTTAGTTTGTAAACGGATAAATTTAGAGATGTTTGTTCAAAAGCAAACTCACTACAATTTTCTTTTCAAATTCATTTTGGATTAAATAAAAAAGAGCTTTGAAATGAATATATAAATGGCATTTAATACCGGTAATATTAAAATAGTAAATGTTTGAAATACTTCATTTTAATGAATTTCACTTGATATACTTCATTTTAATGAGTTCACATTCAATTGCAAAAGTTGTCTGTACATTGTATGCTTCTGTGAATGTATTATATGCCATTAACTATTTTAAATGAGTAAAATGATTAAAATCCCCATGCATAAAGTCTCATTCACATCTAACAGTTTTCTTCCATCATTAATTTGTAAACTCAAGGATTTGCTTGTATGTTCAACAATGCTTGCTGATTGTTTAAAAATTTGTGGCAATTTGTTCCTCTCTATACAGGTGATTTCAGTAACCTACTACTAATGAACTCTGGGAGACAATTCTGCACATAACTAGTGATAGTAACTAGTGACCCAAAATTGCAACACATTAAATTTTATTATCCATTTTTAATATGAAAAAATAATGAATCATAAAATCTTATTTTTTTCATGAACACTCACACAGAAGTTGCTTGCTATTGGAAAAAGTACATTCTAATAATGAATAGCTAAACAGAATAGGAAATTGCATTATCCAAAACTCTAAAAAAATGAAGTGAAAAATATTTTAACCACTTTTTTCAAATCTTACTCCTCCTACAACCCAGTGAACTGCGTGGATGACTTTTAAGTACTTATATTGTAGTTAAGGTTTTAATTCTAAAAAATTTCTAAACTCCATACTACTTGCAAATATAAATAGATTGTTAAATCTATTTATATTTGCAAGTATAAATTGTCGATCGGAACTGGACTCCACCCCTGCAGATCCAGCCGGGACACAGGGGAATAACTTGGTAGACCATCTCTGGGTTGAGTTTCAGGATGTTGCCTCTGGGGATGTGGACAAGGCTATGCGAGCTGTGAGTTCCTCCACCTGCATACTGGACCCGTGTCCCTCTTGGCTGACTGCCAACAGCAGAGAGGTGACACGAGGCTGGATCGAGGCGGTTGTTACCGCCTCTCTTCGGGAGGGACACCTCCCCACCGCGCTTAAGGCGGCGGTGGTGAGGCCCCTCCTGAAGAAACCGTCCTTGGATCCAGCAGTTCTTAACAACTATCGTCCAGTCTCCAACCTCCCCTTTCTGGGGAAGGTTGTTGAGAAGGTGGTGGCCTTACAGCTTCAGCGTACCTTGGAGGAAGCTAACTACCTTGACCCCTTCCAGTCTGGCTTCAGGCCCGGTTACAGCACTGAAACCGCTTTGGTCGCATTGACCGATGATCTCTGGAGAGCCAGAGATGGAGGCTATGCGTCCATCCTGGTTCTCCTCGACCTCTCAGCGGCTTTCGATACCATCGACCATGGTATCCTTCTGCGACGACTGCGGGAGGTGGGGGTGGGCGGCACTGTTTTACAGTGGTTCTCCTCCTACCTCTCGGACAGGTCGCAGTCGGTGTTGGTGGGGAGGGAGAGATCGTCCCCGAGGCCCCTAACCTATGGGGTGCCGCAGGGCTCGGTTCTGTCCCCCCTGCTATTTAACATATACATGAAACCGCTGGGCGAGATCATTCGGAGGCACGGGATTAAGTACCATCAATATGCGGACGATACGCAGTTGTATCTGTCCGCCCCGTGCCAACTCAATGAAGCGGTGGACGTGATGAACCGGGGCCTTGAGGCTGTTAAAGACTGGATGAGAGCTAACAAACTGGTACTCAACCCGGAAAAGACCGAATGGCTGTTGTGTTTTCCTCCCAAAAATTTGGCTAATGTTCCATCAATCAGGCTGGGGGGGCAAAATTTATCCCCCTCAGATAGGGTCCGCAACTTGGGAGTCCTCCTGGATCCACAGCTGAGTTTTGACCACCACTTGTCGGCTGTGACCAGGGGGGCATTTGCCCAGGTTCGCCTGGTGCGCCAGTTGCGGCCCTACCTGAACCGGGAGGCTCTCACAACAGTCACTCGAGCCCTTGTGATCTCTAGGCTGGAATACTGCAATGTGCTCTACATGGGGCTGCCCTTGAAGAGCATCCGGCGACTTCAGCTAGTCCAGAACGCGGCCGCGCGAGTGATCATGGGCGCACCACGGTTCGCCCATATAACACCAATCCTCCGTGAGCTGCGCTGGCTACCTGTTGATCGTCGGGTGCACTTCAAGGTCTTACTTACCACCTATAAAGCGCTCCATGGTAGTGGATCTGACTATTTGAGAGACCGCCTCCTGCCAATTACCTCCCTGCGTCCCATCAGATCGCACAGAGTAGGCCTCCTCCGAATTCCATCCGCCAGCCAGTGCCGACTGGCGACTACGCGGAGGAGAGCCTTCTCAGTTGCAGCTCCGACATTATGGAACAACCTCCCCGTGGAGATCCGTACCCTCACCACAGTCCAGGCCTTCCGCACAGCCCTCAAGAACTGGCTATCCCGTCAGGCCTGGGGATAGGATTACTCTAACCCCGCCCGAATGTTGAGTGAATGTTGTGTTTTTACGATTAATTTTCTTTTAACCACGATTCTTTTCTTTTTAAGTCTTGTCTCGCACTCCCTTCCCTTATTGTTGTAAGCCGCCCTGAGTCCCCTCAGGGAAAAGGGCGGCATATAAATTTTCAATAAATCTCTAAATCTCTAAAAATGGCTCTATCATAACAAATAAGAGGAAAAAAAAACACCTTCCTTTTGTTTATAAAGTAGTGATTTTAGTTTGCTCAAATGATTTAACTATGGAAGTCACTAATTTAAACTGACAAATCAGAATTTTAATTAGATTAAAAGCAAAAATATTCTCAATGACTTTGAAAATCCCAACGAGTTATCAGATTTAAGTACTCCTTCATTACAACAACGTGGGACTGGAATTTTTATCACTCAGCAATGTGGTCACAAAGCATGATGTCACATGACCGCAGTGCTTAGCAACATCCCAGCAGTCCCAGTTGTCTTCGTAAGTCCAGATATGTGAGCAGGTATGCGGAAAGTAGAGGATTTTCCAAGGAGCTTGGGGCTACTGGAAAAGGAGAGACTCTGGGAGGTCCACCTCAGGCTGCACACAATTTCAGGGGATACTGCAGTGCAGTACGAATGCAGGGAGGCCCGGGAAAGAATACACTTCAGCTCAGGGGAGTCTTGACACAATGTAGCTCTGGGACTGCAAGAAACCCCTGAACTGCAATGCATAGCCTCAGCCACCAGTGGATTCCTCAGCCAGTCCAGCCTATGTGGTGCATGGCCGTTGTGGCCCAGAAAACACCAAATACCCAGAAAGTCCCAATAGTATGGTGTAAAATAGTTGCTCCAGGAAGTCCAAGCCATCTCAACCCAGTCACTTTGCTGCCCTGCACCTCAAGACTCCTGCCTCCCTCCCTGTGTGCAGTCAACTTAGTGACCTTCATTGTCTTCTTCATTCTGCCAATGAGGCAGATCCAACCTAGCCCTTTGTGATACAGCTGCTGGCCACACTAGGCTTTCTTACTGAGGCTACTCATTACCATTTTCCAAATAGTGTATGGATTTGTCCAAATCACATGCAGCCTTCTCATATGACTTTGGAAGGATTCAAAGCTTCAAGAGAAGGTGACACACAATTTGGGTGAGTTGCCAAGCACCCAAATTTTGAGCATGAGACCATGGGGATGTTGTAATAGAATTTGTGGACAGTTGTAAATCTCAGCACCATCATAATTTTGAACAGTCGCTGAAGGTATGATCATAAGTAAAGGACAACCTGTACCTGGTTGGCTAACTCATTAAACAAGAAAATTAAGATAAAAATTCATAACAGAAATATGCAGAACTTGAACAGAAGCTCCCATAAAACATTAATGTATTGTACAGACAAATAAATATATTTTTTATATATTTCTTTGTTTATAGACAAAGATTTTGAGATATAGTTGGTGGAGTCATGACTCCCAAAAGTATAAAACCTTATTATAATAGAGACTAGACATAGTCTTTGTTTATGAACAGTTGATCAACAACTTTCAAAGTTACAACAACATTTAATGAGGACTTAAGGACTGGTTCTCAAAGTTGTGGCCATTGCAATCTTTGTGCAGTTATGAGATCAAAATTTGAGTGCTTAGCAACTGGCTTGCCCTTTCATTGGTTGAGGCATGCTGTGGACACACACAGCCATGGTGGTGCAGTGGTTAGAATGCAGTACTGCAGGCTAACTCATTGCTCACTTCAGGAGTTTAATTCTGAATGGCTTAAGGTTGACTCAAACTTCCATCCTTCCGGGGTTGGTAAAATGAGGACCCA
This sequence comes from Thamnophis sirtalis, assembly GCF_051295495.1. Lineage (NCBI taxonomy): Eukaryota > Metazoa > Chordata > Lepidosauria > Squamata > Natricidae > Thamnophis > Thamnophis sirtalis. The sequence goes on along the minus strand of NW_028261381.1, from coordinate 107,315,071 downwards.
GATTGTTGGGGTCAACATGCTGACTCTCTAAACTACTTAGAGACGGCTATAAAACACTCTGAACTGATATATAAATCTACATGCTATTGTTATAATCATAATTTCATGATGACTTCACACAAGCAAAATCAATGCAGAAGCTGTCAGGAGGTCGCATGTCATTCCAGTAAGTTGTTCCACCTTCTACCACTTTTTCTCTCAAGGAGCCCTCAGGAGGCAGGGTGAGTGTGGGCCCAGGCCATAGCACCTACACTCTCCACTGGCTGCAGTTGCACTGCAACACATGCATCCTGCCCACCTACATTCGGTGGAACTCACTTGCCTGCCAGCCAGTTTGTGAACCATCCAAGAAATGTTTGTTGGGCCCAGGATTTGCAACTTCCTGTCAGATTCCTGTCAGATTCTCCATTGATTTGCTTGTTGGAAGCCATCAGGAAGTTGTAAGTCATGGTCATGTGAAGACTTAAGGATCTGTGATTCTCGTTTAACAGCCGGGATTGCCATCACTAATTGATACAATCCTGTGACATCACATTTTATAACCACATTACTTAGCAATGGAAATTCCAACCCCGATTGCCATTGTAACCTGAAGAATACCTGTAGATAATAAATTCTCCCTCTTACTTCAACCCTGAAGAGAATTCAATTGGAGATACAATTTCAAAATAAGCGCTCCTTCGGGATGCCCCAGAAAGTGTTTAGTAACATAGCATTCAATGAAGTACCATAAAGTTATTTCATCCATCTCTTGAAACTTCACTCAACTTGGCAAGCAAAATATTTTACAATGATTTCTTCTCCTATGTCTTTAGTTCTGTCAATTTATTTGTTTATGGTCCAAGAACAGTCATGAAAAATAAATCAAATATCAGAGAACAAATGAATGAATGAATGCACACATAAATACAGTAAGAGAGGGTGGCAAACCTGAAACAATAATGTATGGAGGCACCAAATGGTATATTTAATCCATAACTCTTGACAGAAATTTTGCAACCTTTCTGGATGTAACTAGAAATTGGTCACAAAAAGGATGAACACTTAAAATATTTTTCACAATTAATACAATGAGCTTTAGCGGTACATGACAAGTTTACGCTACAGATACAATTGATTTTTGTAACGGAGGCTAATATATCTACCAATTCTAATCCTAATGGTTAGAACAAGAGTTGAGACAAGGGAGAAAATACCCTATGTGGATAACTTAAAAATCTTTTTAAGAACTTTAAGGGATTGTCCAAGAGGAAATATATCTGTGATAAATAACATGTATCATTCATATGGATATAAATAAAATATCATCCATAACTCAGCAAAATACAAATGTGATTTTTAATGGACTAGAACTCAGGTCTTCTTCTAGAACAGAGGTCCTTTGTCTGCAGGAGGAATTCTAATTTAGCTGGGACTTCCCTGCTGCTTCTGGTTGTACCCCGTTTCTCATGAACAAATCTGATAATAGCCTCTAAAACTGACAGATGATTTCATTCAGTGGGTTCATGTAGTTGTTAAACGGAAGAAGATTATCAAGCCCTGAGTCACTCTACAAAAAAAGGATTGCAGGTACAACCTCTCTCCTCTTGTTAACACCAATGGAACCAATCATGAAGGAAGAGAACCACTGTGAAACATCCGTGCATTTGTAAGCATCCACCCATCCTGCCCTAAAGGCCCCCACCTGATTAAGAATCACTCTGACCCCAAAGCAACAGAACAAATGAGCAAAAACAAGCAAGCAAGCAAGCAAGCAAACAATCAAACAAACATACAAGCAAACTTCAAGCCTTCAAGTTAATTTTCATCTTGTTAAGAAACTTAAGTATTCAATTAATAAGCATCCGATGAATGTACTCTGAATTAAGATGCATAGAAGTTAATGTTTTATAACGTCTTCAGTCATTGTAACAAAACCAATAAATCAGTAACAGTCTCTGATAGTTTGAATGTTGTCCAGGAATTTGCAAAACCTTTGACCAGAATATTTCAACATACCACCATGTCAGTAAGCATATTCCCCTTTTGGAAATAGTGTAAAATATTGGAAGTTAGGCACATTGACAAAACAATTTCTTTTTTTTATTATTATTATTATTTTATTTATTTTTTTAATTTGTTTTTTTAATTGAAAATTTTTATTAAGCTTTTACAAATATTTACCTCCCTCGCCCACCCAAGCTCATCTCCCCCCCCAACCTCCCCCCCGACTTCCCAGAGCAAATACAGGGTATAAATTTTTAACAATCATATTCTAAAATAAACTAAAAGAAATGTAGCTTCATCTTTCATTTGTGCTTTAACTCCTCTTTTGTTAAGCTAACTATAAACAAATTATATCATTCCTTTCTTTTTCAGTCATAAGCTATCTGGAATTTCTTAGTCCCGTATTTATTTTGAATATAGTCAATCCATCTTCTCCACTCCAGTTTGTATTTCTCATCTGAGTGATCCTTAAGAAATGCTGATATTTTAGCCATCTCTGCTAAGTTTGTTACTTTTAATGTCCATTCTTGACAAAACAATTTCTGATTGCCACCTAATATATGCATATTCTCCATGACAACAATGTACTCAATTCACATTAATCCCCAAAGCAGTACTATATTTTTATTAGCTTCAATAAACTTTCTTACTCCACTGACTAAAGAGCAAAATTAAACCTGAGTTTTCCTTCCAACAACACTAAAGGCACTCGGACACCAACTGTCAAGACAGATATAAAAATAAATATGCATGACTTGAAATTGAAAGAGGCTGGTAGAGACCCAGAGGCTTGTCTCCAAACTTACAAGGCACATTTTATCCATGTACCCTACCCTACGACAACTCTTATTTGTAAGCATAAGCATCTCTTCAATGGAGCAATTTTTAAGCAAGGTAGCCTTTTACAATTTGTTCATTGTAAAACAAGCAAAGCATTAATTCTCCCTAATGCTTATCAGAAAACATCTTTAAAATTAGGAAAAAGAAAAGAACTTTAAAAGATTTTAAATGGGCTGTTAAATGAAAAACAAAGCTATTAAGCAAAGAACTTGGAATAGAAAGGATTTTATAAGGAAAAAACCCCATGCTTTTGTATATTTAGATGAGCAAACAAGATATCACTAATGTGACTGTTGGGAAATTGGAGATTTTCAAACATAGTGCAGGCAACTCTTCCCCCCTCCTCCTCCCATCCATTCTTTTAAAAACTTTTGCTGGTGATATTCTCTGGTAAAGAGTGAGCTTTCTCCTGCAAACGTCCTGCAAGCAAAGAGTGGGAAGGTGCCAAGGAGTATAGCAGTATCAACAATCATATCAATTCCTTTTGGGTACCCCATTGCTTTTTGGGAAGCTGTCAGGGAATGTTGAAAATGAGGATCATGTGACCATGGCTGACTGCAGCAGCTTGGTGGCGAGGCCAAACAGCAGAAAAATAGTGGTGCTGAAGCAGCAAAAAAAAAAAAAAAAAAAAAAAAATCTCCACATTTTATTGCCTTGGGAATAATGGGCCCCCGCTTTCCATAAGATAGCTCATTTCAGATATCTTTGTTGACAAATTTTTGCCCTATGATGCAGTATTTTGCCCAATTGATGGTTACAAAGTACCAAACAGACAGATATAGGTGTGTGTGTGTGTGTGCGCGCGTACCTTTCAAAGCCTTCTTATTCCTGCAAATATATGTAACTTATATAAATTGCTGTAAGAAATATAAATAAATAATTTCTAAAGCATTAGTGGCATTACCTTCTGAGTTAGGAACATGGTGAACTGAGTTAAATGCTGGGTTTTTTATTTTCTTTTTTTTAAGATATAGAAACATTAATATGAATGGAAATACCAAATGAAAATATATGCATTTAATAGATATAATATTTACTTTAATATATGCAATATCTCTCCAGAATAGTGTAGTATAAAAGTGGATGTTTTCCACTTTCACCACATCTGACGATCAGTTTTTAAATAAGGAAATCTAAATTTGTAGAACTTTCATAGCATAGTTAGGTGTATCTCTTAACATACAGTGGTATACTTTCAAACTGTAAAACAAAAGGATGTGGCATTTCTAATAAGACTAATATTTCTAGTAAGACAGTACTAAAATAAACTTAAAACTATACATATTATTCTGATAATTAATTTAAGTAAGTTATATAGCTGCCCATCTAACTAGGGTGACTCTAATCTAGACAATGTACACAATTTATAAAACAAATGACAAAAACCTTATTATACTGTTATAAGCCCCCCGCTACCCCCAATTAAAATGTTATTTATTCTTAATATTTAAAACAGGTAGGATAGAATATTTCCCGTAAAAGAGAAGAGGAGAAAAAATCTTAACAAAGGCAGAAAGCAGTCCCAATCTTCCTGTCATAGGAAAACATCCTCAGGCAGAAGCTTGAAGAGGAACAGAGATTCAGAAGAGACTAGGCCAATGTATTCATAAGCAAAGGGACTCCAAATAAGCAACACAATTAGGCAAACCAAAATTGACAAGATTAGCTCAGACTAGGATTTGCATTTCCCCTTTTACCTGTAGAGCCAGCCATGACCCCTACATGACCCCATAATGGCAACAGCCATTAAAATATTAAAGGGCACATTCTTACACAAGGACAGGCATCTCAATCACAAAGTACCAAAGAATATATAAAAATCTACCTACTCTCACAACCCCATTTTGGTCAGCCACCCCAGAAACTTCGGTCACTGAAGTTCCTGGCAACCAAATAAACAGAGACTTATTTTCCTGCAGCCTGCCTCCATTTTATTTCCAATGTCTTTTTCCCGGCTTGGAACTGGACTGGATTTTACTTCCAACAATACCATATACTGTACCTAATGCTAATACCTACCCAGCTCCTGCTAAAATTACTGAAACAATAACCAAACCACCTGCCAACAAAGCTCACTTAACTTTGGAACCTCTGAGAATGGGCGTTGATCCTTACCTGATGCACCCATTCTCTCTGAAGTGGAGACAGTAGCCAGACTGGGTTTGCTCTGTCCAGTAACCAATGGGACTGGGTATACAATCTATGATGTCATCATGCACTGGTGCCTCCTCCCAGTTTTAGATGAAGGAGACTCTAGACTTATGTGAGAATTGAGAAAAAAAATAACACTTCAGAAAAGCACTCTCTCCTTATGTACAAAAAGCTCGGTTCAACTAAGACAAAAATAGAGTGGGGCTGCCTGCTGTCTCCATTTCAGAGAGAATGAGCGTATCAGGTAAGGACCAACGCCCATTCTCCTATGTCAGTGGAGGTAGAAGCCAGACTGGGACATAACAAACGAAGGGCTCTCCACTAGGGAGGGGAAATGATGATAAAAGTCTGTTAAGGCACATGTACTTGTTGCAGCATACTTGTCTAATTTGTAATGGCGTATGAAGGCCATAGATGATATCCATGTGGCCGCCTGGCAAACTTCCTCGATGGATGCCTGAGTAGACCATGCTGCTGTGGTTGCCGCACTCCTGGTGGAGTAGGCTGTAATGTTTTGTGGAGCCTGTAATGACTGAAGTTCATAGGTTAGTTTAATGCAGCCTCTAATCTATCGCCCCAGGCTTGATGGTGAGGTTTGGTGCCAAAGATGTCTGACGGAACGAGACGAAAAGGTATTCAGAACATCAAAGCGAGGCAATGCGGTTGAAATAAATTCTTAATTAAACTAATTAATTTTTGCGCAATTTATAATTTCTTTCTTTTCTTTCATCTTTCTCTTCTTTCTTTGCATGGGCTATGCATGAGGTACGCTTGAGATGAATGAATGTCCCACTTTTATGATCATATTGTTGTAAATTTTGTGTTTTTAACTTTTACGTGGGGACTGTTTGGGGGAGTGTATGAGTATGCGTGATTCGGAGGACCTGCCGGGAGTTGCGGGGGCCACGGGGGTGGTTGAGGGGACCAGAGACACGGGAGAGGGTCGGGGTATTGCGGTCGTAACAGGGAGGGGCAGATACGGCGGGGACTTTAGGGCAGGCCATTACCGGGGAAGGAGGGTTCGCTACATTACAGAGATCCCTCCTTCCGGCCCTAGAAGTCCCACTCCAAGACCAGATGGCGCAAGTAGTCAGGACCCTGGTCTCAGGCTGTTGTCGCTAAATGCCAGGTCTGTTGTACATAAAGCTCCTCTCGTCCGGGACTTAATTTTAGACGAGAGGGCAGACCTGGCATGTATTACTGAAACCTGGCTGGGCCCAGAGGGAGGAGTCCCCCTTGTAGAGCTGTGCCCAGAAGGATTTCAGGTGCTGCATCAGCCGAGAGCCCAGGGAAGGGGTGGGGGTGTGGCCGCTGTTATCCGGGAGTCGTTAGTTCCTCGTAGGGTCCCTACTCCGGAGATTGTCGGGTGTGAGTCTTTGCTGTTAAAGTTGGACCTCAAGGGTCAAGTGGGTCTGCTGCTAACGTACCTGCCTCCCAACAGCGTTGCAGCAGCCCTCCCCTCGCTCCTCGAGTCGGTAGCCGAGCTGGCAATTGAGTTCCCTAGGTTGATGGTCCTGGGGGACTTTAATTTGCCGTCGCTCGGTGAAAACTCTGATGGGGCGCAGGAGTTCATGGCTTCCATGACAGCCATGGGCTTGACCCAAGTAATTCGAGGCCCAACCCATTCAGCGGGACACATGCTTGACCTTGTATTTCTCTCGGAGCAGTGGATTTGTGATCTTGGTCTGAGGGGGAGTGACATCATACCCCTGTCGTGGTCAGACCACTGCCTACTGAGGCTCGACTTCCGGAGGCCAAACCCCCACTGTAGGGAGGAGGAACCGACCAGGTGGTTCCGCCCCATGCGTCTTATGGAACCGTCAAGGTTCCAGACAGAGCTTGGGGTTATTCCTGACACTTTCGCCCACAGTCCGGTGGAGACTCTGGCTGCTGCGTGGCACTCGGCAGCGTCGGAGGCCCTCGACCGGATTGCGCCACTGCGGCTCCTCCGAGGCGGCGGATCCCGGAGACCCCCTTGGTTCACCGAGGAACTCCGGGAGATGAAGCGCCGGAGGAGATGCCTAGAGCACCGTTGGAGGTCCGATAAGTCCGAATCGAACCGAGCAATGGTAACCACCTGCACCAGGGAATACACCAGGGCACTTAGGGCAGCAAAAAGATCACACATAGCCACCCTGGTAGCATCCGCTGAGTCCCGTCCAGCCGCCCTGTTTAGGATAACCCGCTCCCTATTGAACAAAAGGGAGGCGGGGGAACCCTTGCAGGGCAGAGCTGAAGAGTATGCCCAATTCTTAGCGGACAAAATTGCTCGGTTTCGGTCGGACTTGGACTCCACCCCCGCAGTTCCAGCCGAGGCACAGGGGGACCAAGTAGAACAGCTCTGGGTTGAGTTTCAGGACGTTACCCCCGGGGATGTGGACAAGGCCATGAGAGCTGTAAGTACCTCCACCTGTGTTCTGGATCCGTGTCCCTCATGGCTGGTTACTAACTGCAGTGAGGTGACACGAGGCTGGATCCAGGCGGTTGTAACCGCCTCCCTTCGGGAGGGGAACTTCCCCGCCACACTGAAAGCGGCGGTGGTGAGACCCCTCCTGAAGAAACCATCCTTGGATCCAGCTGTTCTTAATAGCTATCGTCCAGTCTCCAACCTTCCCTTCTTGGGGAAGGTTGTTGAGAAGGTGGTGGCCTTCCAGCTCCAACGGTCCTTGGAGGAAGCAAACTATCTAGACCCCTTCCAGTCAGGCTTCAGGCCCGGTTACAGCACAGAAACCGCTTTGGTCGCATTGATGGATGATCTCTGGAGAGCCAGAGATGAAGGACATTCCTCCATCCTGGTCCTCCTTGACCTCTCAGCGGCTTTCGATACCATCGACCATGGTATCCTTCTGCGACGACTGCGGGAGGTGGGAGTGGGAGGCACCGTGCTACGGTGGTTCTCCTCCTACCTCTCGGACAGGTCGCAGTCGGTGTTAGTGGGGGGGCAGAGATCGTCCCCTAGGCCCCTAAATTATGGGGTGCCTCAGGGCTCGGTCTTATCCCCCCTACTATTCAACATCTACATGAAACCGCTGGGAGAGATCATCCGCAGGCACGGGATTAGATACCATCAATATGCGGACGATACTCAATTGTATCTGTCCGCCCCGTGCCAACTCAATGAAGCGGTAGACGTGATGAGCCGGGGCCTTGAGGCCGTTATGGACTGGATGAGGGTTAACAAGCTTGTGCTCAACCCAGAAAAGACCGAGTGGCTGTTGTGTTTTCCTCCCAAAGATTTGGCTAATATTCCACCACTCAGGCTGGGGGGTCAAATTTTATACCCCTCAGAGAGGGTTCGCAACTTGGGAGTCCTCCTGGATCCACAGCTGTCATTTGACCACCACTTAACGGCTGTGACCAGGGGGGCATTCGCCCAGGTTCGCCTGGTGCGCCAGTTGCGACCCTACCTGAATCGGGAGGCTCTCACAACAGTCACTCGGGCCCTTGTGACCTCTAGGCTGGAATACTGCAATGTGCTCTACATGGGGCTGCCCTTGAGGAGCATCCGGCGACTTCAGCTAGTGCAGAACGCAGCCGCACGAGTGATTGCGGGTGCACCCCGATTCACCCGCATAACACCTATCCTCCGCGAGCTGCGCTGGCTACCTGTCGATCTCCGGATGCGCTTCAAGGTGCTATTAGTCACCCATAAAGCCCTACATGGCAGTGGATCTGGATACTTGAGAGACCGCCTTCTGCCAATTACATCCCTGCGACCAATAAGATCCCATAGATTAGGCCTCCTCCGTATCCCATCGGCCAGCCAGTGTCGGCTGGCAACTACAAGGAGGAGGGCCTTCTCAGCAGTAGCCCCGACCCTTTGGAACGAGCTCCCCGTGGAGATTCGTACCCTCTCCACCGTCCAAGCCTTCCGCATAGCCTTGAAGAACTGGCTCGCCCGTCAGGCCTGGGGATAAGGATAGTTACCCCTCCCGAATGATGAATGTATGTTGCTTACTATTTTATTATATGTTTCTATCTTAATGTCTGTATTCCCCCTTCCCGGTTTTGTGTGAGCCGCCCTGAGTCCCCTCAGGGAAAAGGGCGGCCTACAAATACTAATAAAACTCTAAAAAAAAAAACTCTAAACTCTAAGAGCCCTGCGGACATCAAGGGTGTGCCATTTGCACTCCAGCTGGCATGGAGGAGCTGGGCAAAAGTCTGGTAATGTCAATTCTTGGGGCCTGTGAAACCTGCTGTTGATTTTTGGTATGTAGGCAGGGTCAAGGTGTAGCACAACCCTGTCGGGGTGAAATATGCATAGATCGTATCACACTGACAGGGCGGCAAACAGGCCTAGCTGATGTTATGGCTACCAGAAATAAAGTTTTTAAAGACAATAATTTTAAAGATGCGGATCATAAAGGTTCAAATGGCTGTGAGGTGAGAGCCTCTAGAACCTTAGGCAAGTCCGAGGTTGGGTACTGTGAATGACAGGAGGTCGGAGGTTAGAGACACCCCAGAGGAATCTCCATACCAGTGGGTGAGCTAAAAGATATTCTGTAGAAGAACAGTCCAAAACTGAGTGGGTTGATAGATAGGGTGGAACACCAGCATTCAAATGCCCGCCATGTGGCATCATAAATACAGTTTGTTGAGTTTCTCCTGGACGCCTGTATGGTTACGATGACGTTGAGGGAGAGATTGTCAGCGGTTAAGGCCTGCTGCTCAATCGCCATGCAGTTAGTTGCAACCACTGGAGGTGTGGGTGTTGTATTTACCCCTGGTGGAGGGCGATTTGCGACTGGGGAATGCACCATGGTGGGGAGATCGAAAGGGTCACGAGGTCGGCGAACCAGGGGCAGCGTGGCCAGTGGGGCGCCAGAAGTAAGAGTTCTGCCTTCTGTTCCAGGATCTTGCAGATCACCCGTTGGATAAGTGGAAAGCGTACAGGAGGCCCCTGGGCCACTGGCACCTGGGGGCATATACCCCTTCTGAGCATGGGTCCGCAAACCTCAAATAGTACCTGGGGACTTGATTGTTGTCCGCTGTTGCAAACAGGCCAAGAACTGGCAGGCTGAACTGGAACATGAGTAGATGGAAGAGGTTTGGATAGACACTCCACTCTGCCTGATCTATTGTGGCTCGGCTTAGCCAGTCCACTTGGATATTGGAGACAACCTGAGGCATGCTAGGTGAGCTTCCGCCCAGTGGCAAAACTGGTTGGCTTCCTGCATCAGAGGCCAGCTCCGAGGTGCAGGATGCGTGTCTCAGAAACAAGTGACTCTTTTTCAGATTCACCCCGAATCAGTAGGCCTGATGTGCTGACCTGGACAACAGCAGCATGTTGTCCAGGTAGCAGAGAATCCTGATGGGAGACGATCTGATGTGGTCTGCTAAGGCAGCCAACACTTTCATAAAGACCCTTGGAGCAGAGGAGAGGCCAAACGGGAGGTCTCGGTATTGATAATGCTTCCCTCCATAGGAGAACCAGAGATATCTTTGGTGGTCTGTGAATATGGGAATGTGAAGATAAGCTTCAGTCAAGTCTATCGAGGTGAGGAAATTGCCGTTCCTGACCCACTCCAGAATGGCGTGGAGGGAGTGCATTTTGAACCGCTGATAGACAATGTGGCGGTTCAATGATTTTAGGTCTAGGATCGCTCTCCAACCCCCAGAAGCCTTTGGCATCACAAACAGGCAGGACTAATCTCACTCCTCTCTGGTTCAAGGGAACTGGTTGGATGGCCCAAATATCCAGCAGATGCTGAATGGCCTGTTCCATCAGAGCCCGTTTGTGAGGGAACTGCGAGATCGGGCATTGCTCGAAGTGCTCCTGAGGGGTGGAGAGGAACTCTAGAAGGAGACTGAATTTGAGAGTTTTGATGACCCAATTGTCTGATGTGGTCTCCTCCCACTGGTGAGTGAAGAACGCTAGATAGCCCCCGATTGGGAGCAAGTCCAGGTAGTCATTTTCTCCTCTGGAATTGGCAATTTCCTCCACCTTGATAGGACTTCTTGGGGGGGAAATGCTGGGCGTTTCTATTGGACCTGTCCTGGTTTTGGGGTCCCTGTCTGGGTGGCAAAGACTGTCACTGTGGATGGGGGAAAGAGAATTCCCCATCTGCCCCTTGTAAGGGCGACCTCCTATAGAAAGGGGTAGGGCGGTTGTCCTGCTTTTTATATATGGAAGAGAGGACTTTACGCTTATCCTTGGATTCAGTAAGGCACGGATCCAAGGGGGCTCCAAAAAGGTGAGAACCCACAAATGGGGAGGCTGCCAGGTGCCATTTGGTGGATGTCAGCTTGCCATGGTTTAAGCCATAGCAGCCTCCTGGTCATGACAGAGGATGCCATTGCCTTGGATGCAAAGCGGGCTGCATTCAGTGAAGCATCCACAACATATTCAATAGCAGCCCTGATTTTATTCAGATCCCGATGGGATCTGGTATCTGTTGTGGCCATTCTTTCCTGGAGCTGCTGGATCCACACTAGGGCCGCCCTGGAGAAAAAGGAGGTGGCTGTAGAAGCCCGCGAAGCCCAGGCACCTGCCTTATAGCCCTTCGCTAATGTCTGTTCTGACCTTTTCTCCTTGGGCTTGAGGACTTCTTCAGGAACTCCAGGAACTACCCTAGGCAAGGACAAGGCTATGACTGGAGCATCAACTGGAGGTGTCTCTAGGAACTTGGAGAGATCAGGAGGGATGTTGTAGAGGCGCTTGTCCAAGTTGGTGGGAAGAGGACCTGCTCCTGGAGATGCCCACTGCCGCTGCACCACATTCATGAAAAGTTTTGGATATAGAATGACCTCTTGGTTCAGAGAATAGGGTGTTGGGATGTTCTGCAGATGTTGTGTCAGGAGTCGAAGCCTGAGGAGAAGAAGTCAGGTTAACTGCCTTTTTGGCTTTAAACAGAAGTGATTTAAAGCGATCAGGATTAAACAAAGCAGCAAATGCTGGAACGTCTGGGGTGATGCCCTCATCATCCGATAAGTCCGAGTCTCTGAGAGTATCCTGTTCTCCAAAAATTGAAGCTTGACTTGCTGAGGTGGAAGGAGGAAGATGTCTTGACCCCTTGGAGGATGTGTCTGTGCCTGCCAGATGACCCAGAAGAAGGCCTCTGTTGAAGGCCCGCAACAATGCCTTGTTTAATTGCCTCAGAGATGATTGAGGCTATGTCAGGGGGGACTGCAGCTGAGGCCTGTGGGCCCATGCCTTGGAGGAAATGAAGAGGATCTGATGGAGCAGAAATGCCCTGTTCGAACAAGCCATCGCTATTCAGGGATGCACAAAAAAAATCCCTCTCATGTCAGGCTGCAGAGAAGCGGAAGAGAGCTCCCCCTCAGAACCAGGAGACATCTCAGCCAAAGAGGGGCAAGCATCAATAGGAGACAGCTCTGGAGGATATGGTGCCACAATTGTGGGAGGGGAGATAGATCTGGCCCCTTGAGCAGTCTGCCTTTGGGCCCTTTCAAATTATTTGTCTCCTTTCCTCAGGCCTCAAAAAAGCTGTTGAAATTTTGGCAGCTTTGCCCTTATCTCCATTATCCTTAGCCATACTTTTACGGCTGGTTCTAACCCCAGAAGGCCCTGACTCCTCTAGGTCTCTTTGAGGGGTAGGGCCAGAAAGGGCATTGGAATCCCCAGATGAAGCTATGAGGCAAATGGAAGGGGCCACTAAGAACAAGGTTCCAGCAATAAAATGGAACAATCTCACCACAGCCGAGATGAAGGTAGCTGAAGGAAGCCTCTCTGTAGTTCCACTGAGCTCTGGTGAGGCTGATGGCCACAAAATGGCACCCGCCGCTCTCCTCACCTCAAACAAGCTGTTAGAACCCTCAAAATGGCCACTGTGGCATTTCGCGCCTTCCATGGTTTCAGTGGTTTCAAGTCAGATTCTTCAGCCGCAGCCGAGAAAAGCCGAAAGGAGGCAAAGCGGTCTCCCCGGGCAGCCTCTGAGCCGCAGCTTGTGAGCCTGGTGGTCAGCACGGCTAGAAACGCGACTCCCTGCGCTCCGGAGCAAACTTGTGGGCACGCGAGTCTGTGGAGCCATTGAGAGTTAACAGCCAGGCCGGAGGCTCAGAGGCCAATTTTCAAATCTCCCGCTCAATCTGATGGTATGGAGAGCAGGAGAAAAAAATAATTAAAAAGTAATTTTTTTGGAAAAAGCCAATTTGTTGAAAAAATCCTAAATTTAGTCAGGAGAGATCAATTCTCACAACTGTACAAGTTGGACTGAGTCTAGAACTGGGAAGAGCCACCAATGCATGATGACATCACAGATTGTAGACCCAGTCCAATTGATTACTGGACAAAGCAAACCCAGTCTGACTGCTGTCTTCAGTGACATAGGAGAATACACAGTCTTTAACTTCTAAAGAAAGGGCAACAGGGTCAGGCCCATCTAGATTTCAAGGGATGTAGTGTTCCACAGGACAGGGTCAGTAACCCCAAATGCTGTAGGGCAGGGCTGTCAAACTCAAGGTCTGGGGGCTGACCACCCCCACCTTCCAAGGTCAAACACAATGCAGCCCTCAATGAAATCGAGTTTGACACCCCTGCAGTAGAGTATCAGGGCAGTGGTATATTAACCATTAAGCAGGCTAAGCACATGCTTAGGGCACCAGTCCCAAGCCCCCCCCCCACAAAGTTGAGAAAAAAAAACCAATGAAGATTTGTACAGTATGTACAAAGGAGGGGGACATAGAAATTTGTCAGTGTTTAGGGCACCAGTGAACCTTAATCTGCCACTGTATCAGGGTGATGACTTTCAGGAAAATAGGCATCATTACTGTAAGCAGTATAATCCAAGAGGACTAAAACATTTTTTAAATCTTGGGAAACAAATTACAGTACTATTCAGAAGAAGTAGGCAGGCTCCTCCTTGTTTTACTAGGATGCAAGAAGGAAGAAATGCAAAGCACAATCAGACTTGTAAAATACCTTTATTATCTCAATAAAATCCTGTTTATCCTAGTCTTCCTGTGGAGATTGTTTCCTGATCTGGTCTATCCTTAAAGTCTGATATTATGGTTGAGCTGATATTGAAACCAAAAGCTACTCCTGCCTGAAGATATGTACATTCTCAGTGAGCCTTGATGGTGAAGTGGTTAGAGTACAGTACTGCAGGCTACTTCTGCTGACTGCCAGCAATTTGGCAGTTCAAATCCCACTAGGCTCAAGATTGATTCAGCCTTCCATCCTTGCGAGTTGGGTAAAATGAGAACCCAAATTATTGGGGGTAATATGCTAACTCTGTAAACTGCTTAGAGAAGGCTGCAAAGCACTGTGAAGTGGTATATAAATATAAATGTAAGAGCTATTGCTATATTCTCCAAGCATTTTTAAAAGCGTTTTTTCACTTTCTCACTTTCCAGTATTTTCCCATATATTTCAGTATGTATTTAAAACTACATTGTTGCTTATTGTTAACATTGATTTATTTCAATGTTTTATAATAAATAAATATAAATATATGGATGAGGGAAAAGATTCATGACCATTTTGTTTTTCCAGCACAAAAAACAATACAGGCAGAAACCAATCTGTTCAATACCTGAATATATCTCATGTTTAACTCTAAACTGAAGCAAAGAAATCTAGGTTAATTTTCTTTCCCTCCCACAAACCTATTCTCAACTGTTACATACAGAAGAACAAAGAAGCTTGGCATTAAAACAACAGCAGAGGAGAAATAATTTGGTTCTTTTCTTTAAAAAGTTCTTGTGTGAATCCAGAAGCTGAGCTCTGAGGTAATAAAGCCTTGATATCTAAACTTCAAATTAGACTCATATACTCTAGAAGCAGAAGCTCTTGGTTTATACGCAAGCATGCCAAGCCTGTGTGACCCAAAGATAAAGTGTTATTATATGACAGGTTCAGAGACTAAAGTGATTTTTTTAGAATATCTGTGAGGTGGATTTTTCTCTTCCCTTTGCTGAAGGAGAGGATTTAATATATAAAAATAACTGCTTAGTTCCAAATAAAATTGAGGACACAGAATTATAGGGATGGGAGGGACCTTGGAGATATGCTAATTCCTTGCTCAGTGCAGGACTCCTCATACTGTGCCATTATATAGTTTTCCAATATTTTCTTAAAACTTTCCATTGATGGAGCAGTTATAATACAGGTCACTGGTTGTTCAACTGCCTAATAGCTCTCACAGTCAGGAAATTCCTCCTTATTTTAAATTTGGATCGCTCACTAAAAAGCTTCCACTGGTTTTGTCTTACCTTTTGGTACTCTGGAAAATAAATCCACAATCTTTGCCCTTTGACGTTATTTATGTATTGGAAGACTGCTATCATGTCTCCCCTTAGCCCTTTTTCTTTGGGCTAAACATGATGAGTTCCTTTAACCATTTTTCGTAGAATTTAGTCTGTAAACTTCTTGCCATCTTTCTTGGTTTTCCCAGCATTCTTTCCATTTCCTCAGCAATTTTATTGTTTGTAACAACCAGAATTAGACACAATATTCTAGATGTGGTCTAACCACTGCAGAAAGTAGAGGAGACGTATCACTGTATTTCTAATGATGCAGCCCAAAACTGCATTAGCTCCTTTGACAGTTTCAGCACATTGATGACTCACGCTTAATCCAGAGAACACCAAGATACCCAGGTCCTTTCCATAAGTATCCCCTATCTTGTACCTGTACATTTGATTTTCCTGTCCAAGAACATAACTCTATGTTTTCCAAAACTGAACATTTTATTAGATAGAGCCCAATGTTCAAGCTTATCAAGATCCTTTTGAATTTGTATCATTACACATTTTACGAGAATCTATTCTCTTCTATTATTTAAGAAGATGAAAATTGAAATTCTGTTTATTTGGTCAATGACCAGCAAACATTTAAATTTAAAAATTTAAAAGAACTACAACTCGAAAGATAAAATACTAACATAATAAAGACAAAATAATATATAAAATGTGACATATACTATTATAACGTCCATTACCTGTTGGAGCAGAAATCTAAAATATTAGAATCTATGAAGTAAAATACACATTATCTAAACACAAGATAGTATGTATTAAATTTAAAGTTTAAATTTTAAACAAAAGACATGATTATTTCTATAGCTAATTATGCCTTATTTTCATCATAGTTAACACAATTTGTTTATTGCACAAGTGATAAAGGGTTTCAAATCTTCACATAGAATTTTTCTGTCCTTCCTAGAAATGTACATAGATAAAAAGACCTCTGTACATACCAGTATATAAAAAGATATTTGATAAATTTACAGTATAAAATTCAATCTCCTTGTTGCCACACGGGTAGGTACACTTGGTTAATTAATCTTTGGAGTATGTAACTTGCAGCAGTGCAGATGGTAAGATGTTATGCCTGCCTTTGAAAAAAAAGTCAGATTATCTTACTGGTTCCCCAGTGTCCTTATTTATCCAATTTCTGCCATATTGGGACAACCTATTAATTTCTGCCATATTGGGACAACCTATTAATTTCTGCCATATTGGGACAACCTATTAATTTCTGCCATATTGGGACAACCTATTAATTTCTGCCATATTGGGACAACCTATTAATTTCAGCCTGAAATTAAGTATCTTTTATTCTTTGGATGAACAGTTGTTTCATCATATTCTGAAAAAAATAGAAATAATACAGAAAGTCCATATAATGCCAATTCCTGCTCTATAGCCCATTTTCAGAGACAATGAAAACTAAAACCATAGGAATCAGTCTGACTGGCAAGAATTGAATTTGGAACCAGTTGTTTATCAAAATCCACCAGGCACCTACCTGGATTGAAGACTTTCTTGTCGCAAACATTAATATTTGCTATTCCCTGCAGTGAAGATTGATCTCAAATATTTTAGAGAAATTTTGAAAACAGTGCATCCTTCTCTGCATAAATTCCTACTTGTGCACCATAAAGAATTTGGATTTATGAAGGTGAATATCTACTTCATCTCTTTCAAATCTTATTTACTACAGTACATATTTTATTATATTGATGTTTATTGCTTTCTATGGTTTTACTATGCTAATATCTATAAAACTTATAAAAGTTTTTGAAATTTCTATAAATTTCTTTCCCACACTTTTCCCTTTTCTTTTATAGACAAGCTTGAATTGCTCATTTCCACCTTGTTATCAGGGTATAAATATTCCACTGTCCCAGCTTTGGAAGGCAGAGAAACAAGTTCTTTTCGTCTCAACCTAAGGCATAGTTATCCTTTAGCATATCCACAGTTTGGCTGCCTTGTTTTTGATTGATGTTTTTCAGACTTTTCAGCCAGATGTCTAACCTGGGTTGCTTGCTGCTGGGACTGCTAGCTGTTGGCACTGCTGCAAACTTACTGGGACTGCTAGCTATTGGCACTGCTGCAAACTTTGGCACTGCTGCAAACTTTGGCATGGTTGCTAGCTCTGCCTCTCTGCTCACATTTCATGGCTGCTTGAATTTATAAATCAACTCCTGCTTCCTCTGTAGATCCAGCTGCCCACTGTACACTTACTCACTAAGCCAGTTTTGTCCAGCTTTGTCCTGAATATCTTTTTGGTGAGCTCAGGTTTCCACTTCGGTGCAATGGTTAAGGTATCAGGCTAGAAACCAGAGAAATGGTGAGATTGAGGCCTGCCTTGGGCATGAAGCAAGCTGGCTGACCTTGGGACAGTCACTTTTCTTACCTGCCAAGTCAGTTCTGAAAAGTGTTTGCCAAGAAAAGTGCATGAGGACAGTTGCCGGGAGTCCAATCACTTGAAGGCAGAACGTTGGATAGTATATGTAATATGCTATTATACATACAAATATTGTATGAACTACATATGCAATATGTAAATATTTTAATATGTCACTATTACATGTATTTGCAACTTAAACTGTAGGGACAGATCTGTACTTAATCTGGGAACAGCCACACAAAATCTTTTGCAGGATCCAATCTAGGTCAGTCACCAGCACCAGAGCTTTTGTCTGGGAGGAAGCTCAGGGTAGTGCAGGGAAATACATACACACACACACACATACACACACACACACACACACACACACACATACACATGCACGCACACGCATATACTGTGTTTCCCCGGAAATAAGATCTGGTCTTATTTTCTTTTGGGACCCAACATAAGCACCAGGTCTTCTTTTGGGGGGATGTCTTACCCATTTATCTTAAGACCACTGCATCCAGGCCTCCCACGTGATGACACCTGTCAGGCTGCTGCCCAAGTTCTTCTGCGGCCGCTTGTGGCCAGACGTCATGTGGCATATTGCACTGCTACGGCTGCTTATAGCAGGCAGCTGTGTGGCATGGTGTGCCATTGCGTGCGTGAGTGGTGGCACCGGCGTGATGAGCCATGAGGTGCCCTGTCATGAGTGGAGGCACCAGCGCGAAGTGCCACATGGCATCTGGCCATGAGTGGCTCCAAGCAGCCGCAGAAGTCAGGCAGCAGCGTGAGAGGTGTCAGGAGTGGAAGGCCTGGCTGCAGTGGTCCTAAGGAAGTGGGTACAGGGCGCATGCTTGATTTTTACGCATGTGACTCACCCCACCTTGTACAATCAGACCGAGGGGGGCGGTTTAACTAGGGGTTATTTTTGGGTAGGGCTTATATTAGACACAGGCATGAAAATCGGGCTAGGGCTTGTTTTCGGGGTACATTGTATTTTCAGGGAAACACTGTAAATGTGTGTGCATGTGTGTATACACACACACAAATATTGAAAATAAAGTGTCACATTCATAATATTTCTTTTTTATGTTTCAGTTATATTTAGGTCCTGATTGTCATGTTTATTTATTAGTAACAAATTTTCAAAGTCAAAATGTAGCCCACAGTGATCCTGATTTACGGGTTAATGGCCCGCATTTCTATTTGCTTTTGACAATACCACTCTATACCACTTCGCCCATCAGAATCAATTTACCTTCCTACACGTAAAAACAGTCCGGAGAAATAATTACAGGCAACAGTTAATAGATTCATTCCATCCTCTCTTGATGTTAGCATTCCCAGAGTCAAAGGGCAAGTTGGCCTGTGGTGAATCAGAACTGGAAAGTTCCCCCTCTCATCTTATTGAAAGGCAAGTGTCACCATGGCCTCTAACATGGCAAGAAGAAAGCAATCTCTTTTCTGCCCTGTTGGGACTTTTGATGCCAGTTGCCATACCCTTTGTTCTGAGACTCACTGCTTAGAGTGGCAGGCAGAAAAAGATAGAGGGGGCAGGCCACAGGGGCAGTTGTAGTAAACCACACTAGTGTGTAAAGGATGTAACATTACAGGAGAAAGACAGATGGATATGGCTTTCCCCTGTAACATCTCTGATTCAGAATTGCCTTTCCAATGTCTCCTCTTATGATGGAATTCCAGAAGATTCTTCACTGACAAAGGCAATTATAGATGAAAGACCATGGAATATTAATTTACTGTGTACCTATGTAGAAAACAATAAACTTTGAGTTGAGCTTTATAAATGAATGAGCAGAAGACAAAAATGTAATAGAAAGCTACACTAAATCTACTCTTCTTGGCCAAATCTAACTGTTCCATTAAGAGGACCTAAATAGCCTGTCTCTCTTATAAAAAATCCAAGACACAAGGAACAGTGGATGCTGAAATTCTGAGCAGCAAGATGCAGGGATGGTACCCACAGACTGACTATAAGGGAGACATGCCAGCAGTGGTGGGTTTCAAATTTTTTTCGAACCTACTCTGTGGGCGTGGCCTCCTTTATGGGAGTGGCTTGCTGGCCATGTGACCTGGTGGGAGTGGCTTGCCGGCCATGTGTTTTCTCTCTCTCTCTCTCTCTCTCTCTCTTTCCTTCCTTTTGTCTCTCTGTCCCTTTTTCCTTTTTTTCTTTCATCTCTCTCTCACTTTTTCTTTTTTTTTTCTTTTTTTCTTTTTTTCTTTCTTCCTTTCTTTCTCTTTCTCTTTCTCTCTCTGTGTGAGTCTGTGTGTGTGTGTGTGTGTGTGTGTGTGTGTGTGTGTGTGTGTGTGGTGGGTTTCAAAATTTTTTGGAACCTCTTCTGTAGGTGTGGCCTGCTTTCCGGGTCCACTGGTGGAACCTCTTCTAACCGGTTCGGTAGATTTGACAAACCGGTTCTACCAAACTGGTGCGAACTGGCAGGAACCCACCTCTGCATGCCAGTAGAGGAATATGTTAACAGCAGCAAGAATATTATATTTGTCTTATTGCTTAGTTTCAGGATTATACTACAGAGGAATGGAAATGGAAGATCATATTCAGATTTAGTGACATGCATCTGGTAGTCTGTTTTGTAAGTCAGGAATATATCTGGTAAAAAAAACTGAATAAGGATAAAAATGTATTCCATCTGATCTGATGTGAGGATTTCTGCTTTCTGTAAGCACTCCAAATACTTGTGAGGTGGACTGATCCCTCCCAAAAAAATTGTCACTGTTGGAAAGCTGCTTTTATAGCAAACAACCCCTTATTGAAAATATAATTTCTTTCAGCTGAAAGTAACCATCTGAAATAAAATGTATCTCAGGGGTTGCCACAAAGAAGAGGGAGTCAAACTATTCTCCAAGGCATCTGAGGGTAGAACAAGAAGCAATGGGTGGAAACTAATCAAGGAGAGAAGCAACTTAGAACTGAGGAGAAATTTCCTGACAGTTAGAACAATTAATCAGTGGAACAGCTTGCCTCCAGAAGTTGTGAATGCCCCAACACTGGAAGTCTTTAAGAAGATGTTGGATAGCCATTTGTCTGGAACGGTATAGGGTTTCCTGCCTAGGCAGGGGGTTGGACTAGAAGACCTCCAAGGTCCCTTCCAAGTCTGCTACTGTATTGTATTGTATTGTATTGTATTGTATTGTATTGTATTGTATTGTATTGTATTGTATTGTATTGTATTGTATAAGGCATACGGCAGGAAATCGTTCCTTCTCTCTTCTGATGCTTGGAGAAGAATGCTCTTAAGGTGAAAGCCAAGGCATCAATTTGTATACAACGGCATAAGAGAGATTCAGATAATTGGGTACTGACTGGGAAAAGAAAAGCAGTTTCAAGCTTTGAAATGCTTCCTGGTTGTAGGTAGACTACCTGAATTTGACCTACCAAATAAAGGAAGAATTCTGCATAGAAATTGACGAAGTCCAGAAAATGCTGGTTATCTTTCATATTTCTAGGTGCCTACCCTGAGAGTATGAATTGTACTTTTTCAGGATACATTTGTATTCCTACTGAAAAGTTTTGTATCCTAAATAGTCCAACTGGGGGAGATCAAACACACATCTGTCCACTAATCAAAGTGATTGTATATGAAAAGTAGTTCCAAAACATTTTTGCTGTTAGTTTCATGCAAAGATGGGTCTTCTGAGAAAAAATAAATCGTATACCAAGCACAGCACTACCTGTTTTTTTTTCAAAATATAAGAAAATATTTGATTTATGAATCTAAAGAAGATCTTGACATAATTCTTCAATCAAAATCAGATGGATGTACAGTATGTCTTATAAAGAGAGCAGCAGAGAAACATGTATGTTGATATAAAAGGTTATTTTTTATAACATCCCAACAAGATTATCAAGGCTAGTGTGTCCTACCTAACTGTGGTAAAGGCCTGGAAAAAATATAAACTATAATAGAAGACAGACAGAGCAAAGGCACATTCTGACTTTAAAAATTTTAATAAAGAGTTGTAGGATTAGTTATTAGGTTTACATTACTTTAAAAATCAATTCCATATATACTTAAGAAGATACCCAGCAACTTCAAAACTTAATTAGTTAAGTTGACTTAAAATGGTCTCTGAGAACTTGTGAGGCCAGATCTACTTAGGGAAAAAATTAACTTTCAGCAGAAATTAGATAGATTTACTAAATTAAAACTCTAGCATCCAATCTGTCTCTATAAGTAAGGTAGCATTTTAAAAACATATTACAACTGCAAGAATAGTTCCAACAGACTTAGACTAAACAGCTTCCAGGGCTTCAAACTTTGTTGAAGTCGAGAAGTAACTCTTATGGTGTGCAGAAATAAAACATGCTCCTTTTGAAAAATCTGAAGACAGCTGTCCAGATATGGCCAATGGTGAGGGGTGACATTAATTTACTGCCTTGAACTCTGAGGCAGTCACTTGTTCACTGAAGCAAGTCATACTGCAATGAATTTTTGGATCATATCATTAAAGAAATCCACACTGGCTGATATCACAGGGAACACCTAATTGTTTTTTGAAGTCCAAGTATCACTAGTGAGTGAGATCTGTATTGTGAATTTATATACTGTATTTTTCGGAAGATAAGACACACCAAAGTTTTGAAGAGGCAAATAAAAAAAGTAAGTAGGTAGATAGAGGGAGAGAGAGGGAGAGAGAGAGAGAGAAATACAGTAGATAGGTAGGGGAGAGAAGAGAAATAGAGATAGAGAGAAATACATTAGGTAGGAATAGAGAGAGAGAGAGTAGGTAGGTTGGTAGGTAGAGGGATAGAGAGAGAGAAAGAGAGAGAGAGAGAGAGACTGAGAATGAGAAATACAGTAGGTAGGAAGAGAGAGAGAGAGCAGGTAGGTAGGTAGGTATGTAGGTAGTTAGGGGAGGGGGAGAGAGAGAAATACAGTAGTTAGTTAGGGAGAGAGAGAGTAAGTAGGTGGAGGGAGGGAGGGAGAGAGAGAAGTACAGTAGGTAGATAGGGAGAGAGAGAGGGTAGGTAGGTAGGTAGATGTTTCCAGGTGTATTTATCCATGTGCTGGAGAAGGAAATCGCTGACAATCTGCAGCACCTAAAACTTTGTTTCTGCTGGCACAGCACTTGATCAATGTAATTCTCATCAATCAGTTAAAGAGCTTTCCGAAAGAGGGGGGGGAGTTTTTGCACTCTTCAAACCTTCCAAAAATGGCCCATTTTTCACGAAAATGCCCCCCCTCTCTTTTAAAAAAAAGGCATGAATAGCTTTGGGGGCTTGCAGAGTGCTCCTGAGGGGGTGGGGCACCAAAAATGAGCAAAAAATGCCAATTTTTGTGAAAACGGGCTTGTTTTTTGTCAAAGAAATTGCATGCATAGCCTTATTGAGGCTTATAGAGTGCAGCTGGGGGCTGGGGGGCATTTCTGCCCTCTCGAGCCTCCAGGAACTCTCTGAAAGCCTCCATAAGGGTATGCACAACCATTTTGGTGAAGGGGCGGGGCTTCAGGAGGCAAAAATGCTGTATTCAATGTATAAGAAGCACCTAGATTTTTAGCCTCTTTTTTGAGGAAAAAGGTGCATCATACTCTGAAAAATACAGTACTCCTTATAAAATCCAAGTTGCAATGCAATTTATTCATCATCCCTCCCGAATGGCTCCCCCATTCTCACAACCTCACTGCCAGACACATACATGCTCTGTGATGTTGTTAGTCTCCAGTTCCTGAATGTTTAACTTCAAGTGTATTAGAAAAGCAGACAGTAATTTTAATTGGTTAGTTTTTGGAATATTTGACTACTACGCTGTTCACCCTTGCAGAGTCTCTTGCACTCTTTTCTATGGATTTGGTAACGTCAGTATCTATTTAAAAATGTAAAAAGAACCTCTACTGTGGTAGGCCTGCTAAATTTATAAGTGAATGTTATTAACAGAACTTAATTTTCTTATGCGCTGTTGTAAAACAGAGGTGGTTAAATAAAGGCCGAATAAGAATGCTGTTAGTAGACTCATGTACTAGGCAAAGAGTTGGGTTAAATGATCTGTAAAATACCTTCTAATCTGATATTCTGTGATGGTTTTAGTGATGCAGAAACATGTTTGAAGTTTTTGATTTGATGATTTACTGCAGTTCTTCTGTAGCACTTCAAGTGTCAGAGAAAGTAAGTACATGACTAACTTTTGTTATGTACACTACAGAGTACTCTGATGATAAATATAATTTATATTTAGGATGGATGGCAGCCAGGTTGAAATTTGTGTATATGTGTGCTTTTCCCAGAATGGGATTCTTTTTTTTTTTCCAGATAGAAACTATAGTCCTATTTTTGGTGGGTAGCCCAAGGTGACTAGATTTTCAGATTGGTAAAGAGGGACACCTTTGACCGGAGGGAGGGGGGGGCTTGATTAAAAATTTTATATGGAGCAACAAAAATTTTCATACAACACAAAAATAGTATTGTAATATATTTTTTTATTTCAACATAACTACAATTTAAAAATATAAATTGTAACTGTTGCCAAACATCAAAATTTTGATCACGTGACCATGATGCTGCTGCAACGGTCGCTAAGTGTGAAAATGGTCGCTAAGTGTGAAAAATGGTCATCAGTCACCTTTTTCAATGCCATTGTAACTTTGGTCACTAAGCCCATTATATTATCTTTCTTGCCACAGTTCTTAAGTGAATAACTGCAGCTGATAAGTTAGTACCATAAGTGAATCTGGTTTCCCCATTTGACTTTGTCAAAAGGTGACTATATGACCCTAGGACACTGAAACCATCATAAATACGAATCTGTTGCCAAACATCAAAATTTTGATCGCGTGACCATGAGAATGCTACAACGGTCGCTAAGTGTGAAAATGGTCGCTAAGTGTGAAAAATGATCATCAGTCACTTTTTTCAATGCCATTGTAACTTTGGTCACTATACCACCTTTCTTGCCACAGTTCTTAAGTGAATAACTGCAGCTGGTATTTTGTATTTTGGATAGAATCTTTTTTTAAATAATCTAAGACAATTTTAAAAAAGAATCCACACAGAATAAAACTATTTTAGAAAATCCTATGCACAATAAATAAAATATTATTTATATTATATTAAAATACATTAAAAAAATAAAAGAAAAAAACCCAG
Source organism: Thamnophis sirtalis (assembly GCF_051295495.1). NCBI lineage: Eukaryota > Metazoa > Chordata > Lepidosauria > Squamata > Natricidae > Thamnophis > Thamnophis sirtalis. The sequence goes on along the minus strand of NW_028261381.1, from coordinate 107,290,394 downwards.
CTCACTTACCAGCAGGCACAAGTGAGCACTCCAAGTCAATCCAGAATGATGTAGATGTTAATACAAAGAACTAAGCAAATTAAAATGGTTAGGGAAATATTTTTCAAAGAAACTTTGCCACCATTTTTTCCACACAAGCAGACCTCCAACCTCCGTGCCCTTTCCCTCCGGAAAATCCAGGAAGGAACATTCACTACCTCTCTAGCCAAGTATTTCCTGGAGCTCTATGGTACTGAGTCATCTTTTCTTATAAAATTGAGTAAAAGGGGCGGGGGGGGTCCGTTTTCTTGCTTTAAAGTTTTAATATCTTCAATGAAAGTACTGAGACAGAGAGAGAGAGGTTAGACAGAGTGTCTTTTGTCTTGCCCGGTTAGGATTTCTTAAGCAAATCCACTGGGCTTTCAACATGAAGCCAGAAAATAGGGACTTTTTAAAAACACCCCGGGACACAGGACAAATTGTTATAAATCGTGACTGTCCCACTGAAATCGTGATGTCTGGTCACCTTAGGGTAGCCTGTAAAGTACATATTTAAATATTGGGGTGGGTGTTGAAAGAATTTAATGCTTCCCTCCCAGCAACCATTGGATGGCAGAAAAAGATCAGACTTTCTATCTTCTCTCCCTGCTGCCATCTGTGTTACACCCCATCTCAGCATTCTACTGTTTGCTACATCTAACCATGATATTTTAGATTTGCTTCTGATTCCATAATGACATAACTCAGAGCAGAAATTGGATACTGAAAATGAGCTGGAATGGAATGGAGCAACAAAAATTACAGAGCAGTTTATTTCATTCATAAAGAACACCATATTTTCAGTTCCATGCATACCTCTATCCAGCAGAACTTAGTAATACGTTCAAAACAGGCTTTCTCACCCTGAACCAAGATCAAAACGAACAGTGCTTATTATTTACTGGCATTTAAAGTTGTTTAAAGTGTTTGAAGCAAGTGATAGTTCAATGGTTTTTTTTCTATTAAAATGACCAGTCTTCATTCTCCTACCCTATTTACTTTTGACTGTCACTTTTAAAACTTAGGCCATGCTTTTCCTCTTCCAATCCAAAACTCAGACCATGGATAATTATTACCCTACAGACTGTTTATCTACAGAAATACACTCTTTTTCAGAACACTGCACTTACTTCCATCGACTAAATATGTAGACATCGATAGTAATAACATCCTTACTATTATTATTACTACCATACCTGGCCCTCTATCCAAATATTGGCTGGCCTCAGACCCATCATGTCTATCATCTGGAAAAAGCCATATTGGAAAACACGTTAAAATTAATATGCCAGCAGTCTTATTCTAAACAACTCCTTCAAAGGGATGATTCTCTTTTAGGGCACTACTCTTACCTGTCAGATTTAATCCAAGACTTTTCTTGAGAAAGTCAATGTCTAGACCAGGGGTATCAAACTCAAGGCCCGGAGGCCGGATCCAGCTTGCAGGATGCTTAGATCTGACCTGCAGGGCCACCCTGGAAACAGCCCATTTTCATTGGCAGAACTCTCAGGCCACCAAAGGCACCCCTGAAACAAGTGACATATACCTGGCCACCCCTACCCCGCCTCCCGAGGTCAAACACAATGCTGATGTGCCCTCAATGAAATTTAGTTTGACAACTCTGGTCTAGATGCTAATATTTTCTAGACCATAAACTAGAATGCAGCTGCCAACAAGCAATAGGATCTAGGGGCTAGGATAGATAAAGGCGCAGGAAGTTAATGTTACATTTATAAATATTGCTCAGTACGTCTCCCACCACTTTTCCTTTCCCATATCTGGATTATTTATCAAACCAGCCTCTTCCTCCTGGTCAAATCCTAGATAAATCCTCCAGACAGAGATTAAGAATTACAAGAGAGTATTAAAAAGATAACTGGAGAGACACTCTAATTGAAGCACTATATCATAGAATTTCTCAGAGAAAATCTCAATCAGGAAATCCCCATTTTTCTTCTTGCTGACTTGATGCTCATGTGTCCATTGATAAAAATACTAAGATATCTATGTCCTGACACAGATGGTATGTACACGTCTATATTTTATCGATCTTAATAGACTGTTTGACCTGGATTCCCTTTCATGAAAGAACATAATTTTTCCCATTCTTTCCCTCAACCCTTTTCCTTTTCGTTCTCCATCTGTTCAGAAGAAACATTAAAGACAGAGGACACTAAAATGTTCTGTGATATTTTTATATCCTTTTATACCAATTTTGTGGTCACAAAAACACAACTGAGAACTTTTTAACCAATTAATGGGAAAGAAATAATGCACCCTTTAAAATGTAAACAAAGCAAACCCCTTAGAAATACGGAGTATGATCTCTCAGGAAACTGTAATTGCAGCTGTGATAAACCATCAGGTGAGTAATCATGGACCTTTGTCTCTTGTGTAAATGGTCCAAAATATACTAGTTAATCTTTCATTAATAGGCAACAAAAGAGTTACAGTTCCAATAAGCCAACTATGTTGGGTTCTATATTGACAAAGATACTTGGGGTATGATATTCTACTATGTGAGCCTCATTAAATTATATTACTGTATATTTAGTTAGGGTTAGAAAGAAGGCTGGTCAATTCTCTGTATAAACATTAGTTCTTGACTTTCCTGGTTTGTTGAATACCTTGTTGAAGAACCCCCACTTCTCTGTAGCTACTAGCTGTTTTCATATATTCTATCAGCAGAGATCTTTCAGATTGAAATACTTGTTCTTTCTCACTTCTACTCCCTACAGCCATGAATTGCCATCCTCCATCAGCCAAAAACCAATTATCAGCTATATGTTTTGACCTTATATACTATTTTTTTTACTATAAACAAGGTCTTAATATTGTAGGAAGAGAAACAGTAACAGAGTAATGGCAGTTCAATTCCCAGTACATTTTAGCAAAGCCAGATTTCTGACCAACCTGGTTACATTATAACCTAACTCAGGATTAATTGAGAATATACATATTACAAAAGAAACGTAAATAAGGCAATGCTTTTGTACGACATCCAAGAAAGAAAAGGAAGATGAGGAACAGAAATAAATGATACAAGAAAGTATTTCTTTAATCTCTGAAAATAACTTCTAGTGAAAAGTATGCTTTTACAGATTTTATAAATTATGTATGGAATCTCATAATAAATTAGAATAAGAAATGTTTGCCAAGATTTCACTGAAAACCACGTCTGAGTAGCCAGGTGGTATGCATTCTACTAACTGCTCTTCTTGGCACCTCCCACTCAAGTTCTTTCTGTGATCTATTTACTGCTTACTATCATATAGAAATAATCAAGCTTTTATATCCTAGAATCTTAGCATTGCAAATAATTTTTGATGATTTAGACTCAAATATCAGCTAAAGTGTTCCATACTGTTTCAGCTCTATGATGCCTTGGAAAACTTCAATTTCTATGAGACATTCCATGCCATCATTATTTAACATGAAACATATTGGTTCAGATATCAACCTTAGCTCCCAATTTCATAACTGTGTGAAGCTAAAGTCAGAATGAAAGATTGCCTTAATTAAAGTTAACTCTGGAAATGTCTTATGATGCTTCTTATTCTGAAAGTTCTACTGAAACTTGAACAGGAGATGATGAATTATTTTTATATCTTTGCATGTACCTATGTATAATGTTCTTTTGTATAAATATGAATCATGCAAATGTTTTTTTTAAAAGGTTGCTTTAAGAAATGTGTTAACATCAGTAAATTTCCCCATTAAAGCATTAAAAGTAACCACATACTTCAGAAAACTCACTCAGCTGCCTGTATAAGCATTTCATGCTATTTTTAAGCTATTCAATTGAAAGTGCTGTCTATGTATACAAAAACACCCATAATTAAAGAACTTCATCAAAGCAGTAGCACAAGTTTTTCATAAGAAGTGACTGTTAAAGAGTTTGAGAAGAGCATTTCACTTTGGAAATCAACTTTTTGAATGTTCCACATAGGCTTAATATATGTGTTTATCAATTAGAAATCTGTTATTCACCCTTGAAAATAAATACTCACAAAGAAGGATCCTGGATGAGGTCTTTAAGGTTTATCCCACTGCGGTCTTCTGCAAGGTTCCTGAAGCAACTGTCACTCACTAAAAAGAAAATAATAAAGAGAAATATAAGAAATCAAAACAAATAAGTTTCATGACAAAATGTTAGCAAAGTGCCCAGGGTTCAAATACTGCAATATACTTTTATTTTAAGGTTTCAATAAATTTGCAGATAAGATTATAAAAAAAACAAACACCCAATGTCATGCCAAAAAACTGGGCAAGAAAAATAATTAGTTATCAATAGTTAAATGCTCCAAGTTTAACCCCTCAACCCAACCCCCCAAAGCCCACCCTACATTGTTTAATTCTGAACAAGTCACACAACTTCCTCAGCTATTAATTAGAAGACTATAAGTATGACAGTGATGTATCTGTTTTCTTTTTATTAAGCAACCTGCAAAACAGGCTTTAATGGTAAAATATATTCTGGGAAAATGTTATAAAATAGTACTTCGAGGAAATGACATTTATGCATTGTATTAATTTGTCCTTGTATTAATTTGTCATTGAATTATTAATAAGACAATGACATTTAATTACTTTCAAATAAGTGAAACAAATTACAATATTATACAGTCTGAATTTAACTCTTTGCAAAGACTAAATGCTAATCCATTGCAGTATTCTAACTGATTATGCTGCTTTGTTAAACTTTATTGGATGCTCCATCTGAAAAGATACCCATAGTTTCCAGGCATAACTAACAGACTATTTAGAGTCTGCAGAAGACAAAAAAGGTGAACAAATATACTACCATAACTCTATGAAAGATAAAATTACATTTCAAAATGTTCTAAATTAATGCCTGAAAAACAGGTAAATTATGTGGTGGCTAACATAACTGAAAATAGTAATTCTAGCCAATTGCAGAAATCTATCACAGCTAAAATAGGAGATGATCTATTCAGAGTTTACATAAGGTGAAATGAGTATTTTATCCAGATTCCATTACAAAAAGATGCTGCCAACATTTGCAAAAATCAGTATTTAGGCTTAGTTTCTACATTCCAAATTACACCTAAAGGCAACTAATATAACTGAACACTGAGTATTAAAATGAAACATAAGATATACATCAGAAATTCACATTAAAATCTTCAAGCAGCAGAAAGCATCCAGATATATTTTCCATTATATAGTTTTTACATTTACAGGATTTTTTCAACTTATGACAACAATTGAGCCCAAAATTTATGTTGCTAAGCAAGACAGTTGTTAAGTGAGTTTTATCCCATTTTACAACTTTTCTTGCCACATAATTGCTGTTATTAAGTGAATCACCACAGTTGTTAAAGTTAGAAACATGGTTGTTAAGTGAATATGGCTTCTGACTTTGCTTGTCAGAAGATCGCAAAGGGTGATCACATGACCCCAGGAATTGCAACTGTCATAAATACAGAAGGGGGAGAGGCAGAGAGCAGGAGCAAAGCCAATCCAAAGAGAGAGAAAGGGAGCAACGCTGACACACACAAAGAGAGCAAGAGCATAATCAATCCAGAAAGAGAAAAAGGGAGCAACATTGATCTAGAGAGAGCAAGAGAGCGAAGGTAAACTAGAGAGTTGTGTAAGAGACCGAGCCAGTGACCAGAGGGGCGCCAGCTACACCCAGGAGGCTGAACTGAACCAGATGAATAGAGATGATTGGGTGAATGATCGGAACAAGAGATCCTGAGATTCTAGATCAGTGACTGTGAGCTGAAGGACCCAAACTATTGAGGAGAAAGGGAACAGGGGCAGTTGGATTTTTCTGGCCACTTCGGGGTTGGTGCTACATCTTGGTACTTGACTACTTTCAAACTTCCCTTATTTCAAATCCATCTGGACTTTTAGACTATTTGAAACTTTCCCGAATATAAATTCTAATAGCTCTTTTGCTGTTTATTTTTAAAAAGTGTCCTTAAACTTGTATTTAAAATATATTTTGCTAAGGACTCATAGGAAGCTTACAATATCAAACTGTTGATCCAAAGGTTCCTAATAGCCAAAAAGCAGTTAGTTCCCCAAATAATGACCTTATGAAGCAGTATTGATCAAATTGACAGAGTTTATAAGCAAAATGTGAACACTTCAATCCAAAACTATAAATTCACATTATTATTTTCCATGTTAAGGCAATAACCATTTATGATATATTGCTTTCAGATACCTAGGTATGATGATAAATTCCATATTTTTTGTACATACTTCAGAATTAAATTCATCTTTTAAATCATATTATTTCATAAACTATATACACAAAACATTCATAGAAATTAAATTACAATGGCACAATAGTTGAAAAAGTCTATATCACATGTGTTAGTATATCAGCATTTTATACTTCCAGCCTAATGAAGTTGAAATCCAGTTCCTGGGATAGCTAGTTCACATGAAATAAAATCTATTGAATTGTCCTTATCTTAAAAACATAAGAAATATAAATGTATTATTCAAATGAAACATATTTGATATTTTAAGACCCCCCTCCCATACCATTTATTTTTATTTACCTGAAACATACATTTTAAAGAATTAAAAAGAGGAAAAAATTGCAAAAAAATATGAAAACACTAAATAAAAAGATAAAATTAATAAAAATACAAAGAAAGCATTTGTGAGGGGAAACGATGGCACAGAGGCTTAATGACGCTGGAACTGCTCGCCAGAAATGATCTGCATTCTGACAGTTTGAACCCAGGTCCATGAGACAGAATGAGTTCCCATCGCCCAGTCCCTAACTCCTGCCCATGCAATATTGCCAGTAAATAAATGGGTACCACTTCGGTGGGTAAAAAAAACTCGCTGTGTTCATGTGTGTGTAGAACGGACGGCAGCACCGGACCTGGCTGGACAGGAGGCAATGCAACATGAAGCCAGGTGAGGTAAGACTGGTAGAGGAGCCCGAAGAGCCAGCAACCAGAGTGCTACTGGTTAATTGGTGTAAAGCTAGTTCGCCCCCTTCCTCCCCCGTGCACTAAGGATAGATGTGCAAGCGCCCAACAGAATGAACTAGCAATCTAGTCTGTCAGGACTGCATTGTTAGATGTGTAGATTTCCCTGACACTATATGCCATATGCTAAATAAATAAGTATCTATGATCTTCTATAGGCAAAAGAATGCTTTTCCTAATACTGGAAAAATTTGACAGAACTTTGACAAGAGTTGCTGTTCTGTAACTGTAACAAAGGGGCCTGTATAAAAGACATATAATTAGCATTTAGCTCTTTTATTGTAAGAGGTGCTGAAAGTCTTTAACGGTTATTAATAGCCACTTGAAAAATCAGGCTCTAGATGCCATAATACCACTAAATTAGATTCTATGAGCTATCTAAAGATAAAATAACTCATTACTAAAAATATCTTTGTTGGTGGAAATATAATGAAGTCTCTAGCAAAAAGACAAAATGAAAGCATTCAACTCTAGGACTACATCATACTCAAATCATGCATCATATACGTACGTCATACCCAGTTTGGGGTAGTGGTTAAGGTGTTCGCCTAGAAACCAGGAGAATGTGAGTTCCAGTCCACCTTAGGCACGAAAGCTAGCTGGGTGACTTTGGGCCATCATTCTCTCTCAACCCATCCCATGTAACAGAGTTGTTGTGGGGAAAATAGGAGGAGGAAGAGGCATTAGGCATATTTGCGTCTTGAACTACTTATAAAGTAAGCAAGCTAACAAGGATTTTCATCACCTTCTCTTCCGGTAGATCCAAGCTTTGAAGACAGTATGCTTTATTATGCATCTGCCCAACCTCCTGCAGCACCACCAAACTCAGAAGGCAAGCAGGCATGGGGGACTGCCAGGAAAGCCACATGGAAGGCAAGCATGGAAGGGCCATGGGGAAAGGAGAAAGCTGTTAGCTAGGCTACTGTCTCCCAAAGTCACCGGCTGGGAAACTTGCCAGGCCACCTGCCCCTCTCTGCCTCATCTTCGTAATGCCGGCGGCTTCGGGAGACGCTAGCCTATCAGAGACAGAGGTGGTGGTCCGACAAGCTTTGCAGTCACGCGACTGCAAAGCTTGCTGGGCCATCCCCTCTCCATGCCAGGCTAATATCTCCCGAAGCCAGCGGCTGTGAAACTTGCCAGTCTGCTCCCCTTCCCCACCTCACCTTCATAATGCCGGCAGCTTCAGGAAATGCTAGCTTGGCAGGGACAGGGGTGGTGGCCTGACAAGCTTCGCAGCCATGCGAGAGCGAAGCTTGTCGGACCGCCCCACCTCACCTTTGCAATGCCGGCAGCTTCGGGAACCGCTCACCTGGTGGGGACAGGGCCCCAACAAGCTTCACAGCCATGCGACTGTGAAGCTTGTTGGGCTGCCCCCTCCCTGCCAGGCTAACATCTCCCAAAGTTGCTGGCTGCAAAACTTGCCAGGCAACCCCACCACCCGCCTTTCCTTTGCAATGCTGGAAGCTTCGGGAGATGAGCGTCCAAGCAGGTGGATCAGTTCGGGGGCGTGGCCAACCAGCAATCATTACTGGTTCTGCGACCCAGGCTGGCATACCACTACCGATTCGGCTGAACTGGTCCGAACTCATAGGAACTCATCTCTGTCTGAGCTACACCACAAAGTCCTTTGCAGGACAAAAATCAGCTCCAGCCTGTCCCAGAAGCACTGTTGGGTGAAGCTAAAAGCCACCATTATGGTTGAAGCTGCACCACGGGAAGCCGCAACACCATAGAATGAAGCTGCCATCCAGCAGTGTGATGTGAACCCATCATCCCTGACACCCCGTGTCAGTTGTCTCTGCACTCTGCCACTATCCCTGTAGCTTTATAGACTTTTTTCTTTTAAAAAAACCCACCTTTTGTAATTATGTATCTGTAAAGATTTGAATATGCTCATCGATATACACAAAAATTCAGCTGCAACTCTTCTGAAATTTCTGACGCCCTCTTTGGTCTCTCTCTCTCCCCCTCTCCCTCCCTCCCCCTCCCTCCCTCTCCCTCCCTCTCTCTCTCACACACACACTGTAAGAGGGGGGAAATGTCACCTTTGAGGCAATTCTTTTAATGTTATTGCCCAGAATTTAGAATTTTCTGCTGTAGGCATTTTCATAACCATTTAAGGGGCAATTGAAATGAAATGCTCATTTTTTCACTCAAGGCTTGTTATAATATATTGTAGACTCCTGGTAAGAAACTGATTTAGTTCATACTTACCTGCAACATATAGACTGATAGTATCTGCCATTAGAACTTTTTATCAAGTGAGAAATATCATGAAATGTAAATTTTCTGGGTACAATCCGGACCACAAGCCTACAAACATGTAACTAGGTAAAAATTATCTATAGACTTGCTTTTTTACTACTTTGATATATAAATGCAGCATTTTATATAATTTGAAATATAATTGTCAAGGTTTCATAATCTGGCAGCCATTTTTACCTGCAGGCAAACCTATAAACATAATATGAAGGTCGAATCTTATTTACTTAAATCTTTTCTAAATCTTTAGTTAGAGAATCTTCAGTTAACCTTGACACCCCCACCCCCACCCCTTTAAGATACTTAATTTTACAGAGATTTCTGTTGTTTTCTTGGTAAAGAAGATTGGATAGATTTAGTCCAATAAAATGTATGGTATATTTCCTAAATTTGTTTGCTGGTCAAGAATGTGATCCCTTTAAACAAGTACATAGAAAAAATGTAATTTTTAGCAAGGCTGTGGAAATGTTAAAAAGATGTATTTCAGGATGCACTGCAACCCTAACAATTATTTTTTAATCATTTCATTTATATAACAAATTTGTATGACGCCTGCCTCTCAATAATTTTGCGAGGCCCACAATTTAAAGAAGAAAAATACAACCACCACCATTAAAATTAAATTAAATTAAATTAAAACAAAATAAAATAACACAAAATATGGGGAGAGAGACAAAACTGAATAAGGACAAAGTAAAGGGCCTTAATTCTCTCCTTAGAGCCTAGGTCTCTAAGGTCCTTCTAAACAACAGAAGAATAGAGGTCATCTAGACCTCAAGGGGAACCTCATTGCAGAAACCAGATGCTGCCACAAAAAAGGCATACTTTTGTGCTCCTGACACAGTATATTATGTAATCAAAGGGATCTGCAGTGCATCGATCCTGTAAGATCAAATCAACTGGGGCAGATACTATGGGAGATAGATAGTTTTCAAGTAACCACACCATATACCATGTAAGGCTTTGGTATAGAATAGGTAAGAATAGGTAAGAATAGGTAACAGTCAGCACCTTGACTCACATCTGGAGCAAATGGGCAACTGGTACACCTCACAAAGCACACAACTTATATGGACATATTTAAGATATTCCCATCACTGCCTAAGCAGCTGCATTCCAAACCAGTTGCAGCTTCAAGATAGTCTTCATGGGAAGCCTCGTGTAAAGTAAACCAAACAGGAGGTGACTAAGGCATGGCCGACTGTAGGGAATGCTTCCTGGTCCAGGAATGGACACAATTAGCACACAAGATGATTTTATACAAAGGTCCCCCTAGCCATGGCTGTCACCTGTTCTTCTAGCAGGATCTGTGAGTCAAAGAGGAACCACATTGTGCACCAGATCTGTGAGGGGGAGTATTATCTCATCCAATCAAAAATATCAATTCTCCTGTTTGGAGGGGGGGGGGAGATGGGGGATGGGACACTTTGATTCTTTCTTGCTAAGGTTGACTTGCAGCCAATTTCTCCCCTCCAGCCCCTTATAGCCTCCAGGCACTAAGCCAGCCCACAAACAGAATCATTTGCCTAGAATAGGGTAGTCCAACTCTTCTCCCCCATTAATACTGACTGGTATCCGTCAGGGAGAATGGAGAAGAATCACTGCAAACAGTGCCCCCTACTCCCAATCCCCAGAGTTGGTCCAGTAAAATACCACAGTTGATGGTAGCCACAAGCTACTGTAACACATTTCGTCTCTTGATTTTACTGGACAATCTATAGTATATTTCAATGTAGATACCCCAAATCATTAATAACAGTTTTAAAAATCAAAATCTCCCACATTTTGGCAATTTTATGCAAATATTTTTTAGAAGCCAGTGTCTTTGTTCAAAAGTGAGCTTCAATGTCCAGAGCCAGAAAATTTTGCTGATTCTAAATTACTAATGTTCCCAAACTCTCTACAAATAAGCAAAGTTACATTATAACCTCTCTCCAAGGTTATATCAATATGCACACAAGACTTACTAAGAGTATTGATCAACACAGTGTTTCTTCACAATGACTCTTTGCTGTAAGAGCCTAGCTTTGGCTGCAGAACTCTTTTACTGCCAATTCTGTTTGCCATGTTCTTCTGTGAACTTGCATTTTTCTCCTATACAAATTTCCTCTTTCTAATATCCTTTCTCAACAGCGGCAAAACCTTTTCATTCCCCGACACACACCCTCTTTCCTCGAGACATATCACCTTTTTTTCCGATAGATGTAACAGCTTGCATTTGCTGCAAATGTAATTTAGGTCCCTTCAAGCAGAAAAAAATGGCATATAAACTGTAGATTACCACGATAGCTTCTTTATGGTGCTAAAAGCTCAGGATAAAGCTAATCACCATTTTGAAACTTCCACCAACTTTGTTTCTAAAGCTTTTATGCAAAACTCTTTGTTGGTTTAGTTCAGCCCAGTCATTCATTCCAAATAAAATAAAAATATTCTCAAGAGCTGACCTGCTATGGCTATTGATATATTAATTGTGTATCCACCGAAATATCTCAGGCAAAATGGGAATACATAGAACCCTCTAAATAACAGGAAATTACATAACTTAGTAGTCAAAATATATGCAATGCTTCCTTCCATACAGTGAGATCAATGGCTCTTTTTAGTAGTATTTGGAAACTGAATTAGAGGCAGAATCACAAATCTCAAACCCATAAAAATTCATACAAATACATACACACATTTATAATGTCAAAGGCTTAGTATACAAGTACTATAGCACCATGCCAGCTGCTCACCCTCAGTTGCAAGATGTTAGCATACAAGTGTGGTGCATCATATCTTAGCTATATAATTTGTTACAGTTTGCTGTGTTTGAAAAAATATAGATAAGCAAGGGAGGGTGTTATTCATGTTCTCCCACAAATAATTTTTTAAGTCTATCTCAGGATACTTCTATACAGTGGAAGATCTATTGCATTTGCAATCACATAGTTTTGCATATACACATCAGAGGTGGGTTCCTACCAGTTCGCACCTATTCGGTAGAACCGGTTCGTCAAATCTACCGAACCGGTTAAAAGAGGTTCCACCAGTGGACCTGGAAAACAGGCCACACCTACAGAAGAGGTTCCAAAATTTTTTGAAACCCACAGGTACTTGGATATGGTTATTCTACACTATCATGCTCATATTTATAAAACTCAGTGCCTCTGTGAAAGGTAAGGATGACTACTGCGTTTGTGGTGCAATCAGAACATTGCGTGTGTTGAAGTTGTTTTAACGCAAACCAAAGATGCCTTTTAAAAAACAAGTTTACATCATATTCTTATGCATGCCAGTGCTGTGTGTGAGGTAATTTAAGGTGGTTCTGACAAGTGTCGTCGGCATCTTCATATCTGGTCATGTGGGCGGCAAGCCACTCCCATCCAGTCACATGGGCTGCAAGCCACTCCCACAAAGGAGGCCACACCCACAGAGTAGGTTCGAACAATTTTTGAAACCCACCACTGATACACATAGTGAATGAAGAATAATACTGGGTCATTTCTAGAGAGTGACAAAATTACCATAGAGAATCATAAACTTGACTTCCCAAATAAGGAAGAGCAAATCAAACTAATTAATAATTATAGTTTTCAATGCAGTGGAAGCATGATGAAGCAAGACACTAATAACAGTAAAGAAACACAGCAGAGATATATTTAATATATAGGAAGGCCTAACTTATTGACTGCCTCATGCAGCGACCATTCAAAGTTATGGCGATGCTGAAAAATAACTTTTGAGAAGAGAGTGCTCATTTATAATCTTTGCAGCATCTATCTCTCTCCCCTCTCCCTGTGTGTATGTATATGTTTTTGGCCTGCCTATCTCCCTCAAGCAGTTAGTACATGTTGTTCTGTGCTTGACTCTTTTTTCTTTCTTCCCGCCATAGAGTCAAAAGATGCCTAAACAAGAGATTTCTTTAAGCAATCTCTCTTGTGCCTGATCCATTCACTGCCCCACTCCCAATGAAGAGCAGAGAGATTGGAGAAGAAGTTATTATAAGAGAGTAAGCAGGCACACAATGGCCAATTTACATTAAAGGAATGCCATAGCACCAGCAGTTTGCTTCTCTAATGAATACAAACAGAAACATTAATTATCTTATAGCTATTCACTCAAGTGAATATTCCAAAGAGCAGAGGAATAGGGAAAAAGAAAAGCTGAAGTCTTAAGCACAGTCATGGTCATGTGATTTTCCACATAACAACCACATTTTAGTTGTTATGTGCTAGCCCTGAGCGCTACCTATACTAATGCTTCTATATTATAAAAACATAAAATATATATATATATATATATATATATATATATATATATATATATATATATATATATATATATATATATATATATATATATATATATATATATATATATATATATATATATATACACCAATAAGTTTAATATAATAGACAGCCAGACAAAAAGAAAGACAAAAAGATAGATGGATGAATGGACGGACGGGTGGACATGGACATAGACGTATATTAAAGTTTCATCAATGATTATACTGTTTGGTAAAATAAAGTACATAAGCAGATTCTGGGAAATCAACAACAGTACACAGGTAAGAAACATATATCACAATCTGGAGTTTGGGAGAGAGCAGGTGCAGGAGAGACCCTAAATAATATGTTCTGTTAAGAAATATGTCTGATAATTCACCTCTTGTTTAAACATCATCTGGAAGTCCAAGTTTTTAACTTTGTTGGAGGAAAATATAAAAGAGCAACACACTAGAAAAGGCAAAACGTTTCTGCTCAAAACAGAAGTTCCTCAGAAGAAATACAGAGAGAGGGAGGGGACACTAAAAACATGAAGAAATGGAAGAATTTGACCCAGAGAAACTATAGGTCAGCAGGTATTTATTACCAATTGAGCTGTGAAGCCTAAATGATCAGACTCATACAGGTAGAATTCAAAGTAGCTACTTTATTGTTCTGCACCTTCACAAGAATCTTCCCAGACTGGCAGATTCCTCTAGGAAAGATTAGATAAGAGAGAAGACATTTGGGGAGGGAAGGGTCAGACCTCGCCCTCTTGTGTTTACATAAAGTGTCCATGCTAATTCATTTGAGCTCTCCAACTGGGACATTTGCTGTCCAAAATCAGCTCAGCAAATGATATGAGGAAACCTTACCAAATCTTGCTCCATGGAATAGGGCAGAAGGCACAGCCCGCCACCACCGGTTAAAGAAACACCTGAACCATTTTGTGGGAGAAGAGGGCCCAAGTGTGCTGACCTGACATAAGATAGCAGGAGCTGTTTTGTCTTCCGGATCTCTGTATCCAGATTACAACAGACAAGTTGCCAAAACTCTTGAAAATCTCATCAAAATTATCCCTTCCTACTACTTCACGACACAATCAAGAAAAAAAAAAGCAATACATAATTCCTCTCCCCCAGAAAATAAGGTTAGAGGCTAAAATCAAGGCAACTCAAGGAGAGGTTAGTCAGCTGGTGGAATTACCAAAGGCTATGAAGATTAAGAATAAGACTCCTGAAAAAAATACAAGGGCTTGACTCCATCTGAAGCCCTACAAACTCCTATGCAAAGGCTCATCACATTGGCTATCAGGCTAAGAAAATACACTAGAGAAGCAGAGGCCAAAAGGATAAATGCTGTGTTCTTTGAAGAACTTTTCAAGATGTACTCCCAACTGCAGTGCAACAACACAGAAATAGCACAATAGCAGAAATTGAACAGTACTGGAAGAAAATATGAGAGAAAGAGAATGCAATATGGCTGTAGGACCTGAGAACAGAGCACAGCAATTATTTAAGACAAGTACTAGTTATCATCACAATAGCAGACTTATAGTTGTGGGTCAAGAACATGAAAAGCTGGACACCTGGCTTGGACACCACCCACACCTGATTTAAAAAAACTAATAGCAGTACATGAATGCCTAGCAGCAAAGATGACCCAGCTGCTGG
The DNA here is from genome assembly GCF_051295495.1 of Thamnophis sirtalis. Lineage (NCBI taxonomy): Eukaryota > Metazoa > Chordata > Lepidosauria > Squamata > Natricidae > Thamnophis > Thamnophis sirtalis. Next base: position 107,275,208 of record NW_028261381.1, on the reverse strand, counting down.
AAGCAGGTTCGCACCCAAAATGGCTAATTCAAGGAAGAACAGTGCTGATCATGAAAGACCCCACAAGGGAACAGCACTGTCTAACTATCAGCCAAAACCTGCTTCCATATAATGTGGAAAGTTCTATCAGGCATCATAGTCATCAAGCTACAGGATCATATGGGTCAGTACATGAGGTCAGCTTGGAAGGTCACTGGAAACAATTATACCATATACTCACACCATATATTCATTTCATATTTGAAATATGTTTGTCCCTCTTTTAGGCTATTTATAAAATGCAGATCTTTCACTCTTCATGACTAAGTTATAGCATATATCTGTGATGGCGAACCTGTGGCATGCGTGCCACAGGTGGCACGCGGAGCCATTTGTCAGGGTACGCGAGGCACGAAAAACCGGCCCTACAGACAAACTGTAAGTTCGGGAACGTACTTCTAGTTTGCTCGTGGGACTGGTTTTAGCCCCCTGGAGCCTTCAGGGGCCTTCCCGAGGCTTCCCTGAAGACTCCAGAGAGCAAAAAATGACTCTACGAGGAAACCGGAAGTCATTTTCTCTGGAAGGCCCCTCTAGGCTCCGGAGTGCTAAAACCAGCCCTATGAGCAAACCAGAAGTCCGTTCCTGAACTTCCAGTTTGCCCGTAGGGCTGGTTTTTTGCGCTCCAGAGGCTTCAGGGAAGTTCCTGAAGCTTCCGGAAGGCCTTGGGGGGGGGGAGGCTGTATTTGCCCTCCACAGGCTCCTACAAAGCCTCTGGAGTCTGGAGAGGCCGAAAAAAGCACGCCAAAAATTGGGGGGGAGCGCTGGTCATGTGCAAATGCATGCTGGGGTTGTGCACATTGCATTATGGGTATGGCACGCCTGCGCACAACACCCATGCGCTCCTCCTGCTTTTGGCACGCGAGCCAAAAAAGATTCGCCATCATGGGCATATATTGAAACATAATTTAAGTAAAACACATTGTAATTTTACAGTAATTTCAGCTTCACAACAGCCCATATGGCCTTAGATGTTTTTGCCATACTATCAAAGAAAACTAGAACTGCTTTAAATTATTCCTTCAGCAAACATAACACAATCAATTTAATTACAATCAAAGCTTAGTAAACATACAGTTACTAAGTTACTATGTACACTTACAACTGTAAACCTACTGTTGTAAGAACATGAAACTATACATCAACGTGTTTCTTTTGTCTGTGTCACATGGAACTGTTCCACTACTTGAAAAATATATGTTTTGGGAGTATCTGTAGATTCAATAATAAAAAAAATAACTGTGAGAAATCCATTAGATTTAATATATTTGATTATTATTATTCCAACATGAATTACGGCTGTCTTGTTTTGGCCTAATATTCACAGTAGCGTTTATATGATTTAAGGGAACGTACCGGTAGTCCTCGACTGACAACACTTAGTGACTGTTCAAAGTTACAATGGCACAGAAAAAAGTGATTTATGATTGTTTTCCACGTTTGCAGTATCTCCATGGTCACATGATCAAAGTTTGGATGCTTGGCAACTGACTCATATTTATGACAGTTGCAGTGTCCTAGGGTCATGTGATCTTTTTGCAACCTTCTGACAAGCTACATCAATGGAGAAGTCAGATTCACTTAACAACTATGTTACTAATTTAAGAATTGTAGTGATTCACTTAACAACCATGGCAAACAAGGAAGTAAAAGGGGACAACATTCACTTAACAAATGTCTCACTTAGGAACAGATAGTTTGGGCTCAATTATGGTTGTAAGTCAAGGACTACCTGTAATACAATTTATCAATGTCAATCTGATGTTAAACAATATATAAGGAATGAAGAGCTTCGAAATTCTCCTTCTATAACAAATAGAACCTTGTGGTTGGAAAGAAATAATTAGTTCCATCATAATATTTTAGATGGAAGAAATGTGTTCACTCCCACTCTTTGAAATAGTCTTTTATTAACATAATTGAAAGATTGGTCAATATTATTCTACGTGGACTGGGTTTAATTTACGGTTAAAAACTCTTACATATCAATCCTTTTTTGAGGGATGAGGGAGTAGTGGGATTTATTGTAGCTATGGGGAGTTTCCTCCGCATTTTAAAAAACCTTTATTTTGAATTATGGCTACTGTCTTTTTCATTTATTTATTTATTTATCAAATTTAGATACAACCCATCTCACCCTCAGAATGTCTCTGGACAGCATACATATACTTTTATACAATGTATATACTGTATGTTTATACTTAGCTTCTTGGATGACAAGTGAAACATCTTCAAGAAAAAACAAAGGAAGTCCAGCTGCCTTTTGAAAAGCACCTTTGAGACAATCATAACCTGGATAACTAAGAATCTCCATAGATGTTTACTTTTATACAGTATTTGAAGGATTAGCAAAAGTAAGAAATCTGAATATTCACATTTCAGGAAAATTG